>NC_086453.1:101737832-102052832 GCF_028390025.1 Pseudophryne corroboree | reverse complement strand
TGCGGTGTGAGGTTGTGATTCTTGGCAATGTGTCCGACAAGTGGATGGAGCTTTGCCTGGTAGCTAGGGTGGCCAATCCCGGGCCATTTTTTCAATCCCGGGAATACGGATTCCCCCTCCTGCTGAAGTCCAGACGTTGAAGTCCGAGCGGTGGGCGGCTGCCTGCGCAGCGTGACCTCTGACTTCAGGTCACGCTGCGCAGTGCGCACAGCCGGGGAGCCTAAGGATGCTCACCGCTGCCTAGCATTGAAAAAACAAAGGGGCTTCCTAATTCCGAAATCCCTGGGACTGGAAGCCCCAATCCTGCGATTGAATCCCGGCCAATTTTTGGCCGAAATCCCGGGATCCCGCCGATCCCAGGATTGGGCACCATACTGGTAACATACATATGAGCCTTGTGGTATCCGGCCCACCGTGTTTTTATGCTTGGTACGAGTACACTCCTATAAATGAAGAATGTGTCTGATTTTATATTGGATTAAACACTTTTAATGCACTACAGAGTGCCCCTCTTTTCTCCATTTTTAACAGAATTTGCCTTGCCAGTGGATCCGGGGAATCTTAACCTAGAGGGGAGCAGCGGTCTTATTATATGGACATTGGTGCCTGATACACCTACATTTCAACTATAAGGTGTTGGTGAGCTGGACTGAGAACTGTGCAGCAGAGCTTTTGCGCCTGTCAACTACTTACTATATCTTGTATGAGAAGAGGGGCCCCAAAGCGGTGTCCTGCTTAGACTCCGTGAGGTCTAAATCCGCCTCTGATTTAATGTAACTAAAATGCTACACAATTATTCCCTACAGACAAGGGTTCCTTTGTCAAATGGTGCTGATCTACTTTTAAAATTGGGTGCTGACCTTCTACTCCAGAGGTTCCCAAACGCGGTCCTCAAGACACCCCAACAGTCCAGGTTTTAAATGTATTCATGATTGGCCACAGGTTAACTAGCACCTTAGTCAATTTGATTTAACTATCTGTGCTGAGCCATGGATATCCCTAAATCCTGGACTGTTGGGGTGCCTTGAGGACCGTGTTTGGGAACCTCTGTTCTACTCAATGGAGATTCATTCATATTGGAAATTGGCACAAACCTAACTCACTTCCTAACCTAACAAACTTCACATTCATGGTCCCTGTGATTTAATAGAACAGATTTCCCATGCTCCCATCCCCATCTGTATCTTCCCCCATCCAACTAACTTGGCGAATAAAAATCCAGCTAACTAGGCACTGTTAGATACAAACAACAGGTACTTCCCTCGCTTCACTCTGGATAATCCATCTTCCTGCGCCAGAATATTATGCTTAGTCTAAATATAATCTAGAACTTTGAACATGAAAAGGTGCATGTTCTACAGTATGTAGATTAACTTTACCTAAATGCAGGTCATAGTATTAATACTAGTATCCCTAACTGCACCAGAATGTCAGTGATGATTCTTCGATCATTAATTCATCCCAGCAGAGAGCCACCTATTCCAAGCTAAGCCCTGCTTGTGCACAAGTGGGATTATAACAATAAATTGAGATTTGATATCACAAATTTGAGCATTTACCAATATATACAGATCAGGTGTTATTCACACCTCCTGTCAAACAACTTTCATGCAGGCTTCCAGGTAGAATTATTGGTGGTCATTCCGAGTTGTTCGCTCGCTAGCAGTTTTTAGCAGCAGTGCAAACGCTATGCCGCCTCCCACTGGGAGTGTATTTTAGCTTAGCAGAAGTGCGAACGAAAGGATCACAGAGCGGCGGCATAATTTTTTTGTGCAGTTTTAGAGAAGCTCAATACCTACTCAGCGCTTGCGATGACTTCAGACTGTTCAGTTCCTGTTTTGACGTCACAAACACGCCCTGCATTCGCCCAGTCACATTTTTCCTGGCATGCCTGCGTTTTTACGAACACTCCCTGAAAACGGTCAGTTGACACCCAGAAACGCTCTCTTTCTGACAATCACCCTGCGGCCGTCTGTGCGACTGAAAAGCATCGCTAGACCTTGTGTGAAACTACATTGTTCGTTGTAATAGTACTTTGCGCATGCGCAGAAGTTACTTTTTTTGCCTCATCGCTGCACAGCGAACGAATGCAGCTAGCGATCAACTCGGAATGACCACCATTGTACATTCAATGTTCCAGACATCTCTATGTTGTTGGACACTGTAACACACTTTTGGTGGTTCAGGATCCAAACATAATGCCCATTCGAAATACAGTCGTGGATAAATTTGACACTTGGCAGTATGCTGCACTCCAAAATGCCTTAACAGTCTTGCTATTTCATTGTCCCAAAACATAACCAAGCCTCCTCCATGTGTGACAGTGAGTATGGTGTTCTTTTCTTTTTCAGTTTTATATTTTCATCTGTGAACATAGAACTAACGACACTTGCCATAAAGCTCCTGTTTTGACTCATCTGTTCAAAGGATATTCTCCCAGAAGCCTTGTGTCATTATTTTTAGATAATTCCACTTTAGAATTTTTATGTTGATTTAGCAAAAGTGGAGTCCTCCTTGGTCTTCTTCCATGGAGCCCACTGTCACTCAAAGTATCGGATGGTGCGATCAGACACGGACATACCTTGATTTTGGCATTAAGCTTGCATCTCTTTGGAACTTTTCTTTGGATTTTTTTTTTACCATTCTCACTATGCTTCTGTTTAATCTGGGGCAGATTTTCCTTTTGCGGCATCCAGAGAGATTGGTTACAGTACCGTAATAATTTAATAATGTTTGCAACTGTAGTCACATTATCATCCAGTTGATTGAACATAGGCAGTGGGGGTAATTCAGAGTTGATTGCAGCAGCAAATTTGTTAGCAGTTGGGCAAAACCATGTGCACTGCAGGTGGGGCAGATATAACATTTTGCAGAGAGAGTTAGATTTGGGTGGGTTATATTGTTTCAGTGCAGGGTAATTACAGGCTGCTTTAGTTTTACACTGCAATTTAGATTTCAGTTTGAACACACCCCACCCAAATCTAACTCTCTCTGCACATGTTATATCTGCCCCCGGCAGTGCACATGGTTTTGCCCAACAAATTTGCTGCTGCGATCAATTCTGAATTAGGCCCATGGTCTTATAGCCAATACCTTTAACAGGCATGTCTATAATTTTATTTATGATCTTCTTCGACAACTCTCTGGTTTGCTTTCTCTGGTCCATATTCAGTGTGGTGCACATGGTGAGACCAAACAGCAGAGTGTCTTGTTTTCTCCATTTTATAGACTGAAGAAGAATGATGTGTGATGCTAAATCAAGAAAGCAATTTGTTTGAAATAACACTATAATACAATTATTTATTATCTTTTCTAAGCAGTACTAACAAATCTGTCCAGGCCATTTTTTATCTTTGGAGAATAAGCAATAACTTATCTATTTTCAGTGTCTGTGATTCGGTAACATAGCAATCATCGTGAGATCTTGTGCGCTGCCTGAGACTCCCACAGAAGCCACTGGGCCTCCGCAGGTTATCACACAGGTACCGCAGGTAATCCCGTCGACATGTGAAAAATAACGATAAGCCACAAAAATTTTATTGTTTTTTTTTAATAACATCTGACTGATTTTCCATTATTTCCAAATTGTTAGATGTTTGCAGAGAACACAGAGAAAAGTGATTTTCTCTATGTTATATGCTTTCATACATACTGTAAGCGGAAAGTATCGCTGGTTATACCACAATTGGCACTTGCTACCACTTCTCACATCTCCTCCCTTGTCTCATAAGATGAACAGGGGCCAGGGTGTCTCCCGTTGCTACTTCTGCCCTACTCTTCTCCCTCTTACCTCCTCTTGTTGTACACTTATTGTCCCTGGTCCCTTGTCCGCACTTACTGAGTTTTGGTGCTTGTCAACTCGTATTAACACTTTGTTATGGATTCTTTTACATAAAGCTATCAAAAATGGTATACCCCTTGTACTGGTTTTTAAACAAAAAAACTTTCATTAAAACACTGTAAATTACTTTTCCCATTAATAAACCAGAATAGTAACACCATACTTATTTCAAATCCTTGTATTCACACAATGGGGGTCATTCCGAGTTGTTCGCTCGCAAGCTGCTTTTAGCAGCTTTGCACACGCTAAGCCGCCGCCTACTGGGAGTGAATCTTAGCTTATCAAAATTGCGAACGAAAGATTAGCAGAATTGCGAATAGACACTTCTTAGCAGTTTCTGAGTAGCTCCAGACTTACTCGGCATCTGCAATCAGTTCAGTGTTTGTCGTTCCTGGTTTGACGTCACAAACACACTTAGCGTTCGCCCAGACACTCCTCCGTTTCTCCAGCCACTCCCGCGTTTTTCCCAGAAACGGTAGCGTTTTTTCGCACACACCCATAAAACGGACAGTTTCCGCCTAGAAACACCCACTTCCTGTCAATCACATTACAATCACCAGAACGAAGAAAAAACCTCGTAATGCCGTGAGTAAAATACCTAACTGCATAGCAAATTTACTTGGCGCAGTCGCACTGCGGGCATTGCGCATGCGCATTAGCGACTAATTGCTCCGTTGCGAGAAAACAATACAGAGCGAACAACTCGGAATGACCCCCAATGATAGGCTATACGCATTTAGGAGGACTACACAAGCAGGAATAAACCACTACCATCCATAAAGTTTAGCAAACAAAGATCAGATTTTGGCTAATTGCCTAGTGTCTCTCATCAGGGCACTCCTGTAATTGCCCATTTTATCCCATCATGCCACCTTACCCATCCAGTTTCACCACTGGCTTATTCACTTTTTTCTTTCAGCTGAGTAAGTCTAGTGTTTAATTCTGATGGGAAAGTGGCCAGATGCGAGAAAATGGGCAATTAGAAAGGCTCCTGAAGCAAGAAAGCAGACAATTAGCAGAATTATGAGATTAGAGCACGGATTATAGTGGAAGTTAGTTCTTAGCCCCTGTGTGAACAGAAGGGCTGAGCAGGTTTTTATAAGCCCATTAGTATAAATAAAAATCATTCACATATTCATGACTTAAACAGGTTGGTATAATGGTTCCCCTTTATATTTTTTTTTTGTTACTTATATTTATTATATTTTATGTTGTTACGTTGTACAATATATGATGTACTGTGTTTAATCATTACCTATTTTATTTATTTATATATACAGGTTGAGTATCCCTTATCCAAAATGCTTGGGACCAGAGGTATTTTGGATATGGGATTGTTCCGTATTTTGGAATAATTGCATACCATAATGAGATATCATGGTGATGGGACCTAAATCTAAGCACAGAATGCATTTATGTTTCATATACACCTTATACACACAGCCTGAAGGTCATTTAATACAATATTTTTAATAACTTTGTGCATTAAACAAAGTGTGTCTACATTCACACAATTCATTTATGTTTCATATACACCTTGTACACACAGCCTGAAGGTCATTTAATACAATATTATTAATAACTTTGTGTATTAAACAAAGTTTGTGTACATTGAGCCATCAAAAAACAAAGGTTTCACTATCTCACTCTCACTCAAAAAAGTCCGTATTTCGGAATATTCCGTATTTCGGAATATTTGGATATGGGATACTCAACCTGTATAATGAACTTGATGCTTAGCATTCTTCAGTGCAGCGCTGTAACAGAGCTTTATGGCACCCTGTGCCAACCATACGCCCCCAAATCTATGAGGTCATGCTGAGGGAGCTGGGCTGCCAGCTGCCAGGAATTACAGCATTGCCCGGTGCAACCTCAGGATGCTCTGAGAGGCTGTACAGACTGCAGGGAAGGTCTAAACAACGGTGCGGGTTGCAACGCAGCAGTGATACTGGCTAGCCAAGTACAGGGACCGTGGTGCAGGAATGGCGCCTCCCACAGAGCCAGCCCTGCATTCTGTATGATGTCACCATTCGCATGCCCATAGTTACAGCCCTGCTACAGAAATTCAAATGAAGATTAGATATGTAATACATAATATTTGACATTTATATAACACATGGTCAGAGGCGTCACTACCTCTGGTGTCACCCAGTGTGGCAATATTGTAGTGTGATCTTACGCTCGCAAGGGCCTTGTGCCACCAAACCATGCCCACTGGTGTGTCTTCTTGGGTGCTTGACCACGCTGGGTAGCTCCTAACCTCTCTCCCGGAACTCTTGCCATACCGCGCAGGCCACAGCCTTTCTCCCAAGTCCCGGCACAAGTAAACAGGTAAAAGTTGCTTGGTGACACAGGGCCAGATGCATCATCGCTTGGAAAGTGATCAAATGGAGAGTGATAAAGTACCAGCCAATCAGCTCCTAACTGCCATTTTTTAAACACAGCCTGTGACATGGTAGTTAGGACCTGATTGGCTGGTACTTTTCACTCTCCATTTTATTACTTTCCAAGTGATGATGCATCTAGCCCACAATCTGAAAGAGTGACACCATAACAGCAGAGCAACTCTGCTATTTTGGTGTCACCCCCTCAGATAGGGTCACCCAGTGCGGCCCGTACCCCCCTGGTGATGCCACAACACATGGTTATGTGCTTTAAATAGTACTCAATTGAATTTTTAGCTACTGTATATTCATTGCAATCTGCACACTTGACTGCATTGTGCTTTGAAGAATTTTAGTATAAGTGTTTGGTATGGATATGGATGTAGATTTCATTTTATGGGGTACATTTACTAAGCAGTGATAAGAGCGGAGAAGTGAGCCAGTGGAGAGGTTGCCCATGGCAACCAATCAGCACTGAAGTAACATCTATAATTTGCATACTATAAAATGATACAGAGCTGCTGATTGGTTGATGGGGAAATTTCTCCACTGGCTCACTTCTCCACTCTTATCACTGCTTAGTAAATGTCCCCCTATATGAGATATTCAAATATCTTACTATATTAAAGACATGGGAACGTACTGTCCCAGTGCTGGTTTGCAGGCATATCGACATTTCCATCACTGAAAGCGAGAAGTATTTCTTATATAGAAGCAAATTGAGCTCAATTTTGGATCTTTTTTTGTTCAAGTTAGGACTTGATCAGGAGAACCTGTATCAGTTAGATTATACATATAGCCATCTTAGTTAGTTTCCTATTTATTTCACAAGAAAAATGTGTTGTTATTAAACACTTGATTGTAAACTGCTATTTACATTCTACTGAGCGATTGTGAATATATGCGCTCACATATAGGTGGATTCATAGCAAAAATCAGATGAAGATCACTTTTTAGAGTGCGTGCAGTCATGAAAAGTACATTATACATAATGATGTTAAAAGTTTGCACAAATAAGCCTTTATTCTTCGAAATTGTAGCGTTAATCCTCCTACTCCCTAAATCCTTACAATGTGGATTGCTGTACTCACTATTCTGGGGAATCCATAAGACTGCCAGTGATTTAGCTGATACCGAAATACATTCAAGTATTGTACTCGAAAAATTTGTCCAGCATGGCTATAAATACACACAGCTAGAAAAATATTTAACTGAAGTACTTTATAAACAGGGAATGTTAGTTTCAATTGTTGCAACATTTGTTAAAAAATGTCCAACCACATCAATGTGATGGAAATTGGCATGTTTATCATTTTATAGAGTAGGACTGACCAGATGGGGAAGACTTTGGTGTAGTTGGTCAGTTTAGCAAATGTTGCAACAATTAAGACTAAAATCCCTATTTATACAGTATAGAGAATACAGCTTGGAGTATCTAGAATATATATTGTGAGTGCAGAACTTCTACCACATACACCTGAGCTATAAAAGAGTGGTGAGTGCAGTGGATCCAGCCCCTCCTCTATGGGTCAGGGTCCAGACTTTGCACTCAAATTGTTACTCAACAAGTAATTTGATGGAGCATGACCGTGGATGAACATGGTTACTTGGTTCAATGTTATGGAAACTATACCAAGATTAGCCATCCTAACAATCAATGTAAGCAGTCCTGACACATCCATGGCCCTGTTCTTTGCAGGCTATGTCCTCTCTAATGGTAATCCAAGTCCCTCTGTGGTGATCACATCGCCTCATGCACCCCTGTGTTAGCTCATTTAATCCAACTTGTGTCCGCTGCTTTCCTAGGTGTTTTATAGCGGATATGCTTGGTGGGTGTCTTAACTTTAAAAGCTTGTGTGCAGGTGAGCTTCAAACCAGGGCATAGATATGTAAAATTCTGTTATGGGGGAGAAGTGGTATCAGCGCACGTTATGTGCGCTGATACCACTTCTCCCTCATGTATGACTGCAGGGATGTGTGTTAAATGACAGGAGCGCTATGCAGCCATGTCTATATCGGCGCTGCTATCTACAAGATGGCACGCCGATATGCTGGGCAATGTATGAACGGTCAGATGAACTGACCGTTCCGACACCTGCAACTATTAATTTTCGACAGCTGCAGGTGTCGTTGTTCCATCGCCACAGCAGGGACAGCGCTGTCCCTGGCTATGGCGGCTGCGGGCTACATACAGTGGGAGATATCGCGCATGCCCAGTGGAGCCGGCCGGGGGGAGAGAGACAGCGCATGTGCACTAGGCTGATGCACTTTGGGTGCTGGCTTGCACTGCTGGAGGGGGGGAGTTTTCACTCTCGCACTGTGGTATCCGAGATGTTTATACATCTCGGTGCTACTGCTTCCTGCTTCACTTTGGTAAAGCTGTGAAGCAGGAAGAGATATACCCGCACAACACATTTGCCCCCCAGGAATCATATCTTATAGTTGACACTAATAGTTGCCATGTTTATAATTCTGAGTGATAGACTAGGACGACCAGATGGAGAAGACTTTGGCGCAATTGGTCGGCTTAACAAAAATTGCAACAATTGAAACGCACATATTTTATTCAATATATAATCTATCCATAGAGCCAAAACAGCTCTGACCTGTCGAGGCATGGACTCCACAAGACCTCTGAAGGTGTCCTGTGGTATCTGCCATCAAGATGTTAGCAGCAGACCCTTTAAATCCTGTAAGTTGCGATGTGGGGCTTCCATGGCTCAGACTTGTTTTTCCGACATATCACATAGATGCTTGATCGGATTGAGATCTGGGGAATGTGGAGGCCACACTATTACCTTGATCTCTTTGTCATGATCTTTATACCATTCCTTAGCAATTCTTGCATTTTCGCAGGGCGCATTATCCGCTAAAAGTGGCTATTGCTACCAGCGAATACTGCTGTCATGAAGGGGTGTACTTGGTCTGCAACATTGTTTAGACAGATGGTACATGTCAAAGTGACAACCACATGAATGGCAGGACCCAAGGTTTCCCAAAAGATCACTGACTAGAGCATAACACTCCCTCCGCTGGCTTGCCTTCTTCCCATAGTCCATCCTGGTGCCATCTCTTCGCTAGGTAAATGATGCACACGCACCCGGCCATCCACGTGATGTAAAACAAAACGTGATTTATCAGACCAGGCCACCTTTTTTTAATTGTTCCATGTTCCAGTTCTGGCACTCACGTGCCCATTACAGCACTTTCGGATGTTAAAGTGGTCCTCATGGGCACTCTGACTGGTCTACAGATACACAGCAAGCTGCAATGTACTGTGAGTTCTGACACATTTTTTTCATAGTCACTAATTTGTGCAACAGTAGCTCTTCTGTGGGATAGGCCTAGCCTTCGCTCCCCATGCACATCAATAAGCCATGGGCACCCATGACCCTGTTTTAGATCACTGATTGTCCTTTTTTTGACCAGTACTAACCCACTGCATCCCGGTAACACCACACAAAACTTGTAGTTTTGGAGATGCTCTGACCCAATCGTGTAGCCATCGCATATCCCACCCCATGAAAGTTGCCATTATAACGAGAAAATCAATCAATAACTGTTGGAAAGACGGCAGCTTCCGACAGAAATAGGTCGGAAGGGGTTCCGACCTATTCAATAGGGGCCGATTCCCGACCTGTTGGAAAATTCTATTCTGCCGATCCACGTGCTTCTGTCGGAAATGGGGCTAAATCCGACAGGTTTTGGCCCCCTTTCCGACAAACTCAATCCGACTTGAAAACAAGTCGGATTGAGGTGAGGAGAGGAGCGGTGCTGCGGGCGGCTGGGGAGCTGAGATCGATGGCTAGTGGGGGGAGCTGGCTGCGAGGGACATGTCTGCAGCAGCCGGGGGAGGTGCTGCAGGGAGAGAGGAGCCTGGCCGTCCCCGGCCAGGGACCTCCCTTCCTGCAGCGCCTCTCCCCGCCGCCGCAGACATGTTCCCCCGCTGCCAGCCGATCTCTGCTCCCCCCACCGCCCGCAGCACCTCTCTTCCTGCAGCGCTTCACCCCCCCCCCCCCCCCCGCTCCACACATGTCCCCCGCAGACAGCCCCTCCCGCTCACGGCCGCCTATCTCTGCTCTCCTGGTCGCTGCTGTCAGCGCATCCGCAGCCACTGACAGCAGCGGCTTGACAGGACCCTGTGTACGGCCCGACTCTTATTGAATACACCCCTATGCCTGATTGAGATAGATAGATAATTCTGTACAACCTAACAGCACAAGAAGGTCCAACAGAGAGGAAGAGGACACACCTCTTCTTTGTTGGAGGTTGTCACAGTATGGTTGACCCTGAAAAAGATCCCACGTGGGAACGAATTGTTGGTTGTATCCATTTATTCTTGAATACTGGTGGTATGTAATGAAGGATTATTTTTTTTGTGCTATGGACATGGCGAGTGCACCCTTTTCTAAACCTTATTTAAATGAGCTTTGCTGATGCTCTGCTGCATCTCATAGACACTAGTATTTTGGACCTGTCATTCACTGTGTCTCTAGGTATTGGTGCCACCGTTGCATGATTTTGCTTTTCCTCTCTTCCCCCATCTTCCCATCTCCCTACCACACCCCCAACACCCATTCTCTCTCTTACCCTGTTCTCTATCTATTCCTCTATTGTCTCACTTTCTTCTCCTACTGTCTCTCTCACTGCCCTATTCTCTATTTCCTCTGACTCCCTCTCCCTCTGCATCCCATCCCTCGACAGCACGTGGCAGCCAGCCAGTAAAACAATTAAAGTCCTCAATTGTTGAACTAGGCCCACACCAAAACCAATAATAAGATTTTACTTACCGATAAATCTATTTCTCATAGTCCGTAGTGGATGCTGGGGACTCCGTCAGGACCATGGGGAATAGCGGCTCCGCAGGAGACAGGGCACAAAAGCAAGCTTTTAGGATCACATGGTGTGTACTGGCTCCTCCCCCTATGACCCTCCTCCAAGCCTCAGTTAGGTACTGTGCCCGGACGAGCGTACATAATAAGGAGGGATCTTGAATCCCGGGTAAGACTCATACCAGCCACACCAATCACACCGTACAACTTGTGATTTGAACCCAGTTAACAGTATGATAACAATGAAGTAGCCTCTAAAAAAGATGGCTCACAACAATAATAACCCGATTTTTTGTAACAATAACTATGTACAAGTAATGCAGACAATCCGCACTTGGGATGGGCGCCCAGCATCCACTACGGACTATGAGAAATAGATTTATCGGTAAGTAAAATCTTATTTTCTCTAACGTCCTAGTGGATGCTGGGGACTCCGTCAGGACCATGGGGATTATACCAAAGCTCCCAAACGGGCGGGAGAGTGCGGATGACTCTGCAGCACCGAATGAGAGAACTCCAGATCCTCCTCAGCCAGGGTATCAAATTTGTAGAATTTTGCAAACGTGTTTGCCCCTGACCAAGTAGCTGCTCGGCAAAGTTGTAAAGCCGAGACCCCTCGGGCAGCCGCCCAAGATGAGCCCACCTTCCTTGTGGAATGGGCATTTACAGATTTTGGCTGTGGCAGGCCTGCCACAGAATGTGCAAGCTGAATTGTACTACAAATCCAACGAGCAATAGTCTGCTTAGAAGCAGGAGCACCCAGCTTTTTGGGTGCCTACAATATAAACAGCAAGTCAGACTTTCTGACTCCAGCCGTCCTGGAATTATATATATATATATATATATATATATATATATATTTTCAGGGCCCTGACAACGTCTAGCAACTTGGAGTCCTCCAAGTCCCTAGTAGCCGCAGGCACCACAATAGGTTGTTTCAGGTGAAACGCTGACACCACCTTAGGAAGAAACTGGGGACGAGTCCGCAGTTCTGCCCTGTCCGAATGGAAAATCAAATATGGGCTTTTGTAAGACAAAGCCGCCAATTTTGACAATCGCCTGGCCGAGGCCAGGGCCAACAGCATGGTCACTTTCCATGTGAGATATTTCAAATCCACAGATTTGAGTGGTTCAAACCAATATGATTTGAGGAATCCCAACACTACGTTGAGATCCCACGGTGCCACTGGAGGCACACAAGGGCTGTATATGCAATACTCCCTTGACAAACGTCTGGACTTCAGGAACTGAAACCAATTCTTTCTGGAAGAAAATCTATAGGGCCGAAACTTGAACCTTAATGGACCCCAATTTGAGGCTCATAGACACTCCTGTTTGCAGGAAGTGCAGAAATCGACCTAGTTGAAATTTTTTCGTGGGGCCTTCCTGGCCTCACCCACGCAACATATTTTTACCACATGTGGTGATAACGTTGTGCGGTCACCTCCTTCCTGGCTTTGACCAGGGTAGGTATGACCTCTTCCGGAATGCCTTTTCCCTTAGGATCCGGCGTTCAAACCGCCATGCCGTCAAACACAGTCGCGGTAAGTCTTGGAACAGACAAGGTCCCTGCTGGAGCAGGTCCTTTCTTAAAGGCCGATGCCACGGTTCCTCTTGGAACAGACATGGTACTTGCTGAAAGCAAATCCCTTCTTAGCTCCCGAGGCCATTAGTCCTCTGTGAGCATCTCTTGAAGTTCCGGTTACCAAGTCCCTCTTGGCCAATCCGGAGCCACGAGTATAGTTCTTACTCCTCTATGTCTTATAATTCTCAATACCTTGGTTATGAGAAGCAGAGGAGGGAACACATACACCGACTGTTACACCCACGGTGTTACCAGGACGTCCACAGCTATCGCCTGAAGGTCTCGTGACCTGGCGCAATACCTGTCCCATTTTTTGTTCGGGCGGGACGCCATCATGTCCACCTTTGGTCTTTCCCAACGGTTCACAATCATGCGGAAAACTTCCCGATGAAGTTCCCACTCTCCCGGGTGGAGGTCGTGCCTGCTGAGGAAGTCTGCTTCCCAGTCGTCCACTCCCGGAATGAACACTGCTGACAGTGCTATCACATGATTTTCCGCCTAGCGAAAAATCCTTGCAGTTTTGCCACTGCCCTCCTGCTTCTTGTGCCGCCCTTTCTGTTTACGTGGGCGACTGCCGTGATGTTATCCCACTGGATCAATACCGGCTGACCTTGAAGCAGAGGTCTTGCTAAGCTTAGAGCATTATAAATTTGCTCTTAGCTCCAGTATATTTATGTGGAGAGAATTCTCCAGACTTGATCACACTCCTTGTGTGACTGCTCCCCAGCCTCTCAGGCTGGCCTCCGTGGTCACCAGCATCCAATCCTGAATGCCGAATCTGCGGCCCTCTAGAAGATGAGCACTCTGTAATCACCACAGGAGAGACACCCTTGTCCTTGGATATAGGGTTATCCGCTGATGCATCTGAAGATGCGATCCGGACCATTTGTCCAGCAGATCCCACTGAAGAGTTCTTGCGTGAAATCTGCCGAATGGAAGCGCTTCGTAATAAGCCACCATTTTTACCAGGACTCTTGTGCAATGATGCACTGATACTTTTCCTGGTTTTAGGAGGATCCCGATTAGCTCGGATAACTCCCTGGCTTTCTCCTCTGGGAGAAACACCTTTTCCTGGACTGTGTCCAGAATCATCCCTAGGACCAGCAGACGTGTCGTCGGAACAACTGCGGTTTTGGAATATTTAGAATCCACCCGTGCTGTCGTAGAACTACTTGAGATAGTGCTACTCCGACCTCCAACTGTTCTCTGGACCTTGTTCTTATCAGGAGGTCGTCCTTTGAAGACGAATCCTCCTTTCGGTCATTACCTTGGTAAGGACCCGGGGTGCCTTGGACAATCCAACGGCATCGTCTTGAAACTGATAGTGACAGTTCTGTACCACGAACCTGAGGTACCCTTGGTGAGAAAAGGCAAATTTTGGGACATGGAGGTAAGCATCCCTGATGTCCCGGGACACCATATAGTCCCCTTGTTCTTTGCTATCACTGCTCTGAGTGACTCCATCTGGATTTGAACCCTTGCAAGTGTTCAAATTTTTCAGATTTAGAATAGGTCTCACCTAGCCTTCAGTACCACCATATAGTGTGGAGTAATACCCCTTTCCTTGTTGTCGGAGGGGTAATTTTATTATCACCTGCTGGGAATACAGCTTGTGAATTGTTTTCAATACTGCCTCCCTGTCGGAGGGAGACATTGGTACAGCAGACTACAGGAACCTGCGAGGGGGGAAACCTCTCGACATTCCAATCTGTACCCCTTGGATACTACTTGTAGGATCCAGGGGTCCTGTACGGTCCCAGCGTCATGCTGAGAACTTGGTAGAAGCGGTGGAGGGCTTCTGTTCCTGGGAATGGGCTGCCTGCTGCAGTCTTCTTCCCTTTCCTCTATCCCTGGGCAGATATGACTCTTATAGGGACGAAAGGACTGAGGCTGAAAAGACGGTGTCTTTTTCTGCAGAGATGTGACTTAGGGTAAAAAACGGTGGATTTTCCAGCAGTTGCCCTGGCCACCAGGTCCCATGGACCGACCCCAAATAACTCCTCCCCTTTATACGGCAATACATCTTTGTGCCGTTTGGAATCTGCATCACCTGACCACTGTCGTGTCCATAAACATCTTCTTGCAGATATGGACATCGCATTTACTCTTGATGCCAGAGTGCAAATATCCCTCTGCGCATCTCGCATATATAGAAATGCATCCTTTAAATGCTCTATAGTCAATAAAATACTGTCCCTGTCAAAGGTATCAATATTTTTAGTCAGGGAATCCGACCAAGCCACCTCAACTCTGCACATCCAGGCTGAGGCGATCGCTGGTCGCAGTATAACACCAGCATGTGTGTGTATACTTTTTAGGATATTTTTCAGCCTCCTATCAGCTGGCTCCTTAAGTACGGCCCTATCCGTAGATGGTACCGCCACTTGTTCTGATAAGCGTGTGAGCGCCTTATCCACCCTGAGGGGTGTTTCCCACCGCGCCTTAACTTCTGGCGGGAAAGGGTATACCGCCAATAATTTTCTATCGGGGGAAACCCACGCATCATCACACACTTCATTTAATTTATCTGATTCAGGAAAAACTAAAGGTAGTTTTTTCACCTCACACATAATACCCTTTTTTGTGGTACTTGGAGTATCAGAAATATGTAACACCTCCTTCATTGCCCTTAACGTGTGGCCCTAAAAGAAAATACGTTTGTTTCTTCACCGTCGACACTGAAATCAGTGTCCGTGTCTGGGTCTGTGTCGACCGACTGAGGTAAATGGGCATTTTACAGCCCCTGACGGTGTTTGAGACGCCTGGACAGATACTAATTTGTTCGCCGGCCCTCTCATGTCGTCAACCGGCTTGCAGCGTGTTGACATTGTCACGTAATTTCCATAAATAAGCCATCCATTCCGGTGTCGACTCCCTAGAGAGTGACATCACCATTACAGGCAATTTGCTCCGCCTCCTCACCAATATTTTCCTCATACATGTCGACACACACGTACCGACATACAGCACACACATAGGGAATGCTCTGATAGAGGACAGGACCCACTAGCCCTTTGGGGAGACAGAGGGAGAGTTTGCCAGCACACACCAAAACGCTATAATTATCCAGGGACAACCTTTATATAAGTGTTCCTTTTATAGCATTTTAATATATATACATATCGCCAAATCAGTGCCCCCTCTCTGTTTTAACCCTGTTTCTGTAGTGCAGTGCAGGGGAGATCATGGGAGCCTTCCCACCAGCCTTTCTGTGAGGGAAAATGGCGCTGTGTGCTGAGGAGAATAGGCCCCGCCCCCTTTTCGGCGGGCTTCTTCTCCGGAGTTTTAGATATCTGGCAGGGGTTAAATACATCCATATAGCCTCAAGGGCTATATGTGATGTATTTTTCGCCATACAGGTATTATACATTGCTGCCCAGGGCGCCCCCCCCCAGCGCCCTGCACCCTCCGTGACCGCTGTGTGAAGTGTGCTGACAACAATGGCGCACAGCTGCAGTGCTGTGCGCTACCTGATGAAGACTGAGAGTCTTCTGCCGCCTGGTTCCGGACCTCTTTATCTTCAGCATCTGCAAGGGGGGTCGGCGGCGCGGCTCCGGGACGAACCCCAGGGCGAGCCCTGTGTTCCGACTCCCTCTGGAGCTATGTCCAGTAGCCTAAGAATCCAATCCATCCTGCACGCAGGTGAGTTGAAAATCTCTCCCCTAAGTCCCTCGATGCAGTGAGCCTGTTGCCAGCAGGACTCACTGAAAATAAAGAACCTAAAAACTTTTTCTAAGCAACTCTTTAAGAGAGCCACCTAGATTGCACCCTTCTCGGCCGGGCACAAAAACCTAACTGAGGCTTGGAGGAGGGTCATAGGGGGAGGAGCCAGTACACACCATGTGATCCTAAAAGCTTGCTTTTGTGCCCTGTCTCCTGCGGAGCCGCTATTCCCCATGGTCCTGACGGAGTCCCCAGCATCCACTAGGACGTTAGAGAAAGTAAGAAACTTTCATTGTAGTTAATTATGGCTCAATGCAACGGGATGTAGTTGGAATAATGGCGCTCAGGATGCCAGCGGACGGAATCCCGACATCACAAACGCAATTTTCAGGGGTAGTTTAGGGTTAATCTGCGAGGAGGGAAGGTTAGGGTTAGGCTGCAGGGAGGGAAGGTTAGGGTTAAGTTGCGAGGAGGGAAGGTTAGGGTTAGGCTGCGAGGAGGTAGGGTTAGGGTTAGGCTGCAGGGAGGGAGGGTTAGGCTGCGGGGAGGGAGGGTTAGGTGATGGGGAAGGAGGGTTAGGGTTAGGCTGTGGGGAGGGAAGGTTATAGTTAAGCGGCGAGGAGGGAAGGTTAGGGTTAGACTGCGGGGTGGTAGGGTTAGGCTGCGGGGAGGTAGGGTTAGGCTGCGGGGAGGAAGGGTTAGGTGATGGGGACGGAGGGTTAGGTGATGGGGAAGGAGGGTTAGGGTTAGGTGATGGGGAGGGAGGGTTAGGCTACGGGGAGAGAAGGTTATGGTTAAGCTGCGAGGAGGAAAGGTTAGGCTGCTGGGACGGAGGGTTAGGTGATGGGGAAGGAGGGTTAGGGTTAGGTGATGGGGAGGGAGGGTTAGGCTACGGGGAGAGAAGGTTATGGTTAAGCTGCGAGGAGGAAAGGTTAGGCTGCTGGGACGGAGGGTTAGGTGATGGGGAAGGAGGGTTAGGGTTAGGTGATGGGGAGGGAGGGTTAGGCTACGGGGAGAGAAGGTTAGGGTTAAGCTGCGAGGAGGAAAGGTTAGGCTGCGGGGAGGGAGGGTTAGGTGATAGGGAAGGAGGGTTAGGGTTAGGTGATGGGGAGGGAGGGTTAGGATATGGGGAGAGAAGGTTAGGGTTAGGCTGCGGGGAGGGAGTGTTAGGTGGAGTGACGTGAGAAGGTTTGAATACTTACCCTAGAACTGTCGGTATTGCGGCTGTCGGGATACCAGAGTCAGTATTCTGACCGCTTGCATTCTCAGTGCCGATATCCCGCACCTAACCCTGATGTAACCACTTTGTATATATTTCACTATATGAAATTCAGTTGATGACATTGCAGGTCGCTTTCTATTACAACTTGCAATTTTGAACTTTCAGATGAGATCTGGATTTTTGATATATACGTACCTTTACTATTAGGATCACATTTATAATACAGACACCATAATGTCAACATGTGAAATGCAAACATTCTACATTTCTGCAGAATGCCGACATTAGGGCACGGTTGCAGGGCTAGGCTGCGGGAGGAGGTTTAGGGTTAGGCTGCGAGAGGGTCACGGATAGGGGTTAGGAACCAATGTATCGGATGACTCCACCGGACATCCCTATCAGCTGACACGGCTTGACCAGAAGACACGTCTGCACCACCAGAGCTGGCAATCAGGTCACTCAGCTCTGCAACACTGGGACCTACTTAGACACTCTAAACATATTGTTAGTGTCAACAAGATGGATGTCAACATGCTAAATATACCAACATACTGCATGTGAACATTGGGTCCATTCTGACATTCTGAATGTTGACAAAACATATCAAACCCCTTCTGCCTTATTGTTATTGTGGCTGAAACTATCACATGCTGCTATATATATGCACTTTATAGTGGCAGCCATCTCAACTTGTGTCCTGTCTGAGTAGTTACACCATATGCACCTTATCATTATAATGCAATTTGGAACAGGTGAGACAGAGCAGCCTATCAGTAAGCTGTGCTTGCCATGTCTGTGCAGACAGGGACATTACGCTCACCATGTAATGGTGTGTGGCTCACAGTGTACTGTAACTGTAAGGCAGGAATGTCAGTGGGCAGTGCTCTCTCTCTCTGACAAGCTAGGCAGATCTCTCTCCCCTCTGAAGGACGAGCTGTGGGGATTGTGAAGATCTGACTTCATTCACCAGCCGCACTGTGCCAGAGGTGAGAGTGGGTTCAGACTACATGGAAAGAGGGGAGGGAAGGGCTAATAACAGATGTTGAGATATCCTGTTGCTGCCTGCAGGTAGCTGTTCCCTAGCGCCCGACACTTGAAGGTGTGGTCTTTCCCTAGGTTCCCATTTCAATATATGGTAGGAGTGCCCTGGGGTCATCACTTTTTGGCAAACAGTATTCAAAGAGATTATATAGTTCAGACAATCCAACAACAGATGCTGATCTCTAAGTACAAGAAATCGTTATTGAAACACTTACATAATGTGTCTAAAGCGGTTGTCCCGGTATACTGAAAGGCCACTAACGCTCCCACTATCTGGGACTGGTTTCATAGAATTGATCTCTATGGGTGGCCATGTGGGATCCTAGCCATACTCTAACTTTTTTTAAAGGGGGCAATCATGTATAAGGCATGGTTTATCCTAGAACTCAAAAAAGTCTGAGTTTGGCTGGCATCCCGCACGCCCACCGAACTCAGACTTCAAAACATCCCAGCCTATATATTTAAATGGAAGGCATCACCTTTTCTGTTATAGGATTGCAGAGATCACCTCTATGTGGTTTTATTGGCTGGAGTTTAAGGAGCCTGATGATTATTTGCATTATAGCAGGTCCACATACCACCCATGTCCCCATCCTTTCTTCCTTCCTGTTTTATCTCTGGTCTTGTTCCCCCTTTCCTGTTATTTAGTGATATATTGTTTATTTCTGATGGTGGTCTTTAGCTTCAGATTTGATTTTTGTTATATGTCATGAAAAGTTCACTATCCATTGTCTTGCTGTTACTTTATGAAAACTGTACAATTGTTTATTATGTCCATTTGGTATACTGTTGGTGTTCACATTTTGGTACTCAGTAAAAATCAGATTAGAAAAAAATATCTATTTAAATGGTTGTTAGTATATTTAGGCCACTATTAGGCCCTTATTATTTAACACTACCCTCTTTACAAATCTGAACATGTAATCACCAAGGACGGAACAAAGCACTCATGTTACCTGCGAGATGAACAAGCGTCTGCTACAACATGTACATCAAAGCCTTTATCCAACAGCTCCAATGTGGTGCTCTTAATAAAAAAATAAAATAAAAAAAAAGGATTTTAATTAACTACCAGTAAACCCTTTTCTCGTACTCAATAGGGCAGGCATTCCCAACCACGGTCCTCAAGGCACACCACCAGTGCAGGTTTTAGTGATATCCAGGCTGCAGCACAGATGGTTAAATCAAAATAACTGAGCTACTAATTAAGTCACATGTGCTGAAGCCTGGATATCACTAAAACCTGCACTGTTAGTGTGCCTTGAGGACTGTGGTTGGGAATGCCTGCCACAGGGGATATTGGGGGAATCTAGTACGATGGGCTATAGACGAAGTCCAAAGGAGCTGGTGTACTTTAAATTTCTCCAACTGGGTGTCCTGGCTCCTCCCCTCTATGCCTCATCCCACAGGCAATTATAGGTAAAATAGTGCCCGAAGGAGAAAGGACACACTTGACAGAAGGAACAAACAACAATGAGTGGTGAGATTTACACACCAGCACATCACGAACATAAAACAACCAGCAACGGCTGGTACAAAACAGCAACATCTGAACAGGTAACCATAGAAAAGAGAACCTGCAGAAAAGTCAACGCACTGAGGCGGGCGCCTTTTATCCCTTATTGACTACGAGAAAAGGATTTACCAGTAGGTAATTAAAATCCTATTTTCTCTAGCATCCATAAGGGAAATTGGGGGAATCTAGTACGATGGGAACGTCCCAAAACTTCCAGAACAGGTGGGAATGTGCAAAGACCTCTGTAGCACCGCCTGCCCAAACTGGGAATCCTCTTTGGCCAGGGTTTCAAACCTGTAGAACTTCACAAAGGTGTTCTTCCCCAACCAGGTAGCTGCTCGGCATAGTTTCAAGGCTGAGACTCCACGGGCAGCCGCCCAGGAAGACCCCACCGCCCTTGTAGAGTGGGCCTTCAGAGACTGTGGAACAGACAAGGCTGCCGACACATAGGCCTGTTGGATAGTAAGCCGAAGCCAACGAGCAATGGACTGCTTAGAAGCAGGGCAACCCTTTTTCTGTGCATCATAGAGCACGAACAAGGAATCAGTCTTCCTGATCCGAGACGTCCTCTTGACATAGATCTTCAAGGCTCGCACAGCATCCAATGCCTCAGGAGGAGCAGAAGTGCCTGAACTTGACGGAACCACAATAGGTTGATTCAAGTGGAACGCAGAGACTACCTTCGGCAGAAACTGCTGTCTAGTCCTGAGCTCCTCTCTGTCCTCATAAAAGACCCAGTAGGGACTTTTACACGGTAAGGCCCCCAATTCTGAGACATGCCTAGCAGAAACCGGGGCCAATAACATCACCGTCTTCCACGTGAGGTACTTGTATTCTACCATCATCAGAGGTTCAAACCAGGAGGACTGTAGAAATTCCAACACTACTTTCAAGTTCCAGGGTGCCGTGGGCGGCACAAAATGAGGTTGAATGTGAAGCACCCATTGCAAGAGGGTCAGAACTTCTGGCAATACTGCCAATTTCTTCTGGAAGAAAATTGAGAGAGCTGAAATGTGGACCTTAATGCAACCCAGATGCAAGCCCTTATCCACACCAGCCTGCAGGAAACGGAGGAACCATTCCAAGTGAAACTCCGCAGGCGGAGTTTTAATATTAATTAAAAATATTTTTATAAAATTTGGGCTTCAAAAAAGAGAACTACTGTGGGAGAACATGATTGCCTCCTATTTGACCCAATTTCCTGTGTGTACTTCCGTTTTTATCAAATGAACAATAAAAGTTTTTTTAGTATAAATAGAGGACCAGGAAATTGTCATGCCATCCATGATTAAGTGCGTGGTGACGCACGAAACGCGTTTGTAGCATAGAGCTACAGGACATCAAGACCTATCCGGCCCGAACTTCCCGACGCTAGCCGCAGTGTGACGTCATCGAGCCGCGACCCGACATCCAGCCGCGAACCACCTTCTCTGGACGCAGCGGAGAGGAAGGAGTATTAACATCACCTTCTCAATGGATCTACGGAATTGACTAGAAAATAGGGACAGTCAGGGCACTCACAATCTTCATATTGTGAATCCGGAACGGACTGAGCTCAATCCATACACTCCTTAAAGGAGTTGTAAACATACTGCACATAAATAATCATTTTTACATAGTTACACACACATTGCAAGATATCTCTAGCATCTATAAACACATTGTAAGATATTCATAACGCTCGTTACACATTTTAATCAACCATCTTGCCCAACAATCTTATGCAAAGATGGATGGATACTCCAGTAGGCCGGAGAACCATGTGGACCATCTCCTGAAGTGTTCTCGCCTTGTCCTCTGGGAGGAACACTTTTTGGGCCACAGTATCCAGCAACATTCCCAGGAACAGGAGCCTCCGAGTTGGCTCCAGGTGGGATTTCTGTAAATTGAGGATCCACCCATGGTGTGACAGAAGTTGGATAGTGCGGTCTATATGGAGCAATAAAAGCTCCCTGGATCTTGCTTTTATCAGGAGATCGTCCAGGTAAGGGACAACATTGACCCCCTGGACCCGGAGTTGGAACATCATCTTCGCCATCACTTTCGTGAACACCCTCGGAGCTGTGGACAGGCCGAAGGGTAGCGCCTGGAACTGGTAGTGATCGTTCAGCAGGGCAAACCTCAGGTAAGCCTGATGAGGCGGCCAAATTGGGATATGGAGATAGGCGTCTTTTATATCCAGGGAGACCATGAACTCCTGTTCTTCCAGGCCCGCAATCACTGCTTGCAAGGATTCCATCTTGAACTTGAAAACCTTTAGGTAAGGGTTCAAGGATTTTAAATTCAAAATGGGCCTTACCGAACAGTCCGGCGTGCTGCAATTGTGACCGCGAAGGCGCAGTGCCCTGCTATACAACAACCACTCAGGACGGTGGTCCTGCAGCGGGGAAGCGGCTCTGACACCTCGCAAGGCCGGTGACCGTCCCTTTCCCTAACTCCCACGGTGCAGGTATGCTGTTGCCCAAACAGCATACCAAAAATAACAAAGATTTAAAAGAAACTGAAGAAAACTCTCTGTGAGCTCCATAGTGTGCATCCTCTCCTGAGGGCACTTTTTTCTAAACTGCCTGTGGGAGGGGGCATAGAGGGGAGGAGCCAGCACACCCAGTTGAAGAAATTTAAAGTACACCGGCTCCTTTGGACCCCGTCTATACCCCATCGTACTAGATTCCCCTAATATCCCTTATGGATGCTAGAGAAATCAAAGATACATTTTACAATACTTACAGTAGGTCATGGAAAAATATAAAAACTAGTTATTAAATAGTTTGTGGGTTTTATGCCATGTTCTATATAGTCCCAGGCCACAGGAGTACAACCTATGGAGACAAACTGTACAGCATTGTATGTACACTAGACAATGATCATCAGTGATTATCAGACATTGTGAATGTAGTCGGTTTAGTCTTACACATTTTATGGTTAGGTTTAAGGTTAGCCTGCGGTTAGGGTTAGCTAACATGTCTATGTAATACCACATGGTTGACATGCTGATTGTCGACATTCACAATGTTGACATTTGGCATGTCTACCTTATGCCTATGTTAAAATTCTGAATTCAAACGTGACCTGGTCATTGCTTAAAGCAGTGGTTCCCAAACTAGGTGCCATGGCAGCACTCACTGGTGGACTCACAGCTGGGCCACTAGGAATGCTGGGAGTAGTAGTCCCCTCTGGCTGTACAATGTGTGTATCTGCAGAGCAGGAGCTCAACGTTCCATGATGCTTTGTGGCTACTACCTCTGGCTCTGCCTTTTGTTCTATCTCTAGCTGGGAATCTGACTGCACAAGCAAAGGGGCTATGTGGTAGGCTGAGACATGTAATCGGGTAGGGTATAAATTCTAAAGGTACATAAGGAATACAGACATCTGGATTTGTAGACCATCTGCTATCCCCACCTTCCCCCCCACACACACACCTACCATAATAAAGGGCGGGACTCCAAGGCAGTGGGATCGACCTAGTATATCATTGCCTCCTCCCCCCCGCTAGACTGGTACTATACTGTTGTGGGGACTGAGTGGAATTGATGTGGGGACTGTCTTTGGGATGCAGTCAGTTTATCAGCTGTCGGGATCTCGGAGTTCAGGAGACCAACGCCGGAATCCTGCTGCCTTAATGGTCGTAAGCTTTTGAAGTATTACATCATGTGTAAGTGTAAGGAGCCTTAATAGGACATGTAAAACTGTAAGGTTCAATGTATATTGAAATTAACAGGCTGTATAGCACTAACCATGTATTACACATACCATAATGCACGCCTGTGTCTCAATGCCACACAGGATTACAGAGCGCCGGTTAGGGATGGACTGAAGCTCCTTCTCCACCTCAGGGGTCAGCATACTGAAACAGGTCTTCGAGTATTTTGTTATGCCATCAGCTCCGAGCTCTGGCACAGTAGGACCAAGCCCCTTTGGGTATTGCTCAGTAACAATAACTGGCATTTCCAATAACTTGACAGCCTATAAGGAAAAAAGGAAAAAAACATTTGGCATGGGGCGGCTGTCTGTAAATAAATAAATCAGTCAGTACTAACCTGTGTTAGACATGTTCCTAAACAGGTATCAAAAACAGCTACAAAAAGAAAACAATCACCCTAATAACCAGATGCCTCTCAGCTATTTCACATCACTGTACAAAATGGTGTCCTACAGAATTATTGAAGGCACAATGAATTATGCAGGTGGTGTATACATAAATGTTAATAACAAACACTAGAAGGTACATTAGTAATAGGGTTGCATACCTTGGCCAACTGAATGTTTGAACACCTACATTTGAACTTCTATCCATGCATAGAACTGTGTAAGTTGAAGAAAACTGGTGGTCATTCCGAGTTGTTCGCTCTGTAATTTTCTTCGCATCGCAGCGATTTTCCGCTAACTGCGCATGCGCAATGTTCGCACTGCGACTGCGCCAAGTAAATTTGCTATGCAGTTAGGTATTTTACTCACGGCATTACAAGGTTTTTTCTTCGTTCTGGTGATCGTAATGTGATTGATAGGAAGTGGGTGTTTCTGGGCGGAAACTGGCCGTTTTATGGGAGTGTTTGCAAAAACGCTACAGTTTCTGGGAAAAACGCGGGAGTGGCTGGAGAAACGGAGGAGTGTCTGGGCGAACGCTGGGTGTGTTTGTGACGTCAAACCAGGAACGACAAGCACTGAACTGATCGCACTGGCAGAGTAAGTCTCGAGCTACTCAGAAACTGCACAGAGAAGTCTTTTCGTAATATTGCGAATCTTTCGTTCGCAATTTTGATAAGCTAAGATTCACTCCCAGTAGGCGGCGGCTTAGCGTGTGCAATGCTGCTAAAAGCAGCTTGCGAGCGAACAACTCGGAATGAGGGCCACTATTCAATAAATTAAGCCACACAGAAAGTATGGAAAGAAAGTATTAGAGACTAATATTTTGGACCTATCGTTCTCTAGGTCACTACTTATCATGCCCAGGATTGCAGGGGTGTTTTTGACTTAAGGGCCCTACACATTTAAATAATATGGCCGACAGGCGACCCGGCGGCAGGGGGGCAGTGAAGTTACATCACTCCCCCGTCACACGGCTCCATAGAAGTGCAGGCAAATATGGATGAGATCGTCCATATTGGCCTGCATGCAAAGCCGACGGGGCACCAGCGACGAACGAGCGCGGGGGCCACGCATCGTTCATCGCGGGTGCCTCCACACTCAAAGATATGAACGGTATCTCGTTCACTAATGAACAAGATCGTTCATATCTTTGAGTGATATCGCCTAGTGTGTAGGGCCTAATAGTCTTCCACAACCATCAATTCTCTGCCCTTCCTTTCCCCTTCATCCTTCTCTTATCTCTGCCTCCCCTCCCTCATATGTCTCTCTTACCTCTATCCCATTTACCCCCATTTTTTTTCTCTCATCTCTGTCACAACCCCACCACACACAAACACATATGCACACTCTCTCTTATCTATGCCCTCTTCCCAATCTCTCTATCATCTGTAAACCGCCCCCCCCCCCCCGCCCCCCCAAAACACACACACATACTCTCTCTTATCTCTGCCCCTCGTCTCTCGCTCATCTCCGACCCTCCTAGCTCCCCTCGGCTGTCTGTTTTTCTCACAGCTCTGCCCCTTCCAACCACATTTCTCCTTCTTTCTAATCTTTGACCCTTCCCCTAATCTGTCTCTCACCTACTTCCCCCACCTATTTTTCGCTCACCTCTGTCACCCTCCATGTTTACCTCTCTCTAATATGGGTCCCCTCCCTCCCTCGTCTCTCTCTCTCTCTTTCATCTCTGTCCTGTCTCTGTCATTTTTGTGTCCTGCTCCCCTTGGTAAGGATGCAGGGGTGCCAGCTCTGAGCACTGACAGAAGTGTACAGACCTGTACATCAAGACAGTGCTGGGAGGAGAAGAGAGGCTGTGTCAGTCAGTCAGTCAGTGAGAGCTAGATTGACACATTAGCAGATTATATAATACATTGCAAACAACTCATTAAGTACAGGGTTGCCCAAGCTATAATATCATACTTACCTACTCTTCCAGAGACTACAACATTTTTTGGGAAACACACAGACTCCTGAAAGAGTATGTCACCCTGCTGCATTCCGCCCACTTTCTGTGAAATTGGTGGAACAGGTGCATGAGGACATGATTCCCCTTTGAGTCACACCATCCTGGCCCTGCCCAATTTTTCGCGGACAAGTGGGTCTCAGTATTATGCCTGCCACAGCAAATAAAATAAGAACCAATAGATCGACTCGTACAAAGATTAGATACGGCAGAAGATATGAAGTATGTCAAAGTGGACCTTAATGTGAAATGTGGGCAGGTATGAAAAAACGTTTCCAAATTCTCAATTTTAAATATGGTTTAATAGATGTTCTAAAAAACAGACAGATCTCATGTGGAACTCAGGAGATGAAAATAACCAATTAATACTTACTACGTGTTTTGCATTTTGATCATTTTCACATGTAAAGCCACACATCTGGCAGGCTTTATTGCCATAGCTCTTCATGTAACTTAAACAAGAGATATCTCAGAGGTGTTTCAATTTGGAATATATCAAGAAACGCTGTGCATAATATATCAAGAAATGCTGTGCATAATATATCCTCAAGTTCAACAATCTCAGCCTGCACACAGTGATTTCTCAGTTTTTCCTAGCGGCAGGGCAATAAAATAACTAAAATCAACTTCATTTTATTTTTCCTTTTAGCCATTTTTTTTAAACGATTGTCCAGATGTGTCCACACAAATCACGCCAAACACCAAGTTTGGTGCGCCATAGCACAGACTTTGCGACTTAGCCGCATCATGCCTTTTTCTCAAAATATGTATCTTATTCTACTACTTTATACAGGTTGAGTATCCCATATCCAAATATTCCGAAATACGGAATATTCCGAAAAATGGACGTTTTTGAGTGAGAGTGAGATAGTGAAACCTTTGTTTTCTGATGGCTCAATGTACACAAACTTTGTTTTATACACAAAGTTATTAAAAATATTGTATTAAATGACCTTCAGGCTGTGTGTATAAGATGTATATGAAACATACATGTATTCTGTGCTTAGATTTAGGTCCCATCACCATGATATCTCATTATGGTATGCAATTATTCCAAAATACGGAAAAATCCGATATCCAAAATACTTCTGGTCCCAAGCATTTTGGATAAGGGATACTCAACCTGTATCACTTATTTTGCAACAAAAATACTAATCCTAAATACCCAGGGGTATATGCAATTGCCGGCGAATCGCGGCAATTTTTCGCCCGTTTTTTAATTCGACACAATTCGACCGTCGAATTCCGGCAGGTGGGTGCCGGAATTCAGCATATTCAATAAAAAACGGATTCGACAGTCCCGCTGTCGAAAAACGGCGAATTTGACGGATTTTAATTAGATTTTTAAAAATGTTTAAAAAACGGGTAAAAACCCTGAAAAAATTTTGCGTGGGGTCCCCCCTCCTAAGCATAACCAGCCTCGGGCTCTTCGAGCCGGTCCTGGTTCTAAAAATTCGGGGGAAAAACCGACAGGGGATCCCCCGTATTTTTAAAACCAGCACCGGGCTCTGCGCCTGGTGCTGATGCAAAAAATACGGGGGACAAAAAGCGTAGGGGTCCCCGTATTTTTTACACCAGCACCGGGCTTCACTAGCTGGACAGATAATGCCACAGCCGGGGGTCACTTTTATACAGCGCCCTGCGGCCGTGGCATTAAATACCCAACTAGTCACCCCTGGCCAGGGTACCCTGGAGGAGTGGAGACCCCTTCAATCAAGGGGTCCTCCCCCCAGCCACCCAAGGGCCAGGGGTGAAGCCCGAGGCTGTCCCCCCCATCCAAGGGCTGCGGATGGGGGGCTGATAGCCTTGAGTAAAATGAAAGAATATTGTTTTTTCCAGAAGAACTACAAGTCCCAGCAAGCCTCCCCCGCAAGCTGGTACTTGGAGAACCACAAGTACCAGCATGCGGGTGGAAAAACGGGCCCACTGGTACCTGTAGTTCTACTGGAAAAAAATACCCAAATAAAAACAGGAGACACACACCGTGAAAGTAAAAGTTTATTTCATACATGCCGACACATACATACTTACCTATGTTGACCCGCCGACTGCCACGTCTCCAATGTTGCCGACGATCCGGGGTACCTGTGAATAAAATTATACTCACCTCAATCCAGTGTCCTGTGATTTGTAATCCACGTACTTGGCAAAACAAAAAAACGAATACCCGGACCACACGGACTGAAAGGGGTCCCATGTTTACACATGGGACCCCTTTCCCCGAATGCAGAGACCCCCCGTGACTCCTGTCACAGAAAGGTCCCTTCAGCCAATCAGGAAGCGCCACTTCGTGGCACTCACCTGATTGGCTCTGCGCGTCTGAGCTCAGACGTGCATTGCACAGCCCCCTCCATTACTTTCAATGGTGGGAACTTTGCGGTCAGCGGTGAGGTCACCCGCGGTCAGCGGCTGACCGCGGGTAACCCCACCGCTGACCGCAAAGTTCCCACCATTGAAACTAATGGAGGGAGCTGTGCGATGCGCTGTCTGCCAGCTCAGACGCGCATACAGCCAATCAGGAGAGTGCCACGAAGTGGCGCTTCCTGATTGGCTGAAGGGACTTTTCTGTGACAGGAGTCACGGGGGGTCTCTGCATTCGGGGAAAGGGGTCCCATGTGTAAACATGGGACCCCTTTCAGTCCGTGTGGTCCGGGTATTCGTTTTTTTGTTTTGCCAAGTACGTGGATTACAAATCACAGGACACTGGATTGAGGTGAGTATAATTTTATTTTCAGGTACACCGTGGATTCTACTTGGACAAGTGGACAGAGGTCGGCGTGTGAACATAGGTAAGTATGTGTGTATCGACATGTGTGAAATAAAGTTTTACTCTCACGGTGTGCGTGTCCTGTTTTTATTTGGGTATTTTTTTTCCAGTAGAACTACAGGTACCAGCGGGCCCGTTTTTCTCCCGCATGCTGGTACTTGTGGTTCTCCAAGTACCAGCTTGCGGGGGAGGCTTGCTGGGACTTTTAGTTCTTCTGGAAAAAACAATATTCTTTCATTTTACTCAAGGCTATCAGCCCCCCATCCGCAGCCCTTGGATGGGGGGACAGCCTCGGGCTTCACCCCTGCCCTTGGGTGGCTGGGGGGGGGGGCCTTGATTGAAGGGGTCCCCACTCCTCCAGGGTACCCCGGCCAGGGGTGACTAGTTGGGTATTTAATGCCACGGCCGCAGGGCGCTGTATAAAAGTGGCATTATCTGTCCAGCTAGTGCAGCCCGGTGCCGGTGTAAAAAATACGGGGGACCCCTACGCTTTTTGTCCCCCGTATTTTTTGCACCAGCACCAGGCGCAGAGCCCGGTGCTGGTTTTAAAAATACGGGGGATCCCCTGTCAGTTTTTCCCCCGGATTTTTAGAACCAGGACCGGCTCGAAGAGCCCGAGGCTGGTTATGCTTAGGAGGGGGGACCCCACGCAATTTTTTTTCAGATTTTTACCATTCCATTAAAAAAATTATATTTTTAAAAATATATAAATAATACTTGTGCCTCCAAAATAGACAAACCAAGTACCTAATCCCATTCTAATATAAATAGATATGCTATTACCAATAAAAAAAAAAACACAAAAAAAAAACATGTTTTTAAAAAATTTTATTAGATTCCGCCAGCAAAGTGTGGCGGATTGAAAATGACGAATTTACTGTCTAAAAGCACTGTTGTCGAATTTACAATCTTCAATTGAATATACTTTTGTCGAATTGCCGCATTTGTACCATTGCAGAAATGTCGAATTTGACAAAAGTCGAATTTCAAAAAGTCGAATTTGGAAAGTCCGTTTTTTTGGCGAAAAGTACTGAATTGCATTGTCGAATTTTTTTTTGGGGCGAAAATGTCCCGTTTTTCGACATTTTCGGGAATTCGACCGCAATTGCATATACCCCTTAGGCCCTGATTCAGAGATGGACGCAGCTCTTAAAGCAGCTTTGGGTGCAGCTGCTGGATGAAAATATATAATTGCCACAGCACGTAGTCTTGTGTAAAAAGACGCCTCCTGCATGCTTGTGCGATCTGCTGCTGGGTCTGAAAAGCAGCAGCGGATCATTTGTGCGAACAGCAGCCAGCTGATTAACCCTCAGGTTTTAGCATGCCCTAAAAGCAAACCTCTGGCAGGGCATGCTGTGATGTGTAGTTCCATAGCAGCTGGAGGGCAGCATGTTGAATACTGCTGCTGTAAACATTAATTTAATTGCAGGTCATCATTTTTCATTCATTACTAAAAGTTGTGAAATCTTACTCTAATTATAACAGCCTTCTATACATTACTTAGTGCAACCAACCTACACTGTCCTTATGGGTTGGGTACGTAATCCAGGTGGTCACAATACCAACCCCGGGATCCTTGGCTGCCAGAATGCCGGCAGCGAGGCGAGCGCTAGAAAGCCCCTTGTGGGCTCGGTGGCTCGCTGCGCTCGTCACAGGATCTATTCCCACTCTATGGATGTGACTCTATGGGACACCCACGAGTGGGAATAGCTCTGGCGCAGCTGTCGGCATTATCAGTGGTTCGGGATGCTGGCATCGGTATTCTGACTGTCGGCATCCCGACTGTCGTGATATTAACTATATCCCGTCCTTATGGCCATTTCTACCCTTCACGTAGCTCGCACACTGCAGAATTAGTTCCTGAGTCAGAGTTACAGGCTAATGCATTCGTAGCTGCAACTTTCTACGCAGGTAGTGTACTGAAATATGCTAATTTTGCAGACGCCGGGATTTACAATGAGACACCCACGGACGACTTAGCGAATCCCTGCGTCTGCGTACAAACACGCAGCATCAGACACTGGTGAGGAAAAAGCATTGGCCATCTAAATAACCCTATGGTCACTCTGAATGGAACGGTACTGAGACGCCGGCACCGTTTTATCTGTGTGCGGTATGCTAATGTAGGCGGAGACACCCCTCGAAAATGGGCGTGACACATCTGCGTTTTGCCGCCGCTCCGCTTTACCGCCCCCCAAGTGGTCCCAACTGTCAATCACTTTGCGAATAACTCCTGTGAGCGACATTGCTGAAGTACTGGAGAATGCGCATGCGCAATCAGATGATAATTGCTCATCTGCAAAAACATCGGCATCTCTGCATCAGGCACTTAATGTCAATTGCAAAGACTTGGCGTTTCTAATTAAATAGCACATGCTGTTCAGTTATTATTTGCAAAAATATACCGTGATGACCTAGGATTAGTAATGCGTGAACCCACAGTGCATGACCATTACACTGAATTAGTCTATATGCTTTATTCATTTTGGAAACAGAATCCTAAGGAATCTGATTCAAATAAGACTGACGTCATTTACATCAAGTATGCAGTAGTCTAACATTACTGATCCCCCACGTTGCATATAAACATTATTAGGACTCAGTCTTCATATTCAAATAAGAAGTCCAGTTTGCTATTGCATGGTTTACAGATATCACTTGCTTGCATATTCATAATATATAATATATGGTGCAGCAAAAGGCACTGCAGGGCACCGTTTCTAACAAAATAATTATAAATGGCTCACACCGTCATGAAATTAAATGCAGCCAAAAACAGACTTAATAGCGCATGTTTTAAACAAACTGTGTAGACACCAATGACCCCTTGTGGCACTAGCGAAAATTGCAACAATAACAACATAATGGGAAAATGCTTCATTTGCCAAACCACACAAATAAATACAATATAAAACATTGTAATGTATTATTACTTCTAGAAATGTTATTTATTTTGAAGGAATGTCTTGACTTTTGGAGGTCCATCCAATTATGTGCGAGTTTTCCCGCACCGCGAATCAGTGTGGCAACAGTTGCACTTTACGTCAGTCAGAACTCACACAAAAGTGCTTACAGCCCCATAGGTGGCACTGTTATAAAGGAGACTGATATGAGCATGATTGCTAGGTTGTGATCAGTCAGGTGCAGTGCATGACGTCACTTCTGGTTACTGGTTCCAGTGGCTGAGCTGCCGCTATGGATTGTGAAAATTGGTGCACTCAGAAGCGGATCTATGAATTGGATCTATGGTACCATAGCACATGCATGTCACTTCAATCCTGCATACCATCTGTTCATGATGTCACCTCCTCAATCCCATTTAAGGAAATCCGTCCCATTCTACGTTACTTGACCACTGACCAGTACTGCTTCACTACGTACCGATGTCAGATCTGATCAAGGTGGTGTTCCCGAATAGGGGCTTGAGCCTGGAGTGGAGGCGGAGTGCAAGAAACTGGGAGGCCATATGAAATTTATGTGGATGAGTAGGGAGAGGGAAGTAAGGAATCAGCTTATCATGGTTGGATGCTGGGCAGGAAATGGCTAAACAGGGTGCCAGGCTGGGACCGGCTATGCTGCAGAGATTAACCATGCTTGAACTGGAGGTAGATTCACTGACTGGGACCAGTAGTGCTGGAGATTATCCAGGCTTAAATTTGAAGTAGATTCACCGTCTGGGACCAGTCATGCTGCAGAAATTAAAGAAGCTTGAAGTGGAGGCAGAGTCACTGGCTGGAAACAGTAGTGCTGCAGCAGGAGAGTAGAATTGAGTACTGACCAGGAAGATCAGGAGCCGAGGGAAGTAGCTAAGAAGCAACTCTGCACTGGCAATCTGTCAGCACTTCAGGAAACACTTTAATAGGGACTGTTGGGCTGTGATTGGTGGCTGGAGTCATGAGGCCCAGGCTTAAACACTATTGGCTAACTGCAGTCAGATGACCCATTCCAAGATTGCCACACTCAGGAGACAGAGCCTGCTGGGGAAGACCATAAGAAGACGCTGGGCCACGTATGGCAACACTGAAGCAAGGACAGCATGGACCAATATGAGGACAACAGACAGCCTGGGACCCTCGTAGGAGATGTGCTGACCAGAGGAAGGGTAAGTACTGGGAGCCAGGAGCCCGGGTCCTGATAACCGAATTCTGCTCTCCATCTCTGATAATGCCTTCTGGTAAACTTGTCTTCTGTCATTTCATTTCACCTAATTGAGATTTGCGTTCACTGCTATGGTCTGTCTCCAGTTACTGGAATTGCCATCCCGTGTAACAGTTATAAGACCTTAACATTAAGACACATGCCAGGCCAAGAAGCAGACAAATATATGGGATGGACTGTCCCATGATCCAGAACTTTAGAAAAAGTAAACGTCCTGAAGATCTATGGATGTGAGGAAATCATTTTCAGTGATCGGTTCCTGGGTTTCCTGCGACACCAACAGATTTGTTGAGACTACTCAGGTCCAGAATAAGAGATAGGCTCCAGAGGATTTCTGGATTACGAATAGTTAAGAATAAAAGCCTTTGTCTCCCTGATCTCAGAGAAATGAAGCAAGAACCTTCGCTTTAATTCATGGTTTTTATAGCTTCTAGTTCTACTGAGACTCTAGAAGTTTTGGACAGTAGAAAGACAGTACAAAAACTGGAAACTGGTGACAATCTTCTATACTGAAGCCATTTCTTTAAATCTCTTAAACCACTGGTCTTTAAAGTAATGTGCCCATCTGTACACATATTGCAAACTTCTGACCCTACTGGTGTTAGAGGAGGCTGGTTTTGACAAAAGTCATTGTAGAGTTCTCAGATTTTGACTTTCTTTCTCAATCTTGAGCGCACAAATATGATGTCTGATGGTAGAAGGAAAAATTCCTCCTATTTTATGGTTTCCTGTATTTAGCTATTTGCATCTCTGAAGTGCTGACATTAGGGACAGGGTTGTTTTTTTAGAGATAATTGTTTATATCTTTCTTCAGAAGATTTTTTTGTACTTTTTATATGGGAAATTAGTCATCTCTACAGTCCGAGGATGGAACCAAAAGGGCTCAACTAACCTATACAGGCTGGCTGAGGACGCAATGTTGTCCAAGGAAGCTTCACACACTGTAGAAAGACTAATTACCGTTGCATAATTCCTATACTTCTAAGTATTGTATGGTCGGTTTACATTTTTACGGACAATTATCCGAAGTGGTCTTCCCCATAGTTTGAGGGTTCTAGATACTGATACTATGGCAATACTAGACATCATTGCTGTCCCTGAATAAATTTAAAGCCTCTCTAAGGGGACCACCATTTTCAAGTGGAGGTGCAGTTCTACTTGACAAGCTATCTATGGCTACATATACTTTAGGAACCTGGTTCTATTTCTGAATGTCAACATCACTGAATGGATACATAAATTACAATATAGTCTTTTCACAATTTAATTTTTAATACTTGATATCCATGGAATTAAGTTCTTTAGAAAGGGATCTGTGTCCAGATTCAGAGGAAGCCCTCTATTATTGACCATCCAATGAGGCTTTTTTAAAAATATATTTCTCTACCTACCATAGAGCTAAAGCACTGTAAATGCTGACATGGAATATTGAGGAAGTAAAAGCAGTGCAAACAGGGAGTAATGTGGACAGAAAGGGGCAAACTAACAAGGCAGAAGACTCACAAACAAAAGCATAATGGGGTGTAGGAACAAAGGAGAGATGGAAGAGGTTCACAGGTAACAGACAGACAAGAGCAGATACAAAATGAAAACAAAAAGAGGCACAAAGAGATAAATAGGATAAAGGGTTCTGACAAAGACAAAGGGACCCATTTATCATTGCCGCAAATATTAGGTAACACCTGAATGTAAAAAGGAGGGACCACAGCAGGTATACTCGATACCTGCTGCGATCCCTCCATTCTCTAGGTTTCTATGGGGGATGTGATGCAGCCCGATTTACTAATATCCGGACGCGAAGACGGCGTCTCTGCATGAGGTGGATCATACATCAGCACATTGTAATGTAATATTGCAATGCGATCCTGGGCGGCAAGATTCCGTCCAGATCGCATTGAATATGCGATCCATGACAAATGGCCCCCAAAGTCACAAAGAAAGAAAAAATAGGATTTTAATTACCTACCAGTAAATCCTTTTCTCGTAGTACGTAGAGGATGCTGGGGTTCCATTTAGTACCATGGGGTATAGACGGGTCCCTTGGGAGCCATGGGAACTTTAAGAGTTTAATAGTGTGGGCTGGCTCCTCCCTCTATGCCCCTCCTACCAGACTCAGTCTAAAAACTGTGCCCGAGGAGACGGACATACTTCGAGAGAAGGAAACACACAGATAGTGGTGAGATTCACACCAGCTCACACATAACAAAAGGAAAGCCAAGCTAACCAACTTGAAACGATTAAGCAACGGCTGAACCAACAATACTTAACCAAGTATCAATGCAGAACTTAACCAAGTAACAAGGCAGTACTGAACCAAGTAACAATGCAGGAAAACAAAGCGCTGGGTGGGCGCCCAGCATCCTCTGCGGACTACGAGACGCGCCGGAACCGTTGCTTAGCAACGGTCGGGCGCTGGCGCGAGCCGCCGCACCCAACACCCAGAGGAGGATTCTGGTTACCTCCGACATTGCTGCTCTGCTCTTCATTCCGCCCTGTCAATTTATGTAGGACACTGTCGTTACATTGTCCGACTGAACTTGAATGGCCTGATCTTGTAGAAGATGTGCCGCTTGTAGAAGGCCGTTTAACACGGCCCCTAGCTCCAGAATGTTTATTGGAAGGATGGATTCCAGGCTTGACCATTTTCCTTGGACGTTCCCCCCTCCCCGTGTGACTGCTCCCCAACCTCTGAGACTTGCATCCGTGGTTAGAAGGATCCAATTCTGAATCCCGAACCTGCGGCCCTCGAGAAGAAGAGAAGTTTGCAGCAACCAGAGGAGTGAAATTCTGGCTTTCGGCGACAGGCGTATCCGCTGGTGCATGTGAAGATGAGATCCCGACCATTTGTCCAGGAGATCCAGTTGGAAGGGCCATGCATGAAACCTTCCGTACTGTAGATCCTCGTAGGAGGCAACCAGGAGAATGCACTGATGAACCGATACCCGTGCTGGCTTCAGGACATCTCAGACCATTGATTTGATCACCAACACTTTCTCCACCGGTAGAAACACCCTCTGTACTTCCGTGCCGAGGATCATCCCCAGGAAGGACAGTCTCCGTGTCGGTTCCAAATGTGACTTTGGAAGGTTTAGGATCCACCCGTGATCCTGGAGTAGTACAGTTGAGAGAGCAATGCTCTGTAACAGCTTCTCCCTGGAAGATGCCTTTATCAGCAGATCGTCCAGATATGGAATAATGGTCATTCCCTGCTTGCGGAGTAGAATCATCTCTGCCATGACCTTGGAGAACCCCCCTGGTGCTGTGGAGAGGCCAAACGGCAGCGCCTGGAACGGATAGTGACAGTCTAGCAGCGCAAAGCTCAGATAAGCCTGGTGAGGTGGCCAGATCGGAACGTGAAGGTACGCATCCTTGATATCCAGGGATACCAGGAATTCCCCCTCCTCCAGACCTGAGATTACCGCTCTCAGAGACTCCATCTTGAATTTGAATTCTCTCAAGTAGGGGTTCAATGACTTTAGGTTTATTACTGGCCTTACCGAACCCTCCGGTTTCGGGACCACAAACAGGTTTGAGTACTAACCCTTGTTTGTGAGGCGACGTGGAACTGGAACAATGACATTTGTTTGTACCAATTTGCGAATGGCCTCCTGTAGGATAGCACTTTCTGTCAGCGAAGCTGGTAAGCCTGATTTGAAAAAATAAGATTTTAAACCTACCGGTAAATCTATTTCTCCTAGTCCGTAGAGGATGCTGGGGACTCCGTAAGGACCATGGGGTATAGACGGGCTCCGCAGGAGATAGGGCACCTAAAAAGAACTTTGACTATGGGTGTGCACTGGCTCCTCCCTCTATGCCCCTCCTCCAGACCTCAGTTAGAGAACTGTGCCCAGAGGAGATGGACAATACAAGGCAGGATTTAGCAATCCAAGGGCAAGATTCATACCAGCCCACACCAATCATACCATGTAACCTGGAACATACATAACCAGTTAACAGTATGAACAAACGACAGTAACGGTCCAAGACAGATGTCAACTGTAACATAACCCTTATGTAAGCAACAACTATATACAAGTCTTGCAGAGTTTCCGCACTGGGACGGGCGCCCAGCATCCTCTACGGACTAGGTGAAATAGATTTACCGGTAGGTTTAAAATCTTATTTTCTCTTACGTCCTAGAGGATGCTGGGGACTCCGTAAGGACCATGGGGTTTATACCAAAGCATCCAATCGGGCGGGAGAGTGCGTATGACTCTGCAACACCGACTGAGCAAACGCTAGGTCCTCATCAGCCAGGGTATCAAACTTGTAGAATTTAGCAAAAGTGTTTGACCCCGACCAAGTCGCCGCTCAGCAAAGCTGTAATGTCGAGACGCCTCGGGCAGCCTCCCAAGAAGAGCCCACCTTCCTAGTGGAATGGGCCTTAACCGAATTTGGTACCGGCAATCCAGCCGTAGAGTGAGCCTGCTGAATCGTATTACAGATCCAGCGAGCAGTAGTCTGCTTCGAAGCAGGAGCGCCAATCTTATTGGCCGCATACAGGACAAACAGAGCCTCTGTTTTCCTAATTCTAGCTATCCTGGCTACATACATTTTTAAGGCCCTGACTACGTCCAGGGATCTAGAATCCTCCAGGTCACTTGTAGCCACAGGCCCAACAATAGGTTGATTCATATGGAACGAAGAAACCACTTTAGGCAAAAATTGCGGACATGTCCTCAATTCAGCTCGATCCACATGAAAAATCAAGTAGGGGCTCTTGTGTGACAAAGCCGCCAATTCTGACACTCGCCTTGCTGATGCTAAGGCCAACAACATGACCACCTTCCAGGTAAGAAATTTCAACTCAACCTTGTTAAGCGGTTCAAACCAGTGTGATTTTAGGACCTGCAACACCACGTTCAGGTCCCATGGTGCCACTGGAGGCACAAAATAAGATTTTACTCACCGGTAAATCTATTTCTCGTAGTCCGTAGTGGATGCTGGGACTCCGTAAGGACCATGGGGGAATAGCGGCTCCACAGGAGACTGGGCACAACTAAAGAAAGCTTTAGGACTACCTGGTGTGCACTGGCTCCTCCCACTATGGCCCTCCTCCAGACCTCAGTTAGGATACTGTGCCCGGAAGAGCTGACACAATAAGGAAGGATTTTGAATCCCGGGTAAGACTCATACCAGCCACACCAATCACACCGTATAACTCGTGATACAATACCCAGTTAACAGTATGAAATATAACTGAGCCTCTCAACAGATGGCTCAACAATAACCCTTTAGTTAGGCAATAACTATATACAAGTATTGCAGACAATCCGCACTTGGGATGGGCGCCCAGCATCCACTACGGACTACGAGAAATAGATTTACCGGTGAGTAAAATCTTATTTTCTCTGACGTCCTAAGTGGATGCTGGGACTCCGTAAGGACCATGGGGATTATACCAAAGCTCCCAAACGGGCGGGAGAGTGCGGATGACTCTGCAGCACCGAATGAGCAAACTCTAGGTCCTCCTCAGCCAGGGTATCAAACTTGTAGACTCTTGCAAAAGTGTTTGAACCCGACCAAGTAACAGCTCGGCAAAATTGTAAAGCCGAGACCCCTCGGGCAGCCGCCCAAGAAGAGCCCCTTTCCTCGTGGAATGGGCTTTTACAGATTTAGGGTGCGGCAGTCCAGCCGCAGAATGTGCAAGTTGAATCGTGCTACAGATCCAGCGAGCAATAGTCTGCTTAGAAGCAGGAGCACCCAGCTTGTTGGGTGCATATAGGGTAAATAGCGAGTCAGTTTTCCTGCCTCCAGCCGCCTGGAAACATATATTTTTCAGGGCCCTGACTACGTCCAGTAACTTGGAATCCTCCAAGTCCCAAGTAGCCGCAGGCACCACAATAGGTTGGTTCACATGAAACACTGATACCACCTTAGGAAGGAATTGGGAACGAGTCCTCAATTCCGCCCTATCCATATAAAAAAAATCAGATAAGGGCTTTTGCATGATAAAGCCGCCAATTCTGATACACGCCTGGCCGACGCCAAGGCCAACAGCATGACCACTTTCCACGTAAGGTATTTTAGCTCCACGGATTTAAGTGGCACAACCCAATGCGACTTCAGGAAATCCAACACCACGTTGAGATCCCACGGTGCCACTGGAGGCACAAACGGGGGCTGACTATGCAGCACTCCCTTAACAAAAGTCTGAACTTCAGGCAGTGAAGCCAGTTCTATTTTGGAAGAAAATCGATAGAGCCGAAATCTGGACCTTAATGCAACCCAATTTTAGGCCCATAGTCACCCCTGACTGTAGGAAGTGCAGAAATCGACCTAGCTGAAATTCCTCCTTTGGGGCCTTCCTGGCCTCACAGCACGCGACATATTTCCGCCATATGCGGTGATAATGGTTTGCGCTCACTTCTTTCCTAGCTTTAATTAGCATAGGGATAACTTCCTCCGGAATACCCTTTTCCTTCAGGATCCGGCGTTCAACCGCCATGCCGTCAAACGCAGCCGCGGTACGTCTTGGAACAGACAGGCCCCCTGCTGCAGCAGGTCCTGTCTGAGCGGCAGAGGCCATGGGTCCTCTGAGATCATTTCTTGGAGTTCTGGGTACCAAGCTCTTCTTGGCCAATCCGGAACAATGAGTATAGTTCTTACTCCTCTCCTTCTTATTATTCTCATTACCCTGGGTATGAGAGGCAGAGAAGGGAACACATACACCGACTGGTACACCCACGGTGTTACCAGAGCGTCCACAGCTATCGCCTGAGGGTCCCTTGACCTGGCGCAATATCTTTTTAGCTTTTTGTTGAGGCGGGACGCCATCATGTCCACCTGTGGCCTTTCCCAACGGTGTACAATCATTTGGAAGACTTCTGGATGAAGTCCCCACTCTCCCGGGTGGAGGTCGTGTCTGCTGAGAAAGTCTGCTTCCCAGTTGTCCACTCCGGGAATGAACACTGCTGACAGTGCTAACACATGATTTTCCGCCCATCGGAGAATCCTTGTGGCTTCTGCCATCGCCATCCTGCTTCTTGTGCCGCCCTGTCGGTTTACATGAGCGACCGCCATGATGTTGTCTGACTGGATCAGCACCGGCCGGTGTTGAAGCAGGGGTCTAGCCTGACTTAGGGCATTGTAAATGGCCCTTAGTTCCAGAATATTTATGTGTAGGGAAGTCTCCTGACTTGTCCATAGTCCTTGGAAGTTTCTTCCCTGTGTGACTGCCCCCCAGCCTCGAAGGCTGGCATCCGTGGTCACCAGGACCCAGTCCTGTATGCCGAATCTGCGGCCCTCTAGAAGATGAGCACTCTGCAGCCACCACAACAGCGACACCCTGGCCCTTGGAGACAGGGTTATCCGCCGATGCATCTGAAGATGCGACCCGGACCACTTGTCCAACAGATCCCACTGGAAGATCCTTGCATGGAACCTGCCGAATGGAATTTCTTCGTAAGAAGCTACCATCTTTCCCAGGGCTCGCGTGCATTGATGCACCGACACCTGTATTTGTATTAGGAGGTCTCTGTCTAGAGACGACAACTCCTTGGACTTCTCCTCCGGGAGAAACCCTTTTTTCTTGTTCTGTGTCCAGAACCATATCCAGGAACAGTAGACGCGTCGTAGAAACCAGCTGTGACTTTGGAATATTCAGAATCCAGCCGTGCTGTTGTAGCACTTCCAGAGATAGTGCTACTCCGACGAACAACTGCTCCCTGGACCTCGCCTTTATAAGGAGATCGTCCAAGTACGGGATAATTATTTCGGCCATTACCTTGGTAAATACCCTCGGTGCCGGGGACAGACCAACGGCAACGTCTGGAATTGGTAATGACAAACCTGTACCACAATTTTGAGGTACTCCTGGTGAGGAGGGTAAATAGGGACATGCAGGTAAGCATCCTTGATGTCCAGTGATACCATGAAATTCTCCAGGCTTGCAATAATCGCCCTGAGCGATTCCATTTTGAACTTGAACCTTCGTATATAAGTGTTCAAGGAGTTCAATTTTAGAATGGGTCTCACCGAACCGTCTGGTTTCGGTACCACAAACATTTTGGAATAGTAACCCCGGCCTTGTTGAAGGAGGGGTACCTTGATTTCACCTGCTGGAAGTACAGCTTGTGAATTGCCGCCAGTACTACCTCCCTTTCTCCGAGGGCAGCAGGCAAGGCTGATGTGAGGTAACGGCGAGGGGGAGTCGCCTCGAACTCCAGCTTGTATCCCTGTGATACTACTTGCAGAACCTAGGGATCCACCTGTGGGCAAGCCCATTGGTCCCTGAAGTTCCCGAGACGCGCCCCCACCGCACCTGTCTCCACCTGTGGAGCCCCAGCGTCATGCGGTGGACTCAGAGGAAGCGGGGGAAGATTTTTGATCCTGGGAACTGGCTGTCTGGTGCAGCTTTTTCCTTCTTCCCTTGTCTCTGTGCAGAAAGGAAGCGCCTTTGACCCGCTTGCTTTTCTGAAGCCGAAAGGACTGTACCTGAAAATACGGTGCTTTCTTAGGCTGTGAGGAAACCTGAGGTAAAAAAATTTCTTCCCAGCTGTTGCTGTGGATACGAGGTCCCAGAGACCATCCCCAAACAATTCCTCACCCTTATAAGGCAGAATCTCCATGTGCCTTTTAAAGTCAGCATCACCTGTCCACTGCCGGGTCTCTAATACCCTCCTGGCAGAATGGACATTGCCTTAATTCTGGATGCCAGCCGGCAAATATCCCTCTGTGCATCCCTCATATATAAGACGACGTCTTTAATATGCTCTATGTTAGCAAAATATTATCTCTGTCTAGGGTATTAATATTGACAGGGTATCAGACCACGCTGCAGCAGCACTATTCATGCTGAGGCAATTGCAGGTCTCAGTATAGTACCTGAGTGTGTATATACAGACTTCAGGATAGCCTCCTGCTTTTTATCAGCAGGCTCCTTCAAAGTGGCCGTATCCTAAGACGGCAGTGCCACCTTTTTTGACAAACGTGTGAGCGCCTTATCCACCCTAGGGGATATCTCCCAACGTGACCTATCCTCTGGCAGGAAAGGGTACGCCATCAGTAACTTTTTAGAAATTACCAGTTTCTTATCGGGGGAACCCACGCTTCTTTACACACTTCATTCACTCATCTGATGGGGGAACAAAACACTGGCTGCTTTTTCTCCCCAAACATAAAACCCCTTTTATTTATGTGGTACTTGGGTTCATGTCAGAAATGTGTAACACATTTTTCATTGCCGAGATCATGCAACGGATGTTCCTAGTGGATTGTGTATATGTCTCAATCTCGTCGACACTGGAGTCAAACTCCGTGTCGACATCTGTGTCTGCCATCTGAGGTAACGGGCGTTTTTTGAGCCCCTGATGGCCTTTGAGACGCCTGGGCAGTCGCGGGCTGAGAAGCCGGCTGTACCACAGCTGTTACGTCATCCAGCCTTTTATGTAAGGAATTGACATTGTCGGTTAATACCTTCCACCTATCCATCCACTCTGGCGACATCCCATTTATCGGCCTCTGCTCCGCCTCCACGTAACCTTCCTCATCCAACATGTCGACACAGCCGTACCGACACACCGCACACACACAGGGAATGCTCTGACTGAGGACAGGACCCCACAAAGTCCTTTGGGGAGACAGAGAGAGAGTATGCCAGCACACACCAGAGCGCTATATAATGCAGGAATTAACACTATAACTGAGTGATTTTTCCCCCCATAGCTGCTTGTATACACATATTGCGCCTAAATTTAGTGCCCCCCCTCTCTTTTTAACCCTTTGAGCCTGAAAACTACAGGGGAAAGCCTGGGGAGCTGTCTTCCAGCTGCACTGTGAAGAAAAAATGGCGCCAGTGTGCTGAGGGAGTTAGCCCCGCCCCTTTTTCGGCTGACTTTTCTCCCGCTTTTTTCAGGAATTCTGGCAGGGGTAATTTATCACATATATAGCCCTGGGACTATATATTGTGATGATTTGCCAGCCAAGGTGTTTATATTGCTGCTCAGCGCGCCTGCACCCATCAGTGACCGGAGTGTGAGGTGTGCATGAGGAGCAATGGCGCACAGCTGCAGTGCTGTGCGCTACCTTGTTGAAGACCGAGGTCTTCTGCCGCCGATTTTCCGGACCACTTCTTGCTTCTGGCTCTGTAAGGGGGACGGCGGCGCGGCTCCGGGACCGAACGATCGAGGTCGGGTCCTGTGTTTGATCCCTCTGGAGCTAATGGTGTCCAGTAGCCTAAGAAGCCCAAACTATCTCCAGTCAGGTAGGTCCGCTTTTTCTCCCCTTAGTCCCTCGCTGCAGTGAGTCTGTTGCCAGCAGATCTCACTGTAAAATAAAAAACCTAAAATATACTTTCTTTCTAGGAGCTCAGGAGAGCCCCTAGTGTGCATCCAGCTCAGCCGGGCACAAGATTCTAACTGAGGTCTGGAGGAGGGTCATAGTGGGAGGAGCCAGTGCACACCAGGTAGTCCTAAAGCTTTCTTTAGTTGTGCCCAGTCTCCTGCGGAGCCGCTATCACCCCATGGTCCTTACGGAGTCCCAGCATCCACTTAGGACGTCAGAGAAAAGGGGGCTGGATGTGCAGCACTCCCTTTACAAACGTCTGGACTTCTGGAAGAGAAGCCAATTCCTTCTGAAAGAAAATCGAGAGGGCCGAAATCTGTACCTTAACAGAGCCTAATTTCAGGCCCATATCCACTCCTGTCTGTAGGAAGTGGAGAAGACGACCCAGATGAAAATCTTCCGTAGGTGCATTCTCGGTCTCACACCAAGACACATACTTTCGCCAGATACGGTGATAATGTTTTACCGTCACCTCCTTCCTAGCCTTTATTAAAGTAGGGATGACCTCTTCCGGAATCCCCTTTTTCGCTAGGATTCGGCGTTCAACCGCCATGCCGTCAAACGTAACCGCAGTAAGTCTTGAAATACACAGGGCCCCTGTTGCAACAGGTCTTCCCTCAGAGGAAGAGGCCAGGGGTCTCCTGTGAGCATCTCTTGTAGATCCGAGTACCAGGCCCTTCGAGGCCAGTCTGGGACAACGAGTATCGTCTGTACTCTTCTTCGTCTTATGATCCTCAACACTTTTGTGATGAGAGGAAGAGGAGGAAACACGTAGACCGATTTGAACACCCACGGTGTTACCAGAGCGTCTACTGCTACTGCCTGAGGGTCCCGAGACCTGGCGCAATACCTCCGAAGTTTTTTGTTGAGGCGTGACGCCATCATGTCTATTTGAGGAGTTCCCCAAAGACGTGTTACGTCTGCAAAGACTTCTTGATGAAGTCCCCACTCTCCTGGATGGAGATCGTGTCTGCTGAGGAAGTCTGCTTCCCAGTTGTCCACTCCCGGAATGAAGACAGCCGACAGAGCGCTTACATGATTTTCCGCCCAGCGAAGGATCCTGGTGGCTTCCGCCATCGCGACTCTGCTTCTTGTCCCGCCTTGGCGGTTCACATGAGCCACTGCTGTGACATTGTCTGATTGAATCAGAACCGGTAGGTTTCGAAGAAAACTCTCCGCTTGTCGAAGGCCGTTGTAAATGGCCCTGAGTTCCAACACATTGATGTGTAGACAGGACTCCTGGTCTTACCAAAGACCCTGAACATTTTTTCCCTGTGTGAGCGCTCCCCATCCTCGGAGGCTCACGTCCGTGGTAACCAGGATCCAATCCTGAATTCCGAACCTGCGACCCTCCAGGAGGTGAGCACTTTGCAACCACCACAGGAGGGACACTCTGGTCCCTGGGGACAGAGTTATTTTCCGATGTAAGTGCAGATGGGACCCGGACCACTTGTCCAGAAGGTCCCATTGGAAAGTCCTTGCATGGAACCTTCCGAAGGGAATGGCCTCGTAGGCCGCCACCATTTTTCCCAGAACTCGAGTGCATTGGTGAACTGACACCCTTTTTGGTTTTAGCAGGTCTCTGACCATGTTCTGGATGTCTTGGGCTTTCTCTATTGGGAGGAAGACCTTCATTTGTTCCGTATCCAGTATCATACCTAGGAACGGTAGTCGAGTTGTCGGAATCAACTGTGACTTCGGTAGATTTAGAATCCAACCGTGTTGCTGGAGCACTCTCAGAGAGAGCGCCACACTGCTCAGCAATTTCTCCCTTGATCTCGCTTTTATCAGGAGATCATCCAAGTATGGGATAATTGTGACTCCATGCTTGCGCAGGACCACCATCATTTCCGCCATTATCTTGGTGAAAATCCTCGGGCCGTGGAGAGTCCAAACGGCAACGTCTGAAATTGGTAATGACAATCCTGTACAGCGAATCTCAGGTATTCCTGATGAGGGGGAATATATGGGGACATGAAGGTACGCATCCTTTATGTCCAGAGACACCATAAACTCCCCCTCCTCCATGTTGGCTATTATCGCTCTGAGAGATTCCATTTTGAATTTGAATCTTTTTATGTACAGGTTTAGGGATTTCAGATTCAAAATAGGTCTGACCGAACCGTCCGGTTTCGGGACCACAAATAGGGTTGAGTAGTAGAGATGAGCGGGTTCGGTTCCTCGGAATCCGAACCCGCCCGAACTTCAGCTTTTTTTACACGGATCCGAGCGACTCGGATCTTCCCGCCTTGCTCGGTTAACCCGAGCGCGCCCGTACGTCATCATGACGCTGTCGGATTCTCGCGAGGCTCGGATTCTATATAAGGAGCCGCGCGTCGCCGCCATTTTCACACGTGCATTGAGATTGATAGGGAGAGGACGTGGCTGGCGTCCTCTCCATTTAGATTAGAAGAGAGAGAGTGAGATTGAGACAGAGACACTTGATTTACTGGAGCTTAGGAGTACTAGAGAGTGCAGAGTTTACTAGTGACTGACCACTGACCAGTGACCACCAGTGCAGTTTTATTTAATATAATCCGTTCTCTGCCTGAAAAAAACGATACACAGTGACTCAGTCACATACCATATCTGTGCTCAGCCCAGTGTGCTGCATCATCTATGTATAATATCTGACTGTGCTCACACAGCTTAATTGTGGGGGAGACTGGGGAGCAGTTATAGGTTATAGCAGGAGCCAGGAGTACATATTATTAAAATTAAACAGTGCACACTTTTGCTGCAGGAGTGCCACTGCCAGTGTGACTGACTAGTGACCTGACCACACTGACCACCAGTATAGTATACTATATTGTGATTGCCTAAAAAAGTTAAACACTCGTCGTGTGACTTGTGTGGTGTTTTTTTATTCTATAAAAAACTCATTCTGCTGACAGACAGTGTCCAGCAGGTCCGTCATTATATAATATATACCTGTCCGGCTGCAGTAGTGATATATATATATTTTTTATATCATTATTTATCATCCAGTCGCAGCAGACACAGTACGGTAGTTCACGGCTGTAGCTACCTCTGTGTCGGCACTCGGCAGTCCATCCATAATTGTATACCACCTACCCGTGGTTTTTTTTTTTCTTTCTTCTTTATACATACTACATCTCATTATCATCCAGTCTATATTAGCAGCAGACACAGTACAGTACGGTAGTCCACGGCTGTAGCTACCTCTGTGTCGGCACTCGGCAGTCCATCCATAATTGTATACCACCTACCCGTGGTTTTTTTTTTCTTCTTTATACATACTACATCTCATTATCATCCAGTCTATATTAGCAGCAGACACAGTACAGTACGGTAGTCCACGGCTGTAGCTACCTCTGTGTCGGCACTCGGCAGTCCATCCATAATTGTATACCACCTACCCGTGGTTTTTTTTTCTTTCTTCTTTATACATACTACATCTCATTATCAACCAGTCTATATTAGCAGCAGACACAGTACAGTACGGTAGTCCACGGCTGTAGCTACCTCTGTGTCGGCACTCGGCAGTCCATCCATAATTGTATACCACCTACCCGTGGTTTTTTTTTCTTTCTTCTTTATACATACTACATCTCATTATCAACCAGCCTATATTAGCAGCAGACAGTACAGTACGGTAGTCCACGGCTGTAGCTACCTCTGTGTCGGCACTCGGCAGTCCATCCATAATTGTATACCACCTACCCGTGGTTTTTTTTTTTTTTCTTCTTTATACATACTACATCTCATTATCATCCAGTCTATATTAGCAGCAGACACAGTACAGTACGGTAGTCCACGGCTGTAGCTACCTCTGTGTCGGCACTCGGCAGTCCATCCATAATTGTATACCACCTACCCGTGGTTTTTTTTTTCTTTCTTCTTTATACATACTACATCTCATTATCATCCAGTCTATATTAGCAGCAGACACAGTACAGTACGGTAGTCCACGGCTGTAGCTACCTCTGTGTCGGCACTCGGCAGTCCGTCCATAATTGTATACCACCTACCCGTGGTTTTTTTTTCTTTCTTCTTTATACATACTACATCTCATTATCATCCAGTCTATATTAGCAGCAGACACAGTACAGTACGGTAGTCCACGGCTGTAGCTACCTCTGTGTCGGCAATCGGCAGTCCATCCATAATTGTATACCACCTACCCGTGGTTTTTTTTTTCTTCTTTATACATACTACATCTCATTATCATCCAGTCTATATTAGCAGCAGACACAGTACAGTACGGTAGTCCACGGCTGTAGCTACCTCTGTGTCGGCACTCGGCAGTCCATCCATAATTGTATACCACCTACCCGTGGTTTTTTTTTTCTTTCTTCTTTATACATACTACATCTCATTATCATCCAGTCTATATTAGCAGCAGACACAGTACAGTACGGTAGTCCACGGCTGTAGCTACCTCTGTGTCGGCACTCGGCAGTCCATCCATAATTGTATACCACCTACCCGTGGTTTTTTTTTCTTCTTTATACATACTACATCTCATTATCATCCAGTCTATATTAGCAGCAGACACAGTACAGTACGGTAGTCCACGGCTGTAGCTACCTCTGTGTCGGCACTCGGCAGTCCATCCATAATTGTATACCACCTACCCGTGGTTTTTTTTTCTTTCTTCTTTATACATACTACATCTCATTATCATCCAGTCTATATTAGCAGCAGACACAGTACAGTACGGTAGTCCACGGCTGTAGCTACCTCTGTGTCGGCACTCGGCAGTCCATCCATAATTGTATACCACCTACCCGTGGTTTTTTTTTCTTTCTTCTTTATACATACTACATCTCATTATCATCCAGTCTATATTAGCAGCAGACACAGTACAGTACTGTAGTCCACGGCTGTAGCTACCTCTGTGTCGGCACTCGGCAGTCCGTCCATAATTGTATACCACCTACCCGTGGTTTTTTTTTCTTTCTTCTTTATACATACATACTACATCTCATTATCAACCAGTCTATATTAGCAGCAGACACAGTACAGTACGGTAGTCCACGGCTGTAGCTACCTCTGTGTCGGCACTCGGCAGTCCATCCATAATTGTATACCACCTACCCGTGTTTTTTTTTTCTTTTTTATACATACTACATCTCATTATCATCCAGTCTATATTAGCAGCAGACACAGTACAGTACGGTAGTCCACGGCTGTAGCTACCTCTGTGTCGGCACTCGGCAGTCCGTCCATAATTGTATACCACCTACCCGTGGTTTTTTTTCTTTCTTCTTTATACATACATACTACATCTCTTTATCAACCAGTCTATATTAGCAGCAGACACAGTACAGTACGGTAGTCCACTGCTGTAGCTACCTCTGTGTCGGCACTCGGCAGTCCATCCATAATTGTATACTAGTATCCATCCATCTCCATTGTTTACCTGAGGTGCCTTTTAGTTGTGCCTATTAAAATATGGAGAACAAAAATGTTGAGGTTCCAAAATTAGGGAAAGATCAAGATCCACTTCCACCTCGTGCTGAAGCTGCTGCCACTAGTCATGGCCGAGACGATGAAATGCCAGCAACGTCGTCTGCCAAGGCCGATGCCCAATGTCATAGTACAGAGCATGTCAAATCCAAAACACCAAATATCAGTAAAAAAAGGACTCCAAAACCTAAAATAAAATTGTCGGAGGAGAAGCGTAAACTTGCCAATATGCCATTTACCACACGGAGTGGCAAGGAACGGCTGAGGCCCTGGCCTATGTTCATGGCTAGTGGTTCAGCTTCACATGAGAATGGAAGCACTCAGCCTCTCGCTAGAAAAATGAAAAGACTCAAGCTGGAAAAAGCACAGCAAAGAACTGTGCGTTCTTCGAAATCCCAAATCCACAAGGAGAGTCCAATTGTGTCGGTTGCGATGCCTGACCTTCCCAACACTGGACGTGAAGAGCATGCGCCTTCCACCATTTGCACGCCCCCTGCAAGTGCTGGAAGGAGCACCCGCAGTCCAGTTCCTGATAGTCAGATTGAAGATGTCAGTGTTGAAGTACACCAGGATGAGGAGGATATGGGTGTTGCTGGCGCTGGGGAGGAAATTGACCAGGAGGATTCTGATGGTGAGGTGGTTTGTTTAAGTCAGGCACCCGGGGAGACACCTGTTGTCCGTGGGAGGAATATGGCCGTTGACATGCCTGGTGAAAATACCAAAAAAATCAGCTCTTCGGTGTGGAAGTATTTCACCAGAAATGCGGACAACATTTGTCAAGCCGTGTGTTCCCTTTGTCAAGCTGTAATAAGTAGGGGTAAGGACGTTAACCACCTCGGAACATCCTCCCTTATACGTCACCTGCAGCGCATTCATAATAAGTCAGTGACAAGTTCAAAAACTTTGGCCGACAGCGGAAGCAGTCCACTGACCAGTAAATCCCTTCCTCTTGTAACCAAGCTCACGCAAACCACCCCACCAACTCCCTCAGTGTCAATTTCCTCCTTCCCCAGGAATGCCAATAGTCCTGCAGGCCATGTCACTGGCAATTCTGATGATTCCTCTCCTGCCTGGGATTCCTCCGATGCATCCTTGCGTGTAACGCCTACTGCTGCTGGCGCTGCTGTTGTTGCTGCTGGGAGTCGATGGTCATCCCAGAGGGGAAGTCGTAAGCCCACTTGTACTACTTCCAGTAAGCAATTGACTGTTCAACAGTCCTTTGCGAGGAAGATGAAATATCACAGCAGTCATCCTGCTGCAAAGCGGATAACTGAGGCCTTGACAACTATGTTGGTGTTAGACGTGCGTCCGGTATCCGCCGTTAGTTCACAGGGAACTAGACAATTTATTGAGGCAGTGTGCCCCCGTTACCAAATACCATCTAGGTTCCACTTCTCTAGGCAGGCGATACCGAGAATGTACACGGACGTCAGAAAAAGACTCACCAGTGTCCTAAAAAATGCAGTTGTACCCAATGTCCACTTAACCACGGACATGTGGACAAGTGGAGCAGGGCAGGGTCAGGACTATATGACTGTGACAGCCCACTGGGTAGATGTATGGACTCCCGCCGCAAGAACAGCAGCGGCGGCACCAGTAGCAGCATCTCGCAAACGCCAACTCTTTCCTAGGCAGGCTACGCTTTGTATCACCGGTTTCCAGAATACGCACACAGCTGAAAACCTCTTACGGCAACTGAGGAAGATCATCGCGGAATGGCTTACCCCAATTGGACTCTCCTGTGGATTTGTGGCATCGGACAACGCCAGCAATATTGTGTGTGCATTAAATATGGGCAAATTCCAGCACGTCCCATGTTTTGCACATACCTTGAATTTGGTGGTGCAGAATTTTTAAAAAAAACGACAGGGGCGTGCAAGAGATGCTGTCGGTGGCCAGAAGAATTGCGGGACACTTTCGGCGTACAGGCACCACGTACAGAAGACTGGAGCACCACCAAAAACTACTGAACCTGCCCTGCCATCATCTGAAGCAAGAAGTGGTAACGAGGTGGAATTCAACCCTCTATATGCTTCAGAGGTTGGAGGAGCAGCAAAAGGCCATTCAAGCCTATACAATTGAGCACGATATAGGAGGTGGAATGCACCTGTCTCAAGCGCAGTGGAGAATGATTTCAACGTTGTGCAAGGTTCTGATGCCCTTTGAACTTGCCACACGTGAAGTCAGTTCAGACACTGCCAGCCTGAGTCAGGTCATTCCCCTCATCAGGCTTTTGCAGAAGAAGCTGGAGACATTGAAGGAGGAGCTAACACGGAGCGATTCCGCTAGGCATGTGGGACTTGTGGATGGAGCCCTTAATTCGCTTAACAAGGATTCACGGGTGGTCAATCTGTTGAAATCAGAGCACTACATTTTGGCCACCATGCTCGATCCTAGATTTAAAGCCTACCTTGGATCTCTCTTTCCGGCAGACACAAGTCTGCTGGGGTTGAAAGACCTGCTGGTGAGAAAATTGTCAAGTCAAGCGGAACGCGACCTGTCAACATCTCCTCCTTCACATTCTCCCGCAACTGGGGGTGCGAGGAAAAGGCTCAGAATTCCGAGCCCACCCGCTGGCGGTGATGCAGGGCAGTCTGGAGCAACTGCTGATGCTGACATCTGGTCCGGACTGAAGGACCTGACAACGATTACGGACATGTCGTCTACTGTCACTGCATATGATTCTCTCAACATTGAAAGAATGGTGGAGGATTATATGAGTGACCGCATCCAAGTAGGCACGTCACACAGTCCGTACTTATACTGGCAGGAAAAAGAGGCAATTTGGAGGCCCTTGCACAAACTGGCTTTATTCTACCTAAGTTGCCCTCCCACAAGTGTGTACTCCGAAAGAGTGTTTAGTGCCGCCGCTCACCTGGTCAGCAATCGGCGTACGAGGTTACATCCAGAAAATGTGGAGAAGATGATGTTCATTAAAATGAATTATAATCAATTCCTCCGCGGAGACATTGACCAGCAGCAATTGCCTCCACAAAGTACACAGGGAGCTGAGATGGTGGATTCCAGTGGGGACGAATTGATAATCTGTGAGGAGGGGGATGTACACGGTGATATATCGGAGGATGATGATGAGGTGGACATCTTGCCTCTGTAGAGCCAGTTTGTGCAAGGAGAGATTAATTGCTTCTTTTTTGGGGGGGGTCCAAACCAACCCGTCATATCAGTCACAGTCGTGTGGCAGACCCTGTCACTGAAATGATGGGTTGGTTAAAGTGTGCATGTCCTGTTTTGTTTATACAACATAAGGGTGGGTGGGAGGGCCCAAGGACAATTCCATCTTGCACCTCTTTTTTCTTTTATTTTTCTTTGCGTCATGTGCTGTTTGGGGAGGGTTTTTTGGAAGGGCCATCCTGCGTGACACTGCAGTGCCACTCCTAGATGGGCCCGGTGTTTGTGTCGGCCACTAGGGTCGCTTATCTTACTCACACAGTCAGCTACCTCATTGCGCCTCTTTTTTTCTTTGCGTCATGTGCTGTTTGGGGAGAGTTTTTTGGAAGGGACATCCTGCGTGACACTGCAGTGCCACTCCTAGATGGGCCCGGTGTTTGTGTCGGCCACTAGGGTCGCTTATCTTACTCACACAGTCAGCTACCTCATTGCGCCTCTTTTTTTCTTTGCGTCATGTGCTGTTTGGGGAGGGTATTTTGGAAGGGACATCCTGCGTGACACTGCAGTGCCACTCCTAGATGGGCCCGGTGTTTGTGTCGGCCACTAGGGTCGCTTATCTTACTCACACAGCTACCTCATTGCGCCTCTTTTTTTCTTTGCGTCATGTGCTGTTTGGGGAGGGTATTTTGGAAGGGACATCCTGCGTGACACTGCAGTGCCACTCCTAGATGGGCCCGGTGTTTGTGTCGGCCACTAGTGTCGCTTATCTTACTCACACAGCGACCTCGGTGCAAATTTTAGGACTAAAAATAATATTGTAAGGTGTGAGGTATTCAGAATAGACTGAAAATGAGTGGAAATTATGGTTTTTGAGGTTAATAATACTTTGGGATCAAAATGACCCCCAAATTCTATGATTTAAGCTGTTTTTTAGGGTTTTTTGAAAAAAACACCCGAATCCAAAACACACCCGAATCCGACAAAAAAAATTCGGTGAGGTTTTGCCAAAACGCGGTCGAACCCAAAACACGGCCGCGGAACCGAACCCAAAACCAAAACACAAAACCCGAAAAATTTCCGGCGCTCATCTCTAGTAGTAGCCTCTTCCCTGCTGGTGCAGGGGAACCTTGATTATCACTTGCTGTATACACAGCGTTTGAATTGCAGCTAACACTATATCCCTTTCCGATGTGGAAGCTGGTAGGGCCGATTTGAAAAATCGGCGCGGGGGCACCTCCTCGAATTCCAATTTGTAACCCTGGGATTCAGGTCCGAACTGACCCAGGCCTGACTGAAAAGTCGAAGACGTGCCCCCACCGGTGCGGACTCCCTCAGGGGAGCCCCAGCGTCATGCTGTGGGTTTTGGAGCAGCCGGGGGGGACTTCTGTTCCTGGGCCCCTGCCGAAGCAGGTGCTCTCTTGCCTCTGCCCTTACCTCTGGCGAGGAAAGAGGATCCCCGACCTCTTTTGGACTTGTTCGACCGAAAGGACTGCATCTGATAGGGTGTTACTTTCTTTTGCTGTGGGGGAATATATGGTAAAAAATTTGATTTACTTGCTGTAGCTGTGGAAACCAGGTCCGTCAGCCCATCCCCAAACAATACATCACCCTTATAGGGTAGTACTTCCATATGTTTTTTGGAATCCGCATCACCCGTCCATTGGCGAGTCCATAAGGATCTTCTCGCCGAGATAGACATGGCATTGGCCCTAGAAGCTAGCAATCCAATGTCCCTTTGAGCATCCCTCATAAATAAGACTGCGTCTTTAATATGGGCTAGAGTTAAGAATATAGTATCCTTATCCATATTATCAAATTGATCGGTCAGCTCATCTGTCCAAGCTGCAATTGCGCTACACACCCATGCCGACGCAATTGTCGGTCTTAGCACAGCACCCGTATGAGAATAAATACACTTTAAGGTAGTTTCTTGCCTGCGATCTGCAGGGTCCTTAAGGGCTGCTGTGTCAGGAGACGGTAGCGCGACTTTCTTGGACAAGCGCGTCAGGGCCTTGTCCACAGTGGGGGGTGATTCCCAAATCTCCCTGTCCTGCTTAGGGAAGGGGTATGCCATATAAATTATTTTGGGGATCTGCGGTCTCTTATCCGGAGTCTCCCAAGCTTTTCCAAAAAAATCATTCAATTCATGAGATGTGGGAAAGTTAATAATCTGTTTCTTTTCCTTAAACATGTGTACCCTTGTGTCTGGGACCGAGGGTTCATCCTCAATATGCAACACGTCCCTTATTGCCACAATCATACACTGAATGGTTTTAGTCACCCTAGGGTGCAATTTTACTTCGTCGTAGTCGACACTGGAATCAGAATCCGTGTCGGTAGTAGTGTCTTGCGTTAAGGGACACTTTTGAGACCCCGACGGGCCCTGTGAGTCGGTCCAATCCGAGGATTGACCCCCTGATGTCCCCCCTAAGTCAGCCTTATCAAGCCTTTTATGTAAAGATGCCACACTTGCATTCAACATATGCCACATGTCCATCCAATCTGGAGTCGGCACAACCGACGGGGACACACCACTCATTTGCTCCACCTCCTCCTTGGAGAAGCCTTCTGCCTCAGACATGTCGACACACACGTACCGACACCCCACACACACAGGGATTAACCTATAAGGGGACAAAACCTCAACCAGGCTCTAAGGAGAGACAGAGAGAGAGTATGCCAGCACACACCAGCGCTTAAAAACACTGGAAAAAATATGTCCAGATAGCGCTTTTCTATATACAATATGCCAATTCCCACTCACTGCGTCGCTAATGTGCCCCCCTCCTCTTTTTTCCAGCCTGTGAAGTTCAGCAGGGGAGAGACCAGGGAGCCAGCGTTTTCCTCATGCAGCTTCTGTGGAGAAAATGGCGCTGGTTAGTGCTGAGGATCAAGCCCCGCCCACCCGACGGCGGGCTTCGGTCCCAGTGATTTTCCAATAAAAATGGCGGGGGATCATAGATTTACTGCCTCCGCAGCCTAATCAATCTGCATTTGCCCAAATGTGAAATTTATTGCTGCCCAGGGCGCCCCCCCCTGCGCCATGCACCCTTCAGTGCTGCTCTGTGTGTGTGTGACTGGGAGCAATGGCGCGCCCTTACCTCATGAAGATCTGATGTCTTCTGCCGCCTAACATGTCTTCTGCCTTCTCATCCGGCTTCTATCTTCGGCATCTGTGAGGAGGACGGCAGCGCGGCTCCGGGACGAACCCCAGGTGAGACCTGTGTTCCGACTCCCTCTGGAGCTAATGGTGTCCAGTAGCCTTAGAAGCAGTGCCCAACTTGACAAGCCAGCTCTGCTTCTCTCTCCTCGGTCCCACGATGCAGGGAGCCTGTTGCCAACAGGACTCCCTGAAAATAAAAAACCTAACAAAATTCTTCTTCAACAGAAAACTCTGGAGAGCTCTCTGCAGTGCACCCATTCTCCTCTGGGCACAAGATCTGAGGTCTGGAGGAGGGGCATAGAGGGAGGAGCCAGTGCACACCCATAGTCAAAGTTCTTTTTAAGTGCCCTATCTCCTGCGGAGCCCGTCTATACCCCATGGTCCTTACGGAGTCCCCAGCATCCTCTAGGACGTAAGAGAAATCTGTGAGGTGGGAGTTCTTGAAACTCCGGTCTGTACCCCTGGGCAACAATGTCTTGTACCCAGGGGTCTAGTCATGATGATGCTCTGATGTGACTGAAATCCCTTAGTCTGGCTCCCACCTGCCTGATCCCCAGGCTGGGAGGTCCACCGTCATGTTGAAAATTTTGAGGAAGCAGAACCTGGCTTCTGTTCCTGGGAACCTGCTGATGCAGGTTTTATAGATTTCTCCCGGCATCATCTAAAGAAAGTGGAAGGGTGTTTAGACTCTTTAACTTTTGCGGTCCAAAAATACTGCATCGTAGACGTAGAATAAGATTTCCTAGCCGGTGGCGCTGCTGAGGGAAGGAAGGTTGACTTACCTGCAGTTGCCGTGGAGATCCACGCATCTAACGCGTCCCCAAACAGAGCCCGACCTGTGAATGGTAGGTTCTCACTTTTCTTGGATTCCGCATTCGCAGACCATTGGAACAGCTAGAGTCCTCTGCGAGCCGAGACAGCCATGGAAGAAGCCCTTGCATTAAGGTGGCCAAGGTCCTTCAGGGCCTCCACCATGAAACCTGCAAAATCCTGTATGTGACGCAAAAATAAGTCAATGTCACTCCTATCCAGAGTATCTAAATCCTCTAGTAATGTGCCGGACCACTTTACTATGGCTTTAAAGCCACTCGTGTAGCAGTGTATATTGATTTGAGCATAGTCTCAATCTTGCGATCAGCCGGCTCTTTGAAAGCGGTTGAACCAGGGACAGGTAAAACTACCTTTTTTGAGAATCTAGATACAGAAGCGTCGACTATAGGCGGATTTTCCCACTTTTTCCTGTCCTCTTCAGGAAAGGGAAAAGCAACGAGAACCCTTTTGGGGATCTAGAATTTTTTCTCTGGGTTTTCCCATGATTTTTCAAACAAGGAGTTCAACTCCTTTGAAGCGGGAAAAATAAGATTTTAAACCTACCGGTAAATCTTTTTCTCGTAGTCCGTAGAGGATGCTGGGGACTCCGTAAGGACCATGGGGATAGACGGGCTCCGCAGGAGACATGGGCCCTTTAAGAAAGACTTTAGATCTGGTGTGCACAGGCTCCTCCCTCTATGCCCCTCCTCCAGACCTCAGTACGAGGAAAGGATTTTTGTTACTCTAAGAGCAAAATTCATACCAGCCACACCAATCACACCGTATAACTTGAGATATACTACCCAGTTAACAGTATGAAAAAAACAAACATAGCACCAGTCCAGGACCGATGAAACTATAACATAACCCTTATGTAAGCAATAACTATATACAAGTCTTGCAGAAGTAGTCCGCACTTGGGACGGGCGCCCAGCATCCTCTACGGACTACGAGAAAAAGATTTACCAGTAGGTTTAAAATCTTATTTTCTCTAACGTCCTAGAGGATGCTGGGGACTCCGTAAGGACCATGGGGATTATACCAAAGCTCCCAAGCGGGCGGGAGAGTGCGGATGACTCTGCAGCAACGATTGAGCAAACAGGAGGTCCTCCTCAGCCAGGGTATCAAACTTATAGAACTTTGCAAAGGTGTTTGAACCCGACCAAGTAGTAACTCGGCACAGCTGTAGCGCCGAGACCCCTCGGGCAGCCACCCAAGAAGAGCCCACCTTCCTAGTGGAATGGGCCTTGACCTATTTTAGGTAACGGCAATCCCGCCGTAGAATGCGCCTGCTGAATCGTGTTACAGATCCAGAGAGCAATAGCCTGCTTTGAAGCAGGGGCACCAATCTTGTTGGTTGCATACATGACTAACAGTGCTTCTGTTTTTCTGACTGTAGCCGTTCTGGCCACGTAAATTTTCAAAGCCCTGACCACATCAAGGGACTCGGCATCCTCCAAGTCACGCGTAGACACAGGCACCACAATAGGTTGGTTCATATGAAAGGATGAAAACACTTTTTTTTTTTTGGCAGGAATTGAGGACGAGTCCGCAATTCCGCTCTATCCATATGGAAAACCAGATAGGGGCTTTTATGTGATAAAGCCGCTAATTCCGACACTCGCCTAGTCGAAGCCAAGGCTAATAACAAGACCATCTTCCAAGTGAGATATTTCAACTCCACCGTTTTAAGTGGTTCAAACCAGTGGGACTTAATGAAACTTAACACCACGTTAAGGTCCCAAGGCGCCACCAGAGGTACAAAAGGAGGCTGAATATGCAGTACTCCCTTCACAAGAGTTTGTACTTCAGGGAGAGAGGTCAATTCCTTTTGAAAGAAAATGGATAAGGCCGAAATCTGAACCTTAATAGATCCTAATTTTAGGCCCAAATTCACTCCAGTTTGCAGGAAGTGAAGGAAACGGCCCAGATGGAATTCTTCCGTAGGAGCATTCCTGGCCTCACACCAAGAAACATTTTTTCGCCATATACGGTGATAATGTTTAGATGTCACGTCTTTCCTAGCCTTTATTAGCTTAGTAATGACCTCATCCGGAATACCCTTTTCCGCTAGGATCCGGCGTTCAACCGCCATGCCGTCAAACGCAGCCGCGGTAAGTCTTGGAACAGACAGGGCCCCTGTTGCAACAGGTCCTGTCTTAGAGGAAGAGGACACGGATCTTCTGTGAGCATTTCCTGCAGATTCGGATACCAGGTCCTTCGTGGCCAATCTGGAACAATGAGGATTGTTCTCACTCCTCTTTTTCTTACTATTCTCAACACCTTGGGTATGAGAGGAAGAGGAGGAAATACCTAGACTGACTGGAACACCCACGGTGTCACTAGGGCGTCTACAGCTACTGCCTGAGGGTCTCTTGACCTGGCGCAATACCTCTGTAGCTTTTTGTTGAGGCGGGACCCCATCATGTCTATCTGTGGCAGTCCCCACTGACTTGCAATCTGTGCAAAGGCTTCCTAAAGAAGTCCTCTCTTGGATGCAGGTCGTGTTTGCTGAGGGAGTCTGTTTCTCAGTTGTCCACTCCCGGAATGAACTGCTGAAAATGCGCTTACATGATTTTCCGCCCAGCGGAGAATCCTGGTGGCTTCTGCCATTTCCACTCTGCTCTTTGTGCCGCCTTGGCGGTTTACATGAGCCCCTGCGGTGATGTTGTCTGACTGGATCAGAACCGGTAGGTCGCGAAGCAATGTCTCCGCTTGCCGAAGGGCGTTGTATATGGCCCCTCAGCTCCAGGATGTTGATCTGAATACAAGTTTTTTAACTTGACCCAAAGACCTTGGAAGTTTCTTCCCTGTGTGACTGCTCCCCCACCTCGGAGGCTCGTGTCCGTGGCTACCAGAATCCAGTCCTGGATGGTGAACCTGCGACACTGCAGAAGGTGAGCACTCTGCAGCCACCATAGGAGAGACACCCTGGCCCTATGGGACAGGGTGATTAACTGATGCATCTGTAGATGTGATCCGGACCACTTGTCCCGTAGATCCCAATGGAAGGTCCTCGTATGGAACCTGCCGAAGGGAATGGCCCCGTAAGATGCCACCATCTTTCTCAGGACCCGAGTGCAGTGATGCACTGACACCTGTTTTGGCTTTAATAGGTTTTTTTACCACAGTCATTAGTTCCTGGGCCTTCTCTATCAGAAGATAAACCCATTTCTGGTCCGTATCCAGAATAATACCCAAGAAGGGCAGACGAGTCATAGGAACCAACTGTGACTTCGGGATATTAAGAATCCAGCTGAGTTGCTGTGACACCTTCAGCGAAAGTGACACTCTATTCAACAACTGCTCTTTTGATCTCGCCCTTATAAGGAGATCGTCCAAGTATGGGATAATTGTGACTCCTTGCTTGCGTAGGAGCACCATCATTTCCGCCAATTACCCTGAAATTGGTAATGACAATACTGTACCGCAATTCTCAGGTACGCCTGATGGGGTGGATAAACGGGAACATGAAGGTATGCAGCCTTTATGTCTAGATACACCATAAAACCCCCCCCTTCCAGGCTGGCTATGATCGCTCTAAGCGATTCCACCTTGAATTTGAACCTTTTCAAGTATAGGTTCAGAGCTTTTAATCTTAAAATAGGGCTGACTGAACCGTCCGGTTTCGGGACTACAGCCAAGGTTGAGTAATATCCCCTTCCTTGTTGAAGGAGGGGAACCTTGAGCACCACCTGTTGGAGATACAATGTGTGAATTGTATTTAATATTATCTCCCTTTCTGGGGGAGAAGCTGGTATGGCCGATAAGGAAGACCGGCGAGGAGGCACCTCTTCGAATTCCAGCTTGTAACCCTGAGAAACAATTTCTATTGCCCAGGGATCCACCTGTGAGTGAACTCAGATGTGGCTGAAGAGTCGAAGACGCGCTCCCACTGGGGCGGACTCCCTACGGGGAGCCCCAGCGTCATGCGGTGGATTTTGTAGAGGCCGGGGAGGACTTCTGTTCCTGGGAACTAGCTGTGTCCTCTGCCCTTACCTCTGGTAAGAAAGGACGCTCCTCGTGCTTTCTTGTTTTTCTGCGACCGAAAGGACTGCATCTGATAATGTCGTGCTTTCTTAGGCTGTGAGGGAATATAAGGCAAAAAATCAGATTTACCAGCTATAGCTGTGGAGACCAGGTCAGAGAGCCCTTCTCCACACAATTCCTCACCCTTGTAAGGTAAAACCTCCATATGCCTCTTTTAGTCGGCATCACCTGTCCATTGCATGTTCCACAGGACACGTCTAGCAGAAATCGACATAGCGTTGACTCTAGAACCCAGCAGACCAATGTGTCTTTGGGCATGTCTTATATATAAGACAGCATCTTTTATATATATCCTAGGGTCAATTACATGGTATCCTTATCTAGGGTTTCAATCTCCGCTGATAAGGTATCTGTCCACGCTGCTGCAGCGCTATAAACCCATGCCGACACAATCGCCGGTCTGAGTAGTGTACCAGAATGTGTGTAAATGGACTTCAAAGTACTTTTCTGCATGCTATCTGCAGGATCCCTGAGGGTAGCTGTATCTTGGTATGTCAGCGCTACCTTTTGGGTAAATGTGTCAACACCTTGTCCACCCTAGGGGAGGATTCCTATCGTATCCTGGCCCTAGCAGGAAAAGGATACGCCATGAGAATTCTTTTGGGAAACTGCAGTTTCTTGTCTGGAGATTCCCGCTCTTTTTCACACAATTCATTTGATTCATGAGAGGGGGGAAATGTTATCTCAGCTTTCTTCCCCTTAAACATGTGTACCCTCGTGTCAGGGACAGATGGGTCATCAGTGATATGCAAAACATCTTTTATTACAATAATAATATATTAAATACTTTTCTGCCAGTTTTGGCTGTAACTTTGCATCATCGTAGTCGACACTGGAGTCAGACTCCGTGTCGGTATCAGTGTCTATTATTTTGGATAGTGGGTGTTTTGAGACTCTGAAGGTCCCTGCGACATAGGGACAGACATGGGTAGACTCCCTGTCTGTTCTCTAATCTTTTGTGCAATAAATTTACCTCAGCACTTAATTCCACATATCCAGTCAGGTGTCGGCGTTGTCGACGGAGACACCACACAAACACATTTACTCCATCTCCTCCTTAGAAGAGCCTTTTACCTCAGACATGTCGACACACACGTACCGACACACCACACACTCAGGGAATCCTCTTATCTGAAGACAGTTCCTCCACAAGGCCCTTTGGAGAGACAGAGAGAGAGAGTATGCCAGCACACACCCAGCGCTAATACCCCAGGAAAAAACACACAATGTGTTTACCCAGTAGCGCTGTAATACTATTATTTGCTGCCAATTATGTGCCCCCCCCCCCCCCCCTCTTCTCTGAAACCCCTTTTCACCGTGGATAAGCAGGGGAGAGTCCGGGGAGCTTCCTCTCAGCTGTGCTGTTGAGAAAATGGCGCTGGTGAGTGCTGAGGGAGAAGCCCCGCCCCCTCGGCGGCGGGCTTCTGTCCCGCTTAAATATAATAAAAACTGGCGGGGGCTCTTTATATATACAGTGCCTAGCTGTATATATATATAATAAGAATTTACTTACCGATAATTCTATTTCTCGTAGTCCGTAGTGGATGCTGGGGACTCCGTCAGGACCATGGGGATTAGCGGCTCCGCAGGAGACAGGGCACAAAAGTAAAAGCTTTTAGGATCAGGTGGTGTGCACTGGCTCCTCCCCCTATGACCCTCCTCCAAGCCTCAGTTAGGATACTGTGCCCGGACGAGCGTACACAATAAGGAAGGATTTTGAATCCCGGGTAAGACTCATACCAGCCACACCAATCACACTGTACAACCTGTGATCTGAACCCAGTTAACAGCATGATAACAGCGGAGCCTCTGAAAAGATGGCTCACAACAATAATAACCCGATCTTTGTAACAATAACTATGTACAAGTATTGCAGACAATCCGCACTTGGGATGGGCGCCCAGCATCCACTACGGACTACGAGAAATAGAATTATCGGTAAGTAAATTCTTATTTTCTCTGACGTCCTAAGTGGATGCTGGGGACTCCGTCAGGACCATGGGGATTATACCAAAGCTCCCAAACGGGCGGGAGAGTGCGGATGACTCTGCAGCACCGAACGAGAGAACTCCAGGTCCTCCTCAGCCAGGGTATCAAATTTGTAGAATTTTGCAAACGTGTTTTCCCCTGACCAAGTAGCAGCTCGGCAAAGTTGTAAAGCCGAGACCCCTCGGGCAGCCGCCCAAGATGAGCCCCCCTTCCTTGTGGATTGGGCATTTACAGATTTTGGCTGTGGCAGGCCTGCCACAGAATGTGCGAGCTGAATTGTACTACAAATTCAACGAGCAATCGTCTGCTTAGAAGCAGGAGCACCCAGCTTGTTGGGTGCATAAAGTATAAACAGCGAGTCAGACTTTCTGACTCCAGCCGTCCTGGAACATATATTTTCAGGGCCCTGACAACGTCTAGCAACTTGGAGTCCTCCAAGTCCCTAGTATCCGCAGGTACCACAATAGGTTGGTTCAGGTGAAACGCTGACACCACCTTAGGAAGAAACTGGGGACGAGTCCGCAGTTCTGCCCTGTCCGAATGGAAAATCAGATATGGGCTTTTGTAAGACAAAGCCACCAATTCTGACACTCGCCTGGCCGAGGCCAGGGCCAACCGCATGGTCACTTTCCATGTGAGATATTTAAAATCCACAGATTTGAGCGGTTCAAACCAATGTGATTTGAGGAATCCCAACACTACGTTGTGATCCCACGGTGCCACTGGAGGCACAAAAGGGGCTGTATATGCAATACTCCCTTAACAAACGTCTGGACTTCAGGAACTGAAGCCAATTCTTTCTGGAAGAAAATCGACAGGGCCGAAATCTGAACCTTAATGGACCCCCATTTGAGGCCCATAGACACTCCTGTCTTCAGGAAATGCAGGAATCGACCGAGTTAAAATTCCTCCGTGGGGGCCCTCCTGGCCTCACACCACGCAACAATTTTTCGCCAAATACGGTGATAATGTTGTGCGGTCCCCTCCTTCCTGGCTTTGACCAGGATAGGAATGACTTCCTCCGGAATGCCTTTTTCCTTCAGGATCCGGCGTTCAACCGCCATGCCGTCAAACGCAGCCGCGGTAAGTCTTGGAACAGACAGGGTCCCTGCTGAAGCAGGTCCCTTCTTAGCGGCAGAGGCCATGAGTCCTCTGTGAGCATCTCTTGAAGTTCCGGGTACCAAGTCCTTCTTGGCCAATCCAGAGCCACGAGTATAGTTCTTACTCCTCTCCGTCTTATAATTCTCAGTACCTTGTGTATGAGAGGCAGAGGAGGGAACACATACACTGACTGGTACACCCACGGTGTTACCAGAGCGTCCACAGCTATTGCCTGAGGGTCTCTTGACCTGGCGCAATACCTGTCCAGTTTTTTATTCAGGCGGGACGCCATCATGTCCACCTTTGGTCTTTCCCAATGGTTCACAATCATGTGGAAGACTTCCCGATGAAGTCCCCACTCTCCCGGGCGTCGGAATGAACACTGCTGACAGTGCTATCACCTGATTTTCCGCCCAGCGAAGAATCCTTGCAGTTTCTGCTATTGCCCTTCTGCTTCTTGTGCCGCCCTGTCTGTTTACGTGGGCGACTGCCGTGATGTTGTCCCACTGGATCAATACCGGCTGACCTTGAAGCAGAGGTCTTGCTAAGCTTAGAGCATTGTAACTTGCCCTTTGCTCCAGTATATTTATGTGGAGATAATTTTCCAGACTTGATCACACTCCCTGGAAAAAAAATTTTCCTGTGTGACTGCTCCCCAGCCTCTCAGGCTGGCATCCCTGGTCACCAGGACCCTTCCTGAATGCCGAATCTGCGGCCCATTAGTAGATGAGTACTTTGCAGCCACCGCAGAAGAAACACCCTTGTCCTTGGAGACAGGGTTATCCGCTGATGCATCTGAAAATGCGATCCGGACCATTTTTCCAGCAGATCCCACTGAAAAGTTCTTGCGTGAAAACTGCCGAATGGAATCGCTTCGTAAGAAGCCACCATTTTACCCAGGACCCTTGTGCAATGATGCACTGACACTTTTCCTGGTTTTAGGAGGTTCCTGACTAGCTCGGGATAACTCCCTGGCTTTCTTCTCCGGGAGAAACACCCTTTTCTGGACTGTGTCCAGAATCATCCCTAGGAACAGCCGATGTGTCGTCGGAAACAACTGCGGTTTTGGAATATTTAGAATCCACCCGTGCTGTCGTAGAACTACTTGAGATAGTGCTACTCCGACCTCCAACTGTTCTCTGGACCTTGCTCTTATCAGGAGGTCGTCCATTTTCTTTGAAGAAGAATCATCATTTCGGCCATTACCTTGGTAAAGACCCGGGGTGCCGTGGACAATCCAAACGGCAGCGTCTGAAACTGATAGTGACAGTTCTGTACCACGAACCTGAGGTACCCTTGGTGAGAAGGGAAAATTGGGACATGGAGGTAAGTATCCCTGATGACCCGGGACACCCTATAGTCTCCTTCTTCCTGGTTCGCTATCACTGCTCTGAGTGACTCCATCTTGATTTGAACCTTTGTAAGTGTTCAAATATTTCAGATTTAGAATAGGTCTCACCGAGCCTTCTGGCTTCAGTACCACAACATAGTGTGGAATAATACCCCTTTCCTTGTTGTAGGAGGGGTACTTTGATTATCACCTGCTGGGAATACAGCTTGTGAATTGTTTCCAATACTGCCTCCCTGTCGGAGGGAGACGTTGGTAAAGCAGACTTCAGGAACCTGCGAGGGGGAAACGTCTCGACTTTCCAATCTGTACCCCTGGGATACTACTTGTAGGATCCAGGGGTCCTGTACGGCCCCAGCGTCATGCTGAGAAACTTGGCAGAAGCGGTGGAGGGCTTCTGTTCCTGGGAATGGGCTGCCTGCTGCAGTCTTCTTCCCTTTCCTCTATCTCTGGGCAGATATGACTCTTATGGGGACGAAAGGACTGAGGCTGAAACGACGGTGTCTTTTTCTGCAGAGATGTGACTTAGGGTAAAAACGGTGGATTTTCCAGCAGTTGCCGTGGCCACCAGGTCCGATGGACCGACCCCAAATAACTCCTCCCCTTTATACGGCAATACTTCTTTGTGCCGTTTGGAATCTGCATCACCTGACCACTGTCGTGTTCATAAACATCTTCTGGCAGATATGGACATCGCACTTACTCTTGATGCCAGAGTGCAAATATCCCTCTGTGCATCTCGCATATATAAATGCATCCTTTAAATGCTCTATAGTCAATAAAATACTGTCCCTGTCAAGGGTATCAATATTTTTAGTCAGGGAATCCGACCAAGCCACCCCAGCTCTGCACATCCAGGCTGAGGCGATCGCTGGTCGCAGTATAACACCAGTATGTGTGTATATACTTCTTAGGATATTTTCCTTGAGGACGGCCCTATCTGGAGACGGTACCGCCACTTGTTTTGATAAGCGTGTGAGCGCCTTATCCACCCTAAGGGGTGTTTCCCAACGCGCCCTAACTTCTGGCGGGAAAGGGTATACCGCCAATAATTTTCTATCGGGGGAAACCCACGCATCATCACACACTTCATTTAATTTATCTGATTCAGGAAAAACTACAGGTAGTTTTTTCACACCCCACATAATACCCTTTTTTGTGGTACTTGTAGTATCAGAAATATGTAACACCTCCTTCATTGCCCTTAACAAGTAACGTGTGGCCCTAAAGGAAAATACGTTTGTTTCTTCACCGTCGACACTGAAATCAGTGTCCGTGTCTGTGTCTGTGTCGACCGACTGAGGTAAATGGGCGTTTTAAAGCCCCTGACGGTGTTTGAGACGCCTGGACAGGTACTATTTTGTTTGCCGGCCGTCTCTGTTGACATTATCACGTAATTCCTTGAATAAGCCATCCATTCCGGTGTCGACTCCCTAGAGAGTGACATCACCATTACAGGCAATTGCTCCGCCTCCTCACCAACATCGCCCTCATACATGTCGACACACACGTACCGACACACAGCACACACACAGGGAATGCTCTGATAGAGGACAGGACCCCACTAGCCCTTTGGGGAGACAGAGGGAGAGTTTGCCAGCACACACCAAAAACGCTATAATTATACAGGGACAGCCTTTATATAAGTGTTTTTCCCTTATAGCATTTTAATATATATAGTCATATCGCCAAATAAGTGCCCCCCCTCTCTGTTTTAACCCTGTTTCTGTAGTGCAGTGCAGGGGAGAGCCTGGGAGCCTTCCCACCAGCATTTCTGTGAGGGAAAATGGCGCTGTGTGCTGAGGAGAATAGGCCCCGCCCCCTTTTCGGCGGGCTTCTTCTCCCGTTTTTCTGAGTCCTGGCAGGGGTTAAATACATCCATATAGCCCCCAGGGGCTATATGTGATGTATTTTTAGCCAGAATAAGGTACTATCATTGCTGCCCAGGGCGCCCCCCCCAGCGCCCTGCACCCTCAGTGACCGCTGCTATGAAGTGTGCTGACAACAATGGCGCACAGCTGCAGTGCTGTGCGCTACCTTATGAAGACTGAAAAGTCTTCTGCCGCCGGTTTCTGGACCTCTTCATTTTTCGGCATCTGCAAGGGGGTCGGCGGCGCGGCTCCGGGACGAACCCCAGGGTGAGACCTGTGTTCCGACTCCCTCTGGAGCTAATGGTGTCCAGTAGCCTAAGAAGCCAATCCATCCTGCACGCAGGTGAGTTCACTTCTCTCCCCTAAGTCCCTCGATGCAGTGAGCCTGTTGCCAGCAGGACTCACTGAAAATAAAAAACCTAACAAAACTTTTACTCTAAGCAGCTCTTTAGGAGAGCCACCTAGATTGCACCCTTCTCGGCCGGGCACAAAAATCTAACTGAGGCTTGGAGGAGGGTCATAGGGGGAGGAGCCAGTGCACACCACCTGATCCTAAAAGCTTTTACTTTTGTGCCCTGTCTCCTGCGGAGCCGCTAATCCCCATGGTCCTGACGGAGTCCCCAGCATCCACTTAGGACGTCAGAGAAATATATATATATATATATATATATATCTCTTTTGCCAGAAATTAGGTTTTTATTGCTGCCCAGGGCGCCCCCCCCCTGCACCCTGCACCCTTACAGTGACTGCCGTGTGTGAGGTGTGTGGGAGCAATGGCGCACAGCTGCACTGCTGTGCGTTACCTCAGTAAAGATCATGAAGTCTTCTGCCGCCTCTGAAGTTTTCTTTTCTTCTCATACTCACCCGGCTTCTATCTTCCGGCTCTGTGAGGAGGACGGCGGGGCGGGGGACGGGACGAACTCCAGGGCGAGACCTGTGTTTTGACTCCCTCTGGAGCTAATGGTGTCCAGTAGCCTAAGAAACAGAGCCTTGAAACTCAGAGAAGTATGTCTGTTTCTCTCTCCTCAGTCCCTCGATGCAGGGAGTCTGTTGCCAGCATGCTCCCTGAAAATAAAAAACCTAACTAAAATACTTTCTGACAGGAAACTCAGGAGAGCTCCCTGTAGTGCACCCATCTCCTCTGGGCACAGTATCAAACTGAGGTCTGGAGGAGGGGCATAGAGGGAGGAGCCAGTGCACACCAGATCTAAAGTCTTTCTTAAAGTGCCCATGTCTCCTGCGGAGCCCGTCTATCCCCATGGTCCTTACGGAGTCCCCAGCATCCTCTAGGACGTAAGAGAAAGTAAGGGAGGTTTTCTTATCATCTTTAAAGTAAGCCTCATCTACCTGCTCAGGTACTTTCTCAGTAACGTGTAAAATGTCCCTAAAGGCCTCAATCATGAGTTGCACCCCCTTAGCCAGCTATGCATCTCCTCCCTGCAGATCCCCATCACCATCCCCTGTATCGGTTTGCATTATCTGGGCAAGAGCGCACTTTTTTGGGTATGCGTTAGAAGAGGTAGCGGGAGCAGGATGCTTTAAAATAGGCTTGTCCAACCTGCGGCCCAGGTCGGCTAGTTATGCGGCCCAGTGCAATTTTTAATTTTTTAAGAAATTCTAAAGTTTCAAGTTACACTGCCGGCGCTTGCGGCCGGAATGCGGCCGGAATGCGGCCGGGGCACGTCACAACGGTGACGCCAGCGCGCTTCACCCGCCCCATCCATTATATTAGCTCCGAGAGGCCACATCTTGCGGCCTGTGCGAAGTATGGGTGAGCGCGTCACAAAAGTGACGCCAGCACGCCAGCGCACCAGCTTCACCTGCCCCCCGTCCATTTTAGAAGCTCCTACAGGCCACATCTTGCTGCCTGTGCGGAGTGTAGGTGAGCCGGTTGAACTGTATTGCGCTGCGGCCATCACTATCGCGCAGCGCTCCCCCACTGTTTTGCAGGGTCGGACTGGCCCACTGGGGACCTAATGAAACACCCGGTGGGCTCCGACCTGCAATAAATTAGCTCATTTTTGCCGTGATTGATGGCGGCTTTTAACTGCTGCGTAGGCCGCCATCTCTCTGCAGGATTTATTATTCCCCGTATACAATGTCCGCAGCCCTGTTCCTCCTCTGTCTCCTCTGCAATGTTGTGGCCCTTATACCCCATTACGGTCTTACCTTGTACATTATCATACCAGGCACACATCTATGCACAACAAGAGGCAGCATCCTTAACGGCAGTCCCCACTGCAGCATCCATAAAGGCAGACAGTCCTCATCCCAGCATCCGAACTCTCAGGTAAGCCACTTTCTGGTAGTCTCCTGTCATTCTCCACCCACATAGCTCCATATTTAACCAAGATCTTCTCTCCCTCCAGGCATTCATTACTTCAGGCCTCATACCAGCATCCATCAAGGCTGACAGTCCTCGTACCAGCATCCATTAAAGCAGACAGTCTTCATTCCAGCATCCTAACTCCAGGTAAGCCACTTTCTGGTAGTAAGGAGACTAAGGCTGGGTTCACACAACGGATTTTGACACAAAATTGGCTGTGGAATTCTGCATCAAAATCCAATTGCATTCCACTTCCCATTAATTTGAAAGGAAAATCTGTAGCATAATGCACATAGTAATCACATTGATTATTAAACCAAGCTTTCTAAAAAAGTCCTTTTTTTTTTACATTCCAGCATGGCTTCTGAAATGTCAAAAAATAAAAACAAACACAAAAAAAGAAAAATTATAGATGAAGGAAGATTGTTCCAAGAAAAGTGGACAACAAGTTCCATCGAAGCAAATATGGATGCATTGGTGGCTGAGAAACAATGTCAAACATCTCACTAACTTCATTTCCAAGTAAGTTTAATATGTTAACTGTTTTCTATGGTTTTTTTGGATGATCAGGTATCGTTACTGTTATTTTATTTTATGTGCGGCCCAAACCAAATTTTCATCTTCTAATGTGGCCCAGGGAAGGTGAAAGGTTGGACACCCCTGCTTTAAAACCTCCACAGATTGTTGTAAAACCTGTGTTACATTCTCAGTATGTGACACCCTAGAAGACATCTGGGATATCATTTCCCAAGGGGATTCAAATTGAGAAGGTACATGGCAATCCTGAGTACATGGAATTGACTCTTCAGGAGAAGATTCACACTCTGCAGCACAAGAAACAGAGTCCCTGGACATGGTAATGTGAGATATACAGCCACACACACAAAAATGTCAGACACAATTTCCCCAGATTACCTTCAGAGAGACAAAGAGTATAAGGAGCCAGCCACACAGCGCCCCAGTAGGCAGTTACATATAAGAAATGGCTGGCGCTGGCTGAGTAACCTTAATAGGATAAACAGATTGTCTAAAAACACTCTGGAGAACCATTAACTTCTAGAGTTGGTTCCTACTATCCCCCACCCCCCCTTTCCCCTGTAAGTCCCACGAAGCAGGGAGGCTGTTGCCAGCAGCCTTCCTGTACCTAACACTCTTAGAAAAACAATAAAACTAGAAAAACTCCTAGGAGCTCCCCTAGCTGTGACCGGCTCCTCTGGGCACATTTTCTAAACTGAGTCTGGTAGGAGGGGCATAGAGGGAGGAGCCACCCCACACTATTAAACTCTTAAAGTGCCCATGGCTCCCAAGGGACCCGTCTATACTCCATGGTACTAAATGGAACCCCAGCATCCTCTAGGACGCAAGAGAAAGGAAGGATGAAAACAGCAGCATAAATGAGAGAAAGTTTATTTTGGTAAAAGCAGATGATACTAAGGTGGAATATGTATATTTCAAAGAGGAAGAAGATGCAGCACAGAAGCACAAACACAGAACAACTGGATGAGTCTATGAAGGGACCAGCACACCCTGAAACTGCCAAATCTATCACAGAGGAGCATCACTGATTGAAAAAAGGTTAATAATGAAACAAATTTTACAATACAAAACATGCAAATAACTTTGGTACTCTTATTTGCTATTATTATTTATAGACAGAAATATGTCAGCTAGCTGGATGTAGTCATAACGTCAACATTCATTATGTTGAAATCACAATGTCGGCATGTGCAGATTGACGACATGTTCACAATGTAAACAGCTAAAATGTCAGCAGATAGATCCTTTTTTTTTTTGTTCTTTATTTTGAGGGATAACAGGTTTAGACAAAAAATATTTATAATGAATAGCAGCATGGTCCATTATTACTTAAAAACATCAGACTCTATTTGTTCCTTATGCTTTTTTTAGGTTTAGGATAGCCTTCTATTTATTCCAAGCTTGTTTACATGCCCTTATTGTAGCTTGCTGACACTCCTCTGCCAAACAAGTTAATGGGGTGAGGAAGCCATCTTACCTGCAACTGGCTGAGTATCTACTGAAGCGGGCGGTCATGTCAGGATAATGTTATTCCCTGATGGGTCTCCATAAGGAGCAGTTACCATCATGTATTATGATATATACATATATTTTTTTTTCCCATTTCAATTAAATTGCGTCATAGGAAAGTTCAACTAGGTTTACATATGGAAAAATATTTTTAGGTATAGTAAAATGGTATAGGAGGGGTTTGGGGTGTCCTTGCTTAAACAAAACCTTAGTTCACCTACTGCGTGTATATTTATCTTTGTCTGCTTCTGCTGAACTGCATGTTTCACAGCACACACTTATAATACATGGCTGTCAGTGCATTCTGTGACACACTGAGCGGGATGTAATGGCGTCCGAGATCACTGGAGGTGCAGGATGCCGGACAATCTGACTTTTTTTTTTAAAGGGGAAATCACTTACAAGGCATGGTGTTGCCTTGTAAGTGATTGCCCCTTTAAAAAATGGTCTGAGCTTGGACAGCATCCTGCACTTCCGGCGATCTCAGACGCCATTACCTTCCGCAGCTTGTGCTACAATTGCTGAAACCACTGGGGTGTCATATTTGCCACTCTTTTGGCTCAGATCTATTTATATTACCCTAAAAACCCAAATCTCACGGGTGGAATGAAGAATCCCAGTAGATTCCCAGACATTTCTAAAACACACACTCTCCCCACAGTCTTTATCCATCGTGCTTTTCAAGAATTCATTGCAGGTATCATTGCACAGTAAGATATTTATCAGATGCATCGCTTCGTCTATTAGGCTTCTGCGGTTGTCAAGAGTGAAAAAGCCTCCGATATAGTTTATTTATACTTCTCTATTATTATCCTAATGCCGGCCTGTCACTTCTGAATGCCTTTTTTATACAAACTAATGAAAGAAAACAAGCAATCCTCCACATCTGGATGAATCACGCATCTCATGTAAAAGCATTTTTATAGTACGCTATACATCTACTTTACCTGAAGCATCCGAGCAGCCACAGATACAATCTGAGGAAAGAAGACGATGTTATGGCGAAACTTCTCCTGCATGTCACATAGGAACAGGACACTGGACTGCTGACGCAACTTGCCAAGGCGAATCAGCGACATTTCAGCTTTCTACAATAAAATATTCATGTATATTAAAAATTAAGGACACCAATAAGAGGGAAATAGGGTGTGCCATGTTGTCAAATATTAATTGCCGCAGAATAAGCCCATAATTAGCCATTATTTGTCAGCAACTGTAACATGCAATAACAGTGGGGACAGGTGTAAACAAGCACTTACACTTGTTTTTTTTAATTATTAAAAATAATAACAACAATAATAATAATAATGAGAGTGATGGTAAAACTAAACCACAAACAGCTTTAACAATTTGCCTGGCTTGGTCGCATGTGATGCGACTGAAGCCAGGAGTTCATTACCTGGCTTGGTCGCATCACATGACCAGCTGTCCCCTGGCATATACGCGGCCCCCGCTGGCTTCCTCGGCACCCGTTGGGCACTGGCTCTACCTGGCAGCGGTCTCTGAAAACAGTTTTGTTTAACGGGAAGGGGTGGTTTATAAAACTTTAGTTTGGTTTTTACTAATAAGGGTGTGTGTGTGGGAGGGGGAACAATAAAATAACATATCCTAGATCTGAATGAATGAAATATTCTGATTAAATACTTTGTTCTTTACATAGTTGAATGTGCTGACAACAAAATCACACAAAAATTAATGGAAATCAAATTTATTAACCCATGGAGGTCTGGATTTGGAGTCACACTCAAAATTAAAGTGGAAAAACACACTACAGGCTGATCCAACTTTGATGTAATGTCCTTAAAACAAGTCAAAATGAGGCTCAGTAGTGTGTGTGGCCTCCACGTGCCTATATGACCTCCCTACAACGCCTGGGCATGCTCCTGATGAGGTGGCGGATGGTCTCCTGAGGGATCTCCTCCCAGACCTGGACTAAAGCATCCGCCAACTCCTGGACAGTCTGTGGTGCAACGTGGCGTTGGTGGATGGAGCGAGACATGATGTCCCAGTTGTGCTCAATTGGATTCAGGTCTGGGGAACGGGCGGGCCAGTGCATAGCATCAATGCCTTCGTCTTGCAGGAATTGCTAACACACTCCTGCCACATGAGGTCTAGCATTGTCTTGCATTAGGAGGAACCCAGGGCCAACCGCACCAGCATATGGTCTCACAAGGGGTCTGAGGATCTCATCTCGGTACCTAATGGCAGTCAGGCTACCTCTGGCGAGCACATGGAGGGCTGTGCACACCATTACTGACCCACTGCCAAACCGGTCATGCTAGAGGATGTTGCAGGCAACGTTCTCCTTGGCGTCCCGAGACTCTGTCACGTCTGTCACATGTGCTCAGTGAGAACCTGCTTTTATCTGTGAAGAGCACAGAGCGCCAGTGGCGAATTTGCCAATTTTGGTGTTCTCTGGCAAATGCTTAACGTCCTGCACGGTGTTGCGCTGTAAGCACAACCCCCACCTGTGGACGTCGGGCCCTCATACCACCCTAATGGAGTCTGTTTCTGATCGTTTGAGTAGACACATGCACATTTGTGGCTTGCTGGAGGTCATTTTGCAGGGCTCTGGCAGTGCTCCTCCTGTTCCTCCTTGCACAAAGGCGGAGGTAGCGGTCCTGGTGCTGGGTTGTTGCCCTCCTACGGCCTCCTCCACGTCTTCTGATGTACTGGCCTGTCTCCTGGTAGCGGCTCCATGCTCTTGACACTACGCTGACAGACACAGCAAACCTTCTTGCCACAGCTCGCATTGATGTGCCATCCTGGATGAGCTGCACTACCTGAGCCACTTGTGTGGGTTGTAGACTCCGTCTCATGCTACCACTAGAGTGAAAGCACCGCCAGCTTTCAAAAGTGACCAAAACATCAGCCAGAAAGCATAGGAGCTGAGAAGTGGTCTGTGGTCACCACCTGCAGAACAACTCCTTTATTGGGAGTGTCTTGCTAATTGCCTATAATTTCCACCTGTTGTCTATTCCATTTGCACAACAGCATGTGAAATTGTCAATCAGTGTTGCTTCCTAAGTGGACAGTTTGATTTCACAGAAGTGTGATTGACTTAGAGTTACATTGTGTTGTTTAAGTGTTCCCTTTATTTTTTTGAGCAGTGTATATATATATATATATATATATATATATATATATATATATATATATATATATATATGAACAGATAGTATGAGCGCAAACAACAACGGTAATGAACTTTTTATATATATATATATATAAACACAAATAAAAAGTCCCGTAGAACTAAAATGTCCACAGAATTGAACAAGAAGCAATGTTCCTCAAATTCGCTGACAGCCAATATCGTTTGGAAAGGAAGATTTGTCAGTGTGCACTTCTGGAACTTCCAGCTGTCGCCTCCCCAATGTTACCCGATCCCGAACGGGTGATAGTCCTGGCAAAAGATTGAAGAAGCAGGGAGCGCCAATAGTGCATTAAAAGAGTACAATGGTTTTTATTTTTAAAAATCCAGATCGGTCACAAGTAAAAAACCCGTACCATAAAAGGCGGTCAAACCACCGCTTGTATAACCAGCATAAGATTTTACCCCACTGTGCAAAGCAGTATTCTCGGTTTCAAATCCACAACGTCAGACCACGCCCATACGTGTTTCGTCATTCGACTTCGTCAGTAGGCTTGGTCTTTATTAATCACAGCACTCACAATCACTTTAGCGGCCGACAATGGATGTCTCTCCCTCCGCTCCCTTCAGCGTTTGACCTAACGCTTCAAACGCTGAAGGGAGCGGAGGGAGAGACATCCATTGTCGGCCGCTAAAGTGATTGTGAGTGCTGTGATTAATAAAGACCAAGCCTACTGACGAAGTCGAATGACGAAACGCGTATGGGCGTGGTCTGACGTTGTGGATTTGAAACCGAGAATACTGCTTTGCACAGTGGGGTAAAATCTTATGCTGGTTATACAAGCGGTGGTTTGACCGCCTTTTATGGTACGGGTTTTTTACTTGTGACCGATCTGGATTTTTAAAAATAAAAACCATTGTACTCTTTTAATGCACTATTGGCGCTCCCTGCTTCTTCAATCTTTTGCCACATATATATATATATATATATATATATATATATATATATATATAAATGTATGTATTAAAACATTTTTAACTTTAATAAGTACTAAATATAAAAATAAGAAGAAACTTCTGAGCGGTTTCGTGGGGCAAAAAATCATCAGTTAAGTGGTTAAGGGGTCAATCCAATTAGGTGCTAGATGCCTTGTGCAAGCTGCGGAGTTGCCATTTTCACAGAAAATGGACACCCCCCAATTACCCCACAATCTACTTTTTCATTAGCTTATGCATCCCAAATTTACTGAAAGCATTTCAACCAAAAATAATTGCTTTTGGTCATTTACATTTTTTTTTTTTACTTTAAAATTGCAGCAAATTACACCAAAAGCACATTTTCTCTATTTTTTTTTTTTTCATTTTTAGTTTAATTCCTTTGTAATTAAACAACATTTGCAAGCTTTTTACTTTAAAAAAAAAAAACACCCCACAAATCAGCCATCAGCCATATGAAATTTTTATTGAATATTTGCATTTAAACCGAAAAAGGGAAAGGGGTACAGAAGGAAAATAAGGGAAAGCGGAGGGAAAGGGGATACACATAATGTGAAATAGAGCTATGCAGAGTACAATAATCCACAAAACAGTGAAGCAAAGACCAGCTGTACATATCAACATATCAAACAATCACAGTACATAAATGTAACTGATAGGATCGGCTCCGGGACGTTGAAAGTAGTGTGAATCACAGGTTTAAGAGGTCACTGAGGCTAGGGAGAACGACACGTCACTTAAATCGGGAGCTCTAAAACTCCTATAGTTGCTCCAAGGAAGCCAATGCAGTAGCGGGCTTGAGGTCGGAAAACACTATACAACCCCTGGAGCGGCTTAAGCCAGATAGGATCACATTCCTCCCTCCAATTCACTTTCAATACATTTCATTGCATATGTAGGATAAAGGAAAATAGGCTTTACTGTTAATTGGAGAGACTTGGGTTTAAATAGCAGTCTAAGGCATTTGCTCCTCATGCCTTGAGGAAGATACTTGTGTATCGAAACGCGTTGGGAAGGACTGTTTGGTGAAGCTCTTTCCCGGGTGGACGATACAGTGGGGATCCAGGGATGCCTGTTACACTGTAATTATCCATGCGCTGTTGTCTACTTTTTGTTGGTAGACCATATGACCGGGTGAGGGTCCATTTTATTGTGCATTTTAATGAGACTTATTAAAAAGAATATATTACACTATTAGAAGTTTTTCCTTTATCCTACATATACACCGAAAAATATTGAAAGTGAATTGGAGGGAGGAATGTGATCCTATCTGGCTTAAGCCTCTCCAGTGAATGCGATATTGTCTACATAATAAGTAGACCACCATTTCTGGTAGGGGGCTGCATTATTGTTCTTGATACGTGACTCATCTGAAGGTGTGATACACTATGAGATCTTTTTTCTCCTATTTTTGAGTGCATTAAGAAGCTCTAGAAGAAAATTACCACTTGGAAAAATACCAAAGGAGGTGGAGCCTTGAAAGTGGCATAACTTTTATTTCCAGCGCCGAAGGACAAAGCGGTGATATTGTGTTTCATTTGTGGTTTTTAGTGGTTTGGGTTGAAGCTACTACACCAATTTGTCTAATAGGCAGCTATCAGGCGCATTTGGTCAGATTACACAAATTTGTGTTCAATATACAACCCCGGCTATCTCAAATACATAATGGGAGTGTACCACGTTTTCAACAGCTACTATGGTCAGGACAGTAGGTGTGCGCCAATGGCGAGCAATCAATAATTTAGTCGAAATGAGTATCTGGCCCATCGTATAGTGATTACTAGGTGAGAGATCACCGTGGTACACATGGAGAATGGACAGTAAGGGGTAACAGAAACGCCCAGGACTTTAGCAATAAGGGCAAACACAAAATTCCAGAGACCAACAAGTGCAGAGCAGTCCCAGAAGATATGAAATACTGTACCCGCCACAATTGCGCCAACACAAATTAGAGGTAGAATGCTTCATTGCGTGTAAGCAGGCAATGGTGAAATAGAGACAGTGCAGGAGTTAATAGAACAATTCCACATGGGACATACATCTAGATACTCGAAAGCACTGAAAGACGAATTTCCAATCCTCCTCCAGGACTGTGCTCCCTAAATCTACCTCCAATTTCACCTGAAAGGGGAACATCTGTAAAGGGCGGGAGGTAACAATAAGGTTATACCATCTGGATATGCCCCCCTCTACTATCCCGCTTATTTAATAATCCTTGAATTAGTTTAGGTAGAGGGTATAGGCTATAAGGGGGTTGTGTAACTTCCATCACCCAATGTCTCAGCTGTAAATATTTGTCAAATTCCCTATGGGGTAAGGCGTATTGAGATTGAATTTGGGCAAATTAAAGTAAAGATCCATTTATAGTAAACTCACGAAGGGATATAATTCCGTGAGATACTCATGTGTCAAACCTTAGGTCCAGGATTAGACAAGCTAAGCCCTTTAAAGTAAAGCCAGAGGGAGGTAGGGAAACAGTATCCAATTTAAGAGATAGGTCCAACCATGCTATCTGGGCAGAATGTACCATGAGAGATTTAGCAGCATTTGAGACCTTTTAAAGGGTTGGGTTCAAAATGCTGGCGGTCAGAATATCGACCGCGGAATCCCAACAGTGAGAATCTTGGCAGGGAAAAGGTAAGTAAATTTACCTTCCCCCAGTGGCCCCCTAACCCTCCCTTTCCGCAGCCTAAACCTAACACCCCACGCCCCAACACAGCCTAACTCTCACCAGTGGTGCCTAAACCTAACCACCCCCCTCCCTGCAGCCTAACCCTAGCCCCGTCCCCAGATTACCACCTTTCTCGGGTGCATGCATTTGTGAAAAGTCTGCAAGTTTCATGAAACAAACTTCAGACAGACTCGTACCTAATTGAATTAACCCCTAAGCCTTAAGTTGGTTCTCTGATAAAAATGCCAATAGGCGATGAAACGCACCAGAACAACTAAAGTTGCCCCTTTTATCAGAATACTGTTGGAAGTTATTACCAGTATGGGACTATTATTTATAGCTTGGTACCTACTGACAGTTTGTCTACACATCTCACTCCTTTTCTGAGTACGTAGCAGCCACAACCCAAAATTTATTAACAAATACTTTTTGGCACACTAACAATCGTGGACGGGTTTTCATGTAGCCTTGAGATTTTGTAAGTATTAATTTGCTAATGATAAGCTCATAATACCATAGAACTTTGATTCCTATAGCTGGTAAAGATCCTGACGTTCCTCTAGCACAGGCATTCCTAACCTCGGTCCTCAAGGCACACTACCAGTCCAGGTTTTACTGATATCCAGGCTTAAACACAGGCAACTTAATTAGTACCTTGGTTATTTTGATTTAACCATCTGTGCTGAAGCCTGGATATCACTAAAACCTGCACTGTTAGTGTGCCCTGAGGACCGAGGCTGGGACTGCTCTAACACTCACACTCTAATAAGTGCATAAGGAATGTGTTTGAACATCAGTGAAGTTTTTACTGAGAGTTACTGTACAGTGCATCCGGAAAGTATTCACAGCACTTCACTTTTTCCACATTTTGTTATGTTACAGTCTTATTCCAAAATGGAATAAATTCATTTTTCCCTCAAAATTCTACACACAATACCCCATAATGACAACATGAAAAAAGTGTTTTTGAGATTTTTGCAAATTTATTAAAAATAAAATTAAGAAATCACATGTACATTAGTATTCACAGCCTTTGCTCAATACTTTGTTGATGCACTTTTGGCGGCAATTACAGCCTCAAGTCTTTTTAAATGTGATGCCACAAGCTTGGCACACCTATATTTGGAAAGTTTTGCCTATTCCTCTTTGCAGGACCTCTCAAGCTCCATCAGGTTGGATGTGAAGCGTCGGTGCACAGCCATTTTCAGATCTCTCCAGAGATGTTCAATTGGATTCAAGTCTGGGCTCTGGCTGGGCACTCAAGGACATTCACAGAGTTGTCCTGAACCCACTCCTTTGATATCTTGGTTGCATGCTTTGGATCGTTGTCCTGTTAAAAGATGAACCGTTGCCCCAGTCTGAGGTCAAGAGCGCTCTGTAGCAGGTGTTCATCCAGGATGTCACTGTACATTGCTGCATTAATCTTTTCCTCTATCCTGACTAGTCTCCCAGTTCCTGCACCTGAAAAAGATCCCCACAGCATGATGCTGCCACCCCCATGCTTCCATGTAGGGATGGTATTGGCCTTTTGATGAGCGGTGCCTGGTTTCCTCCAAACATGATGCCTGGTATTCACACCAAAGAGTTCAATCTTTGTCTCATCAGACCAGAGAATTTTGTTCATCATGGTCTGAGAGTCCTTCAGGTGCATTTTGGCAAACTACAGGCGGGCTGCCATGTGCTTTTTGCTAAGGAGTGGATTCGGTCTGGCCACTCTACCATACAGGCCTGATTGGTGGATTGCTGCAGTGATGGTTGTCCTTCTGGAAGGTTCTCCTCTCTCCACAGAGAATGCTGTAGCTCTGACAGAGTGACCATCGGGTTCTTGGTCACCTCCCTGACTAGGGCCCTTCTCCCCTGATCGCTCAGTTTAAACGGCTGGCAAGCTCTAGGAAAAGTCCTGGTGGTTCCGAACTTCTTCCATTTACGGATAATAGAGGCCACTGTGCTCATTAGTACCTTCAAAGCAGCAGATATTTTTCTGTACAGTTCCCCAGATTTGTGCCTCGAGACAAACCTGTCTCGGAGGTCTACAGACAGATCCTTTGACTTGGTTTGTGCTCAGACATGCACTGTCAAGTGTGGGACCTTATATAGACAGGTGTGTGCCTTTCCAAATCATGTCCAATCAACTGAATTTACCACAGGTGGACTCCAATTAAGCCGTAGGACCATCTCAAGGAGGATCAGTAGAAACAGGATGCACCCGAGCTCAATTTTGAGCTTCATGACAAAGGCTGTGAATACTTATGTACATGTGATTTCTTACTGATTTTAATAAATTAGCAAAAATCTCAAAAAAACTTTTTTCACATTGTCATTATGGAGCATTGTATGTAGAATTTTGAGGACAAAAATGAATGTAGTCCCTTTTGGAATAAGGCTGTAACATAACAAAATGTGGAAAAAGTGAAGCACTGTGAATACTTTCTGGATGCACTGTATATACCAGTGGTTTATGGACTGACAGTATATAGCAGATTATATAATAGGATACATCTAACCTGTAGGCATTTTACTAAATATTGAAGGTCTGTGATGTATGCTATTATACACATGTATGGAGTTTTAATGGTTATTTATTTAGATTAGATTATATAAAAATGACAATAGCAGGCTTATTATTATTTCATTGAATTCACCACAAGTGCTGGCCCATTAGAAGCCATTCAACCTATATTTCTATTTTTTCAGGTGTTAGCAGCCACATGTGTAACCAAACTCTTAGACGTAAGATTTTTGGCTCAAAACAAGAGTGGCAAACAACTGTAATTCTTTAAAATAAAATAAAAAGATAAAAACAATTAAAGACGTAAAAATATCAGGTCCAGACATCTAAAACTTGGCTGCATTGGATCACCATTGCGACCATTGCTCGGTATGTTGGCAGCATCAGTCATCTAAGCCGCAGCTTACTCAGAATGACACCTGGAACTGCTCAGCCAAGTCCAGGAAATCTGTGTCCGAAGACACAGACTCTGGCCTTAGCCCTGCCAGAAAACAGGGACAACACGCCACCATTCTCGGAAGTGTTGGCCAACGCTGCCCACCCCTGCCTTAGGGGGCCATGTGTGCAGTCATGCAGGACCCATTCTGTACATGCACAGAATGAGTCCTGCACATGCACAGTCCACATTCCACCAGAGATGTTTGAGTACAGTACATTTCTGAATCAGGCCCGAGATCCAAAAAACCCACAGATTTTATGAAAGGTCGAATTTTGGCTGCTTAAAGAATCGCTTGATTAAACAATCTTTAAATAGTATACTTAGTGCTGAAATCTGTAGCTTCAATGTACTGAGGGCAAAAGTTTTTTGTAAAACGTCCTGAATAAAGTCCAGAGGTATCCTATATTACACAAGGCTAACGCTGCTCCTCACCTGTATGGGGGGAATTCAAGTGTTTTGTCACCCAACTGAGCAATTCCAGTGTTGCTCCGTTCAGATGTGCATAGCCACTGGTGCTGACATTGTTCTGATGTTGTTCCGTCATTTTGACAGCTGGTAAGTAGTTCTGTATATTTTTCAATTTGGTTTGCACCAATATAGTAATACTTTTCATGTGTCAAACTGTAGCATAGCTTTCAAGAAACACTATCACTTGTAATAATAAGAATTTACTTACCGATAATTCTATTTCTCATAGTCCGTAGTGGATGCTGGGGACTCCGAAAGGACCATGGGGAATAGCGGCTCCGCAGGAGACTGGGCACAAAGTAAAAGCTTTAGGACTAGCTGGTGTGCACTGGCTCCTCCCCCTATGACCCTCCTCCAAGCCTCAGTTAGGATACTGTGCCCGGACGAGCGTACACAATAAGGAAGGATTTTGAATCCCGGGTAAGACTCATACCAGCCACACCAATCACACCGTACAACCTGTGATCTGAACCCAGTTAACAGCATGATAACAGAAGGAGCCTCTGAAAAGATGGCTCACAACAACAATAACCCGATTTTTGTAACAATAACTATGTACAAGTAATGCAGACAATCCGCACTTGGGATGGGCGCCCAGCATCCACTACGGACTATGAGAAATAGAATTATCGGTAAGTAAATTCTTATTTTCTCTAACGTCCTAGTGGATGCTGGGGACTCCGAAAGGACCATGGGGATTATACCAAAGCTCCCAAACGGGCGGGAGAGTGCGGATGACTCTGCAGCACCGAATGAGAGAACTCCAGGTCCTCCTCAGCCAGGGTATCAAATTTGTAGAATTTAGCAAACGTGTTTGCCCCTGACCAAGTAGCTGCTCGGCAAAGTTGTAAAGCCGAGACCCCTCGGGCAGCCACCCAAGATGAGCCCACTTTCCGTGTGGAATGGGCTTTTACAGATTTTGGCTGTGGCAGGCCTGCCACAGAATGTGCAAGCTGAATTGTACTACAAATCCAACGAGCAATCGTCTGCTTAGAAGCAGGAGCACCCAGCTTGTTGGGTGCATACAGGATAAACAGCGAGTCAGATTTTCTGACTCCAGCCGTCCTGGAAACATATTTTCAGGGCCCTGACTACGTCCAGCAACTTGGAATCCTCCAAGTCCCTAGTAGCCGCAGGCACCACAATAGGTTGGTTTAAGTGAAATGCTGAAACCACCTTAGGGAGAAATTGAGGACGAGTCCTCAATTCTGCCCTGTCCGTATGAAAAATTAGGTAAGGGCTTTTATAGGATAAAGCCGCCAATTCTGATACACGCCTGGCTGAAGCCAGGGCTAACAGCATTACCACTTTCCATGTGAGATATTTCAAGTCCACAGTGGTGAGTGGTTCAAACCAATGTGATTTTAGGAATCCCAACACTACATTGAGATCCCAAGGTGCCACTGGAGGCACAAAAGGAGGCTGTATATGCAGTACTCCCTTGACAAACGTCTGAACTTCAGGAACAGAAGCTAGTTCTTTTTGGAAGAATATCGACAAGGCCGAAATTTGAACCTTAATGGACCCTAATTTGAGGCCCATAGACAGTCCTGTTTGCAGGAAATGCAGGAATCGACCCAGTTGAAATTCCTCCGTAGGGGCCTTCCTGGCCTCGCACCACGCAACATATTTACGCCAAATACGGTGATAATGTTGTACGGTTACATCCTTCCTGGCTTTGATCAGGGTAGGGATGACTTCATCCGGAATGCCTTTTTCCTTCAGGATCCGGCGTTCAACCGCCATGCCGTCAAACGCAGCCGCGGTAAGTCTTGGAACAGACATGGTCCCTGCTGGAGCAGGTCCTGTCTTAGAGGTAGAGGCCACGGGTCTTCCGTGAGCATCTCTTGAATTTCCGGGTACCAAGTCCTTCTTGGCCAATCCGGAGCCACGAGTATAGTCTTTACTCCTCTCCTTCTTATGATTCTCAGTACTTTTGGTATGAGAGGAAGAGGAGGGAACACATACACTGACCGGTACACCCACGGTGTTACCAGAGCGTCCACAGCTATTGCCTGAGGGTCCCTTGACCTGGAGCAATATCTGTCCAGTTTTTTGTTGAGGCGAGACGCCATCATGTCCACCTTTGGTTTTTCCCAACGGTTTACAATCATGTGGAAGACTTCTGGGTGAAGTCCCCACTCCCCCGGGTGAAGATCGTGTCTGCTGAGGAAGTCTGCTTCCCAGTTGTCCACTCCCGGAATGAACACTGCTGACAGTGCTATCACATGATTTTCCGCCCAGCGAAGAATCCTTGCCACTTCCGTCATTGCCCTCCTGCTTCTTGTGCCGCCCTGTCTGTTTACGTGGGCGACTGCCGTGATGTTGTCCGACTGGATCAATACTGGCTGACCCTGAAGCGGAGGCCTTGCCTGACTTAGGGCATTGTAAATGGCCCTTAGTTCCAGGATATTTATGTGAAGTGACGTTTCCATGCTTGACCACAAGCCCTGGAAATTTTTTCCCTGTGTGACTGCTCCCCAGCCTCTTAGGCTGGCATCCGTGGTCACCAGGACCCAATCCTGAATGCCGAATCTGCGGCCCTCTAGGAGATGAGCACTCTGTAACCACCACAGGAGAGACACCCTTGTCCTTGGAGACAGGGTTATCCGCTGATGCATTTGAAGATGCGATCCGGACCATTTGTCTAGCAGATCCAACTGAAAAGTTCTTGCGTGGAATCTGCCGAATGGAATCGCTTCGTAAGAAGCCACCATCTTTCCCAGGACCCTTGTGCACTGATGCACTGACACCTGGCCTGGTCTTAGGAGTTTCCTGACTAGGTCGGATAACTCCCTGGCTTTCTCTTCCGGGAGAAACACCTTTTTCTGTACTGTGTCCAGAATCATCCCTAGGAACAGCAGACGTGCGATTTTGGAATATTTAGAATCCATCCGTGCTGTCGTAGTACTATTTGAGATAGTGCTACTCCGACCTCTAACTGTTCTCTGGACCGTGCCCTTATCAGGAGATCGTCCAAGCAAGGGATAATTAAGACGTCTTTTCTTCGAAGAAGAATCATCATTTCGGCCATTACCTTGGTAAAGACCCGGGGTGCCGTGGACAATCCAAACGGCAGCGTCTGAAACTGATAGTGACAGTTCTGTACCACAAACCTGAGGTACCCTTGGTGAGAAGGGCAAATTGGGACATGGAGGTAAGCATCCTTGATGTCCAGAGACACCATGTAGTCCCCTTCTTCCAGGTTTGCTATCACTGCTCTGAGTGACTCCATCTTGAACTTGAACCTTTTTATGTAAGTGTTCAAGGCTTTCAGATTTAAAATGGGTCTCACCGAGCCGTCCGGCTTCGGTACCACAAACAGCGTGGAGTAATACCCCTTTCCCTGTTGTAGGAGGGGTACCTTGATTATCACTTGTTGGGAATACAGCTTGTGAATGGCTTCCAATACCGCCTCCCTGTCGGGGGTAGACGTTGGTAAAGCAGACTTCAGGAACCGGCGAGGGGGAGACGTCTCGAATTCCAATTTGTACCCCTGAGATACTACCTGCAGGATCCAGGGGTCCACTTGCGAGTGAGCCCACTGCGCGCTGAAATTCTTGAGACGGGCCCCCACCGTGCCTGAGTCCGCTTGTAAGGCCCCAGCGTCATGCTGAGGACTTGGCAGAAGCGGGGGAGGGCTTCTGTTCGTGGGAAGAAGCTGTCTGTTGCAGTCTTTTTCCCCTTCCTCTGCCCCGGGGCAGATATGAGTGGCCTTTTGCCCGCTTGCCCTTATGGGGACGAAAGGACTGAGCCTGAAAAGACGGTATCTTTTTCTGCTGCGAGGTGACTTGGGGTAAAAAGGTGGATTTCCCAGCCGTTGCCGTGGCCACCAGGTCCGATAGACCGCCCCCAAATAACTCCTCCCCTTTATACGGCAATACTTCCATATGCCGTTTGGAATCCGCATCCCCTGACCACTGTCGCGTCCATAATCCTCTTCTGGCAGAAATGGACATCGCACTTACTCTTGATGCCAGAGTGCAAATGTCTCTCTGTGCATCTCGCATATATAGGAATGCATCCTTTAAATGCTCTATAGTCAATAATATATTGTCCCTGTCCAGGGTATCAATATTTTCAGTCAGGGAATCCGACCAAGCCACCCCAGCACTGCACATCCAGGCTGAGGCGATTGCTGGTCGCAGTATAACACCAGTATGAGTGTATATACTTTTAAGGATATTTTCCAGCCTCCTATCTGCTGGCTCCTTAAGGGCGGCCGTTTCTGGAGACGGTAACGCCACTTGTTTTGATAAGCGTGTGAGCGCCTTATCCACCCTAGGGGGTGTTCCCCAACGAGCCCTAACCTCTGGTGGGAAGGGATATAGTGCCAATAATTTTTTAGAAATTAGCAGTTTTTTGTCGGGGGTAACCCACGCTTCATCACACACTTCATTCAATTCATCTGATTCAGGAAAAACTACACACCCCACATAATACCCCTTTTTGTGGTACTTGCAGTATCAGGGATGTGCAAAACCTCCTTCATTGCCGTGATCATGTAACGTGTGGCCCTACTGGAAAATACGTTTGTTTCTTCACCGTCGACACTGGAGTCAGTGTCTGTGTCTGGGTCCGTGTCGACCCACTGAGGTAACGGGCGTTTAATAGCCCCTGACGGTGTTTGAGACGCCTGGACAGGCACTAACTGAGCTGCCGGCTGTCTCATGTCGTCAACAGTTTTCTGTAACGTGCCGACACTGTCACGTAATTCCTTAATTACGGCCATCCATTCAGGTGTCGACTCCCTAGGGGGTGACATCACCATTATAGGCAATTGCTCCGCCTCCACATCATTTTCCTCCTCATACATGTCGACACACACGTACCGACACCCAGCACACACACAGGGAATGCTCTGATAGAGGACAGGACCCACTTAGCCCCTTGGGGAGACAGAGGGAGAGTTTGCCAGCACACACCAGAGCGCTATATATGTATAGGGACAACCTTACAATAAGTGTCTATCCCTTATAGCTGCTTATATCTGTTATTTTGCCAAATAAGTGCCCCCCTCTCTTTTTTACCCTGTTTCTGTAGTTGCAGGATGCAGGGGAGATTCTGGGAGCCTTCCTACCAGCGGAGCTGTGTGGGAAAAATGGCGCTGTGTGCTGAGGAGATAGGCCCCGCCCCCTTCACGGCGGGCTCTTCTCCCGCTTTTTTCTGGAAAACTGGCAGGGGTTAAATACATCCATATAGCCCGGGAGCTATATGTGATGTATTTTTTGCCAAATAAGGTAAATTCATTGCTTCCCAGGGCGCCCCCCCCCCAGCGCCCTGCACCCTCAGTGACCGAAGTGTGAAGTGTGCTGAGAGCAATGGCGCACAGCTGCAGTGCTGTGCGCTACCTTATGAAGACAGGAAAGTCTTCTGCCGCCGATTTATGGACCTCTTCTTGCTTCAGCATCTGTAAGGGGGCCGGCGGCGCGGCTCCGGGACCCATCCATGGCTGGGCCTGTGATCGTCCCTCTGGAGCTAATGTCCAGTAGCCTAAGAAGCCCAATCCACTCTGCACGCAGGTGAGTTCGCTTCTTCTCCCCTTAGTCCCTCGATGCAGTGAGCCTGTTGCCAGCAGGTCTCACTGAAAATAAAAAACCTATTTAAAAACTTTTACTCTAAGCAGCTCAGGAGAGCCACCTAGATTGCACCCTTCTCGTTCGGGCACAAAATCTTAACTGAGGCTTGGAGGAGGGTCATAGGGGGAGGAGCCAGTGCACACCAGCTAGTCCTAAAGCTTTTACTTTGTGCCCAGTCTCCTGCGGAGCCGCTATTCCCCATGGTCCTTTCGGAGTCCCCAGCATCCACTAGGACGTTAGAGAAAATGAATTAACGTTATCTGAGATAACTTTATCATTTCCATAATTCTTGCATTATCTTCATTACACCAAAAAGAGACTCTCTGGATTTGGTTGCAAGACTGGTCCCTGATTCAGAAGGTACATTTGAAGATCAGGCCACATTTGTTCTACGGACATTCCTTTTGCTACTGCGACCCATGACCTGTGAGGTAAAACTGGAATCACTGCAATCACTTCTGCTGCATTGGTTTTTAATCTTTTTCAGGTTCTTGCAATTGGAGAAAAGGGGGAACACATACTCCAGTTTGAGTCTACATGTGCTTGTTAGGTCATATATTCCTTCTGCTTTGAGTCTCTGTGACAGGTGTAGAATTATCCCAACCATTGAAACTTTATTCTGTTAAGACACCCAATGTGGTTCTCAGGGAGGAGTCTTGCATCAGTCTTTTAGAGGTTGATCTGGAGTTCCAGGTTTGAAATCCCATTATTGGTCCTCATTCCGAGTTGTTCGCTCGCTAGCTGCTTTTAGCAGCAGTGCAAACGCTAAGCCACCGCCCTCTGGGAGTGTATCTTAGCTTAGCAGAAGTGCGAACGAAAGGATTGCAGCGCTGCTACAAAAAAAGATTGTGCAGTTTCTGAGTAGCTCGAGACCTACTCCTAGCTTGCGATCACTGCAGACTATTTAGTTCCTGTTTTGACGTCACGAACACGCCCTGCGTTTGCCCAGCCACGCCTACGTTTCCCCAGCCACTCCTGCGTTTTTATCCGACACGCCTGCGTTTTTACAGTCACTCCCTGAAAACGGTCAGTTGACACCCAGAAACACCCACTTCCTGTCAATTACTCTGCGGTCAGCAGTGCGACTGAAAAGCGTCGCTAGACCTTGTTTAAAACTGCATCGGCTTTTGTGAAAGTACGTCGCGCGTGCGCATTGAGCCGCATGCGCAGAAATGCCGATTTTTAGCCTGATCGCTGCACTGCGAACGAAAGCAGCTAGCGAACAACTCGGAATGAGGGCCATTGTCTCAGTACTTCCCGTTGCATACTGAGGATCTCAGCCAAGTCTGGATCTGATAAGAACTTATATTTTTTTTAAGATTCTTTTTTGACACATTAATGCCCTCTCTATTGCAGTGTCTTTCTCGCTACCCAGAAACTGTAGCTGCTGATAGGTTATCAAGTCACTTTTGTTGGCGTTGTAGCTCCCTGTACACCTATGGGGAGGGCTCACTGCCACCTGTCCTTGTTTGCTTCTTCCAGCAAGGCCAATCATTTCTTCACTACAGAGAAAGATCTGGAGTCTGATGTGATGCGGCTGCTCTGAGACTGTAAGCTGGGAACGTACTGAGCATTAACCGAGCGGCAAGATCCCAAACCTACTAGTGACTAGGAACTGCCACATCATATAATCCAGTTTAAGGATCCAGATCACTGCACAGATTCAGTCTGCTGAGGGTGGCACCAGTTTCCGATCCAAAGCAATTTCTTCTGTATGTAGCTGGGGGTAATCCATTGCTGGCACAACAGCCATATACTCAGTTATGTAAGCAGAACACTTTTCCCAGTCACTCTATAGATTCTGTGGTAATCAATATATTACAAAAACTAGAATGGTGGAAGAGGGATGGAAGAAGGTGAAGAGGTATAGAGTGGAGAGAGGAGAAATAGGAAGTGGTGTGGAATGATAACAGAAGTGACAGTATAGAATAAAACAGGCTTTTAAGTGCTGGACACACCGCCACAACCTAAGTATCATGGCCATGACCATTTGTCATACATGCGCACTTTGACCCAATTCACCCAGAGTATCTGGGATATTCAATTTGGCCCGAAGAAACATCGGGAGTAAAAACCCCCGATTTTTCTTCGGGTGCTGTGGTCGGGCTATTTAAATTAGCTCGGCCGGTAACAAGTCCTTTTACACCCGTAAACACACAGGTTCAGTGAAACCTGTGTGTTTTCGGGTGAAATAGCCCCGTTTTCGGATGAAAATGGGGCTATCAGGCATTTTGCTTCGCCTGCCAAAACCCTGATAAGCCGCGTGACGCGGCGGCTTATCGGGGCCAATTAAATAGTCCCCGGCGGTGAGACTTATCACCCGCAATCGTAGTGGCACATTGACTATCCCCCTATGTCTGGTTGAAAACAATAATCTCATTCTCCCCCACCCACAGCATCAATCACTCACTCGGCCTTGCCTTCCCCCTATCTTGCAACATTTCTGACTTAGCTAACTCTCTTTGCTGCTTTTACGAATACCACTTCGTCTCATTCAATACACTCCCTGCTGCCAAATCCTCTTCTTCAAGAGTAATCTGGATGAACCTGAACAATTTCTCTTAATTACTTTAATCCTTTCTCTCTCCCTATAAACCTGGTTTGCCCAAACCAGAGTGTAACCCTTTACAACTCATCTATTGCCACTGCTCTTCACTCAACCCTCCCAGCTACCTAAGACAGCCTCCATTGGTCTACACTCCGACCCTGCCACCAAACTGACCAGGTTCATTCAGCTATGCTGTCGTACTGCCAAACATCTGTGGAGTAAGTCTTCATCTCTTGTTGACTTTCATTACTTAAAATCTTTCTTATTCCATAGACCTGTACTTCCACTAGCCAAACAATCCTTCAAGGGTCTCATTCCTTTCAATCCTCCATTGCTGGTGGCTTTTAACCTTCATTCTCCTTCCTCCCTCTCAGCCTCTTTCCTGAGAAACAGAATCTATCAGGAAAAAAGTAATCGCCTGCAGCCAGCACATGCCCTGTCTCTCTGTTCTCCCAACCACTCAGGATGAAATGCAAGTTCCCCTCTCTGTTTCTCTCCCTTCAACTTGCCCATTTGATACCACCCCCTCCAGCATTACCTCTCCTCCAATGTCTGACTAAACCTCACCCACCCTTGCAGCCTTTCTTTTCTGCTGGCATCGTTAAAAAATTCTCTCAACCCCACCTCACTGTCAATCTATCATCCAATCTCTCATCTTCCCTTTGCATTCATTTTTCTTGAGAGGCTTATCTACACCTTAACTCTTTATGTGTTGTACTTGACCCTCTCCAATCTGGCTTTCACCCAATCCACTCTACAGAAACGCTCAATACTCTAGTTATCTATTTCTACTTCAGAGAAATATCCTGTTTCCTACTTCCTGTTTTTAATCATGTTCAATAAAGTTTTTTTGTGAATAAAAGGAAGATCTTAGCCACTAACGCTATCCTTGACAAAGGGCATTGACTCACAAAAAGCACTGGAAGCAGCGGAAGTGACGTCATTACCTAGCGCCAACGTGCGCCGCAGCTGCTCACAGAGGGAACCAAGCCGGACATTACCGCAGCTTTTGAGACAAAAATAAGGTAGGGAATGGTAAGGAAAGTTAGTCAACTTACCCGCTGCCATTTCCATTGGTGTGCAAGATCGGGATACGGTCATTAGGTCAACAACACTTAGGTCGACATGGTCACTAGGTCGACATGGAAAAATGTCGACATGCGGTTTCATTTTTTTTTTTTTTTTACTTTTTCATACCTTACGATCCACGTGGACTACAATTGGGAATAGTAACCCATGCCAAGTGCAGCGGGAGCGGAGTGAGGCAACTTGCCCGAAGCGAGCCAAACGAGGGGACATGGTGCACCAACTGGGGTACCCCGTCACTTAACGAAGAAAACGACACCAAAAAAATAAAAATAAAAAAAAGAGTAAAAAAACCCTCATGTCGACCAACAGTGGTCAACCTAATGACTGTCGACCTAATGACCCATACCCTTAAGATCTGGACTATACATTGGAACCCAATATACTCTTACAAAAGTACTCCACCACGTTTTCACTCAAAAAGCTGTTAACATATTACTAATTTATTATTCTTATTACAGGTATGGGCGTTTACACTTATTTTAAGAACAAGCGCTCCATTATCATTTGTGATTATAGCCCCAACCTCTCCCAATCAGAAATCACTCCCCAAGACCCCTCAGTGGTGTTACATAAAAAAAAAAAAAAAAAAACAAGGGCTCTCTGGGAGATGGCATGCTGTGCTGCCCCAGGCACGTGCCTATTGAGTAACCTGCCACCGAGGCCGATGCAGTGTGGTGTGCACAGGTCCCCAGGCTCCATGTTCTCAGTGCTTCCTTTACTGTGCTTGGGCAGATCTTTGGAAAAATGACAACGTGCCTTTTTCCCAGTGATTTCTACAGTGCTGACACTGGAAGGGGAAGTATATCATACCTCCCAACTTTCAGGAGGTAGGAATCGGGATTATGGCGCTGTGTAGCGTGACCAAAGTAAAGGGGGCGTGGCTTCGCAGCAATGATGCGATCATGAGCCAAGTCCCCATTTCCCATCACTATGGGGGCATGGTAGATGCTAGAATCAAGTGGGCTAAGGGACCTTTCCCGTCTGGGGGAGGAGTCATAACACAAGGTTGAGGAGCAAGGCCAGCGGGATAGTTCCTCTACTATCCACGCCACCAACTATTACCTTTAGTAATCAGGTGGCGAGCGAAGCGAGCCCGCGAGGGTACTTTTCGGGTACCCTGCTCGCCCGTAGCTCCTCCCCCTGGTGACGTGTCTCCTCCCCTAGATACGTCAGGAGGTTCCTTCTCCCACTCCAAAATAAAATCAACCATGGGGGCATGGCCAGCGCTCTGTGAACTGCTGACCATGCCACCAGTCCCTCGTCTCCGGGAATAGATGCGATGTGCATGCGCACAGCATTTATTCACCGTTGCTCTGAGCAGCGAGTGACAGGAGCCCCCCAACTGCCTCCCTCCCCCACCGTTAGACATTGCGGCCCGTGGATAGGACAGCAGAACAGTACCCCCCCAAAAAAAATCTGGACTGTCCCTCGAAAATCGGGATAGTTTGGAGGTATGGTATAGATTAGAATTTATTTATGGGTGCGATGAGGGGCTTTCCCACGGACCAAGGGGCCTGTGTTCACCGCACACCCTGCACCCATTACAGATCATAGTAATAATCACGAACATATGCAGTGACACTAAACGCAATATGTTTCCAGCATTCATATTTAATTATACATATCGCCCCCAGGCTCTTCGAACCGAGCTGTCTTCCAACTGGGACGTGACAGGAGCACCCTGCCCGATCAACAACAGCTAGCAGGTATCTCTGCGACTCTGAGCAGGAGTCACGCTGAGCCAGGATCAGTGCCACCCATTGCTGCGATGGTGTGTCCTCAGCAGCGCTCACAACACGGGTCTGCTGCTGCCTAACGCCCGCGCATACAGGACACACAGCTAGCGGTGCTGAGGTGCCATATCACGCTCCCCACACACGTGACACGTCTCACCTTGCCCGCTGTGTGACTCACCTGAAGTGCAGACTTCCTGTACACCAATGCACGGCGTGCCGTCAGCCAGTCATGTACAAGCGCCGCCGCCCCGCCCACAACTGCTGCACCGACCAACAGGAGGGCAGTTTCCCGCCCTTATCTGCACTGTAACCTATCAGGGACTGGCACTGACAGCAGGAGAGACTGTATTGCAACCTATCAGGGACTAGCACTGACAGCAGGAGGGTTTGCGCTGCACCATATCAACAACTATTTACATGTTTAGCTAACAACATTTACAGCACACTGACTGCAGCAGTGTGTGATTATGGTCAGACCTGATGTTGTTCCTACCACAGCCTATGGTTTGAGGTTCTTGTTTTATGCTTACATTTATATACCCTGCTCAAAAAAAATAAAGGTAACACTAAAATAACACATCCTAGATCTGAATGAATGAAATATTCTTATTAAATACTTTGTTCTTTACATAGTTGAATGTGCTGACAAAATCACACAAAAATTATCAATGGAAATCAAATTTATTAACCCATGGAGGTCTGGATTTGGGGTCTCCCTCAAAATTAAAGTGGAAAAACACACTACAGGCTGATCCAACTTTGATGTAATGTCCTTAAAACAAGTCAAAATGAGGCTCAGTAGTGTGTGTGGCCTATTCGTGCCTGTATGACCTCCCTACAATGCACGAATCCCTGATCCTAAATCTTTCCAGTAATGCACTACATGTTTAATGGTGTATTAAGTGTAAGGAAGATAATTGTGATAAAAGACTGGCTACAGAATTTATAGTGTTAAAGTCATTTAAGGAAGGGTATAATCTCCATATCTATGTTAAGTCCTCTGGGAGTCAAGGTGCCAAGTTCGTATATCATCCTCGTTTCCTCTCTTGACAGGATATCTTCAATGTTGCGCCCTCTCAATGGTTTTTTGATTTGTTTCAATCCAATAAACTGCAATTGGCTCTGGTCCAAATGATGTACTTCTTTAAAGTGTATGGGTATACTATGATTATCACGTCCATTTTTTATATTGCACAGGTGTTCCTGAATGCGTATATGGAGTTTTCTTTTAGTTTTTCCAATATACTGGAGGTCACAAGGGAGTCATATATATGCTGTGGTACGAACTTGGCACCTTGACTCCCAGAGGACTTAACATAGATATGGAGATTATACCCTTCCTTAAATGACTATAACACTATAAATTCTGTAGCCAGTCTTTTATCACAATTATCTTCCTTACACTTAATACACCATTAAACATGTAGTGCATTACGGGGAAGATTTAGGATCAGAGATTCGTGCATGATTGGATCTAATTTTTAATATAAATCTTAATATAAATTTTATCATTGGTTATTCTTCAAATAAAGGGTAGATCAATTATTTATTCTTCTTAACAGCAATTTATTAATTCTTAAGAAATTCTTCTAAATGATATTATGATAAATAGCTCTTACTCTTCCTTATAGGCCTCTGGAATAAACTTTCCAGTGACCCGAGGGTCTGCAAAACCATTGGGGTACTTATAGATAAGGTCTACACCAGTAACCAATATAGTAATCCTGTAGAATTATTGGGAACTCATACTCTATAGTATGATTTTTTTGCAATGAGTGCTAATCTTCCCATTTTATATTTTTATATGGGGAATTAGATATAGGGGTTAATTTATAGATATTCAACGGGTCTTTGATAGAATTAGTGTGGGATATTTATATGAATTATCATTATATATCAAGGAATAATTTTTAAATTATTTTTTAATATAAAATAGAAGTTTTAGGTTACATGTGTGTTTGTCTATTTGTGTGAAGTTATGTATGGCCCTTAAGAATCACTTTTTTAATCTATTATCATTGTATGAGGGCAAAGAAGCCGCTTTGATCATATGTACCGAGGGCGGAAGTGAATAGAGACTGCAGGAATTATTATGATTATCGCATAACATTCCTATTAGAATGAATCAATAATCACTATACTTTAGTAGGGTCTCGTTTATTAGAAAAGACTCTTATGGCTTCAAGACAATATGTTTTTTTAATAACAAACGTCTACTGAGGGCAAGTAGCCGCCTAGGACATTGAAACTAAGAGCGGAAGTCAGCAGGACTCCGGAGCGATTTAAGCAGCGCTGGGCTGTAAATCGACTACACTACAACCCTGACGAAGCCTATTAGGCGAAACGCATCGATCGTAGAGAAGTCGATCCCGCTCCGTACAGCGCACCAGAAGCAAAGACGAACGGAGCTGCACGGACGGGTGTCTGCCGGCAGACAGCATCAACGCCGCATCGCGGAGGTCATTCACGAGGACACATCATCACATCACCTACAGGTGGGGGAAGTGCTTTGGAACTTAATGCTAATGGTAGGAATATTTTCCATGTAAATATACTACCCAACCCCTGCTATAATTACTTTTGGATTAGCAATACTAGCATTTACATACAGAGACTGTTGAAATTTAATAACCACTTGGAAGGAACTTATAGACTCATGAGGGTCCCTCAGAGACTGCCATAACGTTATCCAGGTTGGAGGAACTATTATACCCAAGAAGGAACTCTTAGAGATTGCTGAATAAGTGATTCAATAGGAAAACATCCTAACTAACCTTAGTGGGGTAAAACGCTGAAATAGTGTACCCACAAGGGATTGTCCCTTTTTTTGTGAGTTCAGTCTTATATGTTTTATGTTTGTATGTGATATACCAGTGTATGTATGTGTATATATATATATATATATATATATATATATACACATATATATATATATATATACCCCTTCACAACTCACGGCACTGGAGACAATTTTCAAATGCAGTAAATAGCTTGTATTTTAGGTAGACGCACGTTTCAGAGCTACTGCTCCGTCCTCAGTACCATACAAGATAAAACACAATAAACAATACACACATTTAAATACCTGTACAGGTCCCGCCAGGCACAGCCGCCGTCCTCCTGGTTCCCGTTCTCGACCGCTGCTCTCACTTCTGCTTCCGCTCTCAGGCCTCATGTTGCCAGGCAACGCTAAGCTTGCGCGTCACCTGCCCCACGGTCTGTAGAACGGGACGTATCTGATATTGCAGCTCCGGAACTGGTTCCCCCGGGGTCTGCTGCATAAGCCTGACAGGGACCTAAACAAAAAACACCACATGATACAGACACTATAAAGAAAAAACATGGACAATAAACATCACATAAAACATACATATCATACCCAGGAACAAAATCCCACTACTAATTAAGGATCGCTATAAGTACATATATATCTACTGGCTGGATATAACCGCGCTAATACAAAGTAGGTCCCCCTCACTGGGAGCGACATCCCCCAGTGTATCCTACACACGGGGCGTGTCATCCCTCAGTGATACTGTGTTATACCCACAGCAACCCAATCTACATGACATTCCAGTTAATTTTGTCATTAAGACCAAAAGGAGTAAACGTATTTAGTCTCATAATCCACCTAGATTCTTTTTCCAGCAAGCATTTAGACCTGTCCCCTCCGCGTAATGTGAGTGGAACATGGTCAATGCCGAAGTAGCTTAAATCACATAATTTATGACCTGCTTGTTTGAAGTGGCGCGCCACCGGTTGATCCACTGTCTTACCCTCAAGTGTCAACTTGATGGCTGACCGATGGGCTGCCATCCTTTCGCTCAGCTTCCGTACTGTCTGGCCTATGTAATAAAGGCCACAAGGACAAACTATAACATATACCACGAAAGAAGTGTTACATGAAATTACATATCTGATGTCATACTTTTTATCATTATTGTGTGGGTGTTTAAAATCTTTACACACCACCATGTAACGACATGTGGTACATTTCGGGCATCTATAACAGCCTGGAGCCTTGCGATGGACATTAGGTGTATCTCCCTTGCCCATACCTGTGATATCTGTGCGAACCAAACGGTCCCTTAAATTACGACCTCTCCTAAAAGCTGCAACCGGTCTAATTTCTCTGAGCCCAGGAAGATCAGGATCTGTTGCCACAATGGGCCACAGAGCCTTGGAGGCCCTATGTATAATGGGACTAGCTACCGAGTAGTCACTACTCCAAGGTAAGATGGTGCTCTCCTTGTTCCTATTTGGCATCAGCAAGTCCCTACGAGACATACCCAGTACTTTCTGTTTTTGTGTCTGAAGAAGCTGTCTATCATACCCTCGGTGTTCAAATTTGGAGATCATGTCATCCAAAAGTTGAGGTACTTTAGTCTGATCGCTAGTAATGCGGGCAACGCGCATCATTTGTGATGCCGGTAAACCCCTCTTTAGAGCGGGCGGGTGATGGCTGGAAGCGATCAGCAGTGTATTGCGATCCGTAGGTTTAGAGTATATTTCTGACTGTAAAGCCCCCTCCACTAGCATCACCTTAACATCTAGAAAGTTAGCTACCTTGTTGTCACATGTGTATGTGAACTTAATCGGAGATGATGAGTTGTTAATCTCACACATAAGGGCCTCAAAGGTTTGTAGATCACCCCCCCACAATAGGAACACGTCGTCAATATACCGAGTGTACATGAGTATCTTGCTACTCACCGCAGGGTTACTAAAAAACATTTTCTGTTCTTGATCGAACATATACACATTAGCATACGAGGGTGCTACCGATGATCCCATCGCGCACCCTCGCAGCTGCAGGTAGAATTCACAATCGAACAAAAAATAATTGCGATATAGAGTAAGCTCTAACAGGGTCAAAAATAAATCATGGTTAAATACACTGGAAGCCAGATTCCTCTCTAGAAATGCCTTCATTGCCCGCATTCCCTCATGATGAGGAATTGACGTATACAGGCTCTTAACGTCCAGACAACATAGCCACGTATTAGGAGGAATATCCTGGAGCGCTTCTAACTTCAGTAGAAATGAGGTCGTGTCTTTTAGGAAAGTCTCTTGGGTCAGCAAAAGAGGTTGCAGGATGCTGTCTAGCAATTGTGCCACTGGCTGGTACAAAGAGTCCCTTGCGGAAATAATCGGTCTGCCGGGCGGTAGGGTATCATGTTTATGAAGTTTGGGCAGTGTATACAACACCGGATTCTTGGGATGTTTTATACATAGTGCTTTGTGTACTTTGTCAGGAAGTAGGCCTTCATCTTTTGCTCTTACTAAGATATCCATCAACTCTTTCTGATATTCCAGAACCGGGTTACTTCTGAGTTTTTGATAAACTCCAACCTCCGCCAGTTGTACTTGTATTTCCTTTCTGTAATAGTCCAAGTCTAGAATCACTATAGCCCCGCCTTTATCGGCGGGCCTGATCACAATATCCTGATACGAAGACAGCTGATTAATCGCTTCACGTTCAACTCTAGTGAGGTTGAATTTAATACTACCAGGTGCTGCTAGATATCTGTTGACTGAATTGTCCATCAAACGACTAAAAGTTCTAATGGAGGCGTTATGGGATGGAGGATCAAATCTAGACTTGGACCTATTATGTAGGAATGCCTCAAAGACAGAATCAGATGTTACAGATGTTACGTTCTGGAAATATTCTTTGAGCCGCAATTTTCGGGAAAAATTGTATAAGTCACGTGACCAATTGAACGGGTCATGATTATTAGTAGGTACGAAACTTAGTCCCTTATTGAGCACTTGGATTTCTGTGGCAGACAAGGATCTTTGGAAAGATTAAATATTAGGTGTTCTTCTTGAGCGTGACTGCCCTTATTCCTTTTGTTCTGGCCACCCCTGCGGGTGGCAGATGTCCTGAACCCCTGGCCCCATCCTGGGCCCTTTGACCTAAAGGGGCCCCACTCGGGACGGAATTCTCTTCTGACTCTGAAAAGGCGAATTCGCTGTCACTGCTGGAAATTCCACTCTTTTCACCCCTTCGTCTGGGGTTCTGCCATGGGCGTCTTCTCATGGCTGACCTGGAATTCCTTTCGGGCTCTGCACCAGTGAGCCACCTATACACCTTGTTTTCCTCGTAATCCTGGTCCACCATTGCCTTCTTATTTCTTTTAAATTTCAAGAGCTCGCGTCGATATTGGTCACATTGTTTTTCTATTTTAGATATCCAATCCTGTGAGGTATCTTTTTCTAATACTTTCTTGTTCTCACGTTCCAGATTTGCGATTTTAGTGCGTGTTAGCTCTAATTCTCTATTCGCCTCTTCAATTACCAAGATCATCAGATCGAAACTACAGCGATTAAGAATCCCCAACCATTTTCTGACAAAATCAGGGTTCTGTCTACCTATGGTTGGTACGTTCCGCACCCGGAAACCACGGGGGATTTTGTGTTCCCTGTAATATTCAGACAGTGAGATACTGTGTAACACAAAGTCAATTTCACGACGTTTCAATCGCATAACCTGGAACACATGATCCTCAGCTTTCATGGTTTGATCCTTCATGGGTATGGTTTCTTTAGATAAAATACTTTCTATCTGGGCTGCAGTAAAGCTGAATGTTTCACTAGGATTTACTGACTGCATTACAATGCATCCTGGGGGATCCTGGGAAATAGGGGATTCTTGTTCCATCTTGTTCCCAAGATGAGTTGCGGATGAAACCTTCCGTAGGAAAATAGATAATGGTCACTTCAGGTGTAATTCACCTTGCCCCACCGCAATCTCAGTATAATCCACCAAATATCGGCTGAGTATTACTGCAGCCCACCCAGATAGAGAAATGTATAAAACATCCCAAGAATCCGGTGTTGTATACACTGCCCAAACTTCATAAACATGATACCCTACCGCCCGGCAGACCGATTATTTCCGCAAGGGACTCTTTGTACCAGCCAGTGGCACAATTGCTAGACAGCATCCTGCAACCTCTTTTGCTGACCCAAGAGACTTTCCTAAAAGACACGACCTCATTTCTACTGAAGTTAGAAGCGCTCCAGGATATTCCTCCTAATACGTGGCTATGTTGTCTGGATGTTAAGAGCCTGTATACGTCAATTCCTCATCATGAGGGAATGCGGGCAATGAAGGCATTTCTAGAGAGGAATCTGGCTTCCAGTGTATTTAACCATGATTTATTTTTGACCCTGTTAGAGCTTACTCTATATCGCAATTATTTTTTGTTCGATGGTGAATTCTACATGCAGCTGCGAGGGTGCGCGATGGGATCATCGGTAGCACCCTCGTATGCTAATGTGTATATGTTCGATTAAGAACAGAAAATGTTTTTTAGTAACCCTGCGGTGAGTAGCAAGATACTCATGTACACTCGGTATATTGACGACGTGTTCCTATTGTGGGGGGGTGATCTACAAACCTTTGAGGCCCTTATGTGTGAGATTAACAACTCATCATCTTCGATTAAGTTCACATACACATGTGACAACAAGGTAGCTAACTTTCTAGATGTTAAGGTGATGCTAGTGGAGGGGGCTTTACAGTCAGAAATATACTCTAAACCTACGGATCGCAATACACTGCTGATCGCTTCCAGCCATCACCCGCCCGCTCTAAAGAGGGGTTTACCGGCATCACAAATGATGCGCGTTGCCCGCATTACTAGCGATCAGACTAAAGTACCTCAACTTTTGGATGACATGATCTCCAAATTTGAACACCGAGGGTATGATAGACAGCTTCTTCAGACACAAAAACAGAAAGTACTGGGTATGTCTCGTAGGGACTTGCTGATGCCAAATAGGAACAAGGAGAGCACCATCTTACCTTGGAGTAGTGACTACTCGGTAGCTAGTCCCATTATACATAGGGCCTCCAAGGCTCTGTGGCCCATTGTGGCAACAGATCCTGATCTTCCTGGGCTCAGAGAAATTAGACCGGTTGCAGCTTTTAGGAGAGGTCGTAATTTAAGGGACCGTTTGGTTCGCACAGATATCACAGGTATGGGCAAGGGAGATACACCTAATGTCCATCGCAAGGCTCCAGGCTGTTATAGATGCCCGAAATGTACCACATGTCGTTACATGGTGGTGTGTAAAGATTTTAAACACCCACACAATAATGATAAAAAGTATGACATCAGATATGTAATTTCATGTAACACTTCTTTCGTGGTATATGTTATAGTTTGTCCTTGTGGCCTTTATTACATAGGCCAGACAGTACGGAAGCTGAGCGAAAGGATGGCAGCCCATCGGTCAGCCATCAAGTTGACACTTGAGGGTAAGACAGTGGATCAACCGGTGGCGCGCCACTTCAAACAAGCAGGTCATAAATTATGTGATTTAAGCTACTTCGGCATTGACCATGTTCCACTCACATTACGCGGAGGGGACAGGTCTAAATGCTTGCTGGAAAAAGAATCTAGGTGGATTATGAGACTAAATACGTTTACTCCTTTTGGTCTTAATGACAAAATTAACTGGAATGTCATGTAGATTGGGTTGCTGTGGGTATAACACAGTATCACTGAGGGATGACACGCCCCGTGTGTAGGATACACTGGGGGATGTCGCTCCCAGTGAGGGGGACCTACTTTGTATTAGCGCGGTTATATCCAGCCAGTAGATATATATGTACTTATAGCGATCCTTAATTAGTAGTGGGATTTTGTTCCTGGGTATGATATGTATGTTTTATGTGATGTTTATTGTCCATGTTTTTTCTTTATAGTGTCTGTATCATGTGTTGTTTTTTGTTTAGGTCCCTGTCAGGCTTATGCAGCAGACCCCGGGGGAACCAGTTCCGGAGCTGCAATATCAGATACGTCCCGTTCTACAGACCGTGGGGCAGGTGACGCGCAAGCTTAGCGTTGCCTGGCAACATGAGGCCTGAGAGCGGAAGCGGAAGTGAGAGCAGCGGTCGAGAACGGGAACCAGGAGGACGGCGGCTGTGCCTGGCGGGACCTGTACAGGTATTTAAATGTGTGTATTGTTTATTGTGTTTTATCTTGTATGGTACTGAGGACGGAGCAGTAGCTCTGAAACGTGCGTCTACCTAAAATACAAGCTGTTTACTGCATTTGAAAATTGTCTCCAGTGCCGTGAGTTGTGAAGGGGTGTACGCTGTTTTTTCACTGGCACGGGACGCATTGCTGCTTAATTGTTTGGAGTGCCGGCTGCTATGGACTAATATATATATATATATATATATATATATATATATATATATATATATATATATTATACACATCCACCAGATCCGGCACTCCTATTGTCCCAGTGTAGAAACTTGCCAGGTGCCCTCCGTGACGGCCGTGTTGCAACGGCCCACAATATCCACACACCACTCGGCGGCACTCCGGACAAATAAAATGAAGACTACAAAGTCATCTTGGATTAAATCCAAGATGACTTTGTAGTCTTCATTTTATTTGTCCGGAGTGCCGCCGAGTGGTGTGTGGATATATATATATATATATATATATATATATATATTATAAGGGCACGGTCGTGCCCTTATATTAAGGCTGAATCGAACAAACGGAATTCTCCCATAGGGAACTTCTGAGATGGGGGCATGGTGTTTGAGGGGCTACACCTCAAAACTGATTGGACGTACTGAGCTGAAATTTGGCATGGGCGTGTAGAATCGTCACCCGGTGCTGCATGCCAAATTTCAGGGCAAAATAATAAAAAATGAGGAATTGGGAGTAACCTAAAGTTCCAACTGTCAGTTTTTTTCTGTGACTTCCTTTGTGGCTTTTTGACACCGTTTTCCTATAGAGTGAATTAGATATTTTTTGGGAAGGCATAACTCCGGATAGAGGACGAATTAAGACTTGGGGTTTGTTTTACTAGATAGAGTATGCCCCAGTGTAGTGCCTTTTGGGGTTGTGGTTTTTCAGAAAGTTATAGGGTTTTTTTAATTAAGAGAAATATGCCCCATTATAGAGATAGGGCTTTTCAATTTGTTGCGGCTGCGCAGTGGCCGCCAGGAGAGCGAGAGTGAGTGAGGGAAGGGGTCTCGTGCAGGCTGAGGTTATAAAAGTAGCTGCTGGCGGCGGGAGGAGAGCCAGCGGTTCCTGGGTGTGTGCACCTGCGGTCCCTTACAGACTGCAGCGACCCATTAGGACTGTGGAGGAGAGGGGTAGCGGCATAGCAGCCGCAGGCTTACCGAAAGTGCTCACTACTGAGCAATATGGTCCCCTTACCCGAAGTGGGAGCCGCAGCGGGAGGAATAGCTGGAGTTGCGCCGCAGGAGAAAGTCAGAGGACATCCAGAAGAGACATCCGGTGCAGCGCTGACTCCTGACTGACAGCGCTTGCCTACTGAGCGGTGTGGTACCCCCACACCTGAAGCGAGTGCGGGAGCGGCAGCCGGAGAAGACAGCTGTGCTGCACGGAAGAAGTCAGGCAGCAGCAGCAGCAGCAGCACCAGCGGGCTGAGTTGGGGAGGATCAGTATGGTCCCTTACGTGCGGCTCACATTCAGATCCATCCAGCTCCCTTCCCCTCCTCCCCTGCACCCTTAGCAGCCTGCCCCCACATCTCATTCACCCACCGCCGCAGACTCCTCCCCCACACGGTTATTATAATAAGGCCACCCCCCTACCCCCTTCCCTCCCTGCTATGTGTCCAGCCACCCCCCCCCCCCTCACCTGCTGTGTGTCCGGCCTACCCCCCCCCCCTCACCTGCTGTGTGTCCAGCCCCCCCCCTCACCTGCTGTGTGTCCAGCCCCCCCCCCTCACCTGCTGTGTGTCCGGCCTACCCCCCCTCCCTGCTGTGTGTCCAGCCACCCCCCCCCTCACCTGCTGTGTGTCCGGCCTACCCCCCCCCCTGCTGTGTGTCCAGCCCCCCCCCCTCCCTGCTGTGTGTCCGGCCTACCCCCCCCTCCCTGCTGTTTGTCCGGCCTACCCCCCCCCCCTCCCTGCTGTGTGTCCAGACCCCCCCCTCACCTGCTGTGTGTCCAGCCACCCCCCCCCCTCACCTGCTGTGTGTCCGGCCTACCCCCCCCTCCCTGCTGTTTGTCCGGCCACCCTCCCCTCCCTGCTGTTTGTCCGGCGGCCTACCCCCCCCCCCTCCCTGCTGTGTGTCCGGCCTACCCCCCCTCACCTGCTGTGTGTCCAGCCCCCCCCCTCACCTGCTGTGTGTCCAGCCCCCCCCCCCCTCCCTGCTGTTTGTCCGGCCACCCTCCCCTCCCCTGCTGTTTGTCCGGCCACCCTCCCCTCCCCTGCTGTGTGTCCGGCCACCCTCCCCTGCTGTGTGTCCGGCCACCCTCCCCTCCCCTGCTGTGTGTCCGGCCTACCCCCCCCTCCCATGCTGTGTGTCCAGCCCCCCCCCTCACCTGCTGCGTGTCCAGCCCCCCCCCCCTCACCTGCTGTGTGTCCAGCCCCCCCCCCCCCTCACCTGCTGTGTGTCCAGCCCCCCCCCCTCACCTGCTGTGTGTCCAGCCCCCCCCCTCACCTGCTGTGTGTCCAGCCCCCCCCCCCTCACCTGCTGTGTGTCCAGCCCCCCCCCCCCTCACCTGCTGTGTGTCCAGCCCCCCCCCCTCACCTGCTGTGTGTCCAGCCCCCCCCCCCCCTCACCTGCAGTGTGTCCAGCCACCCCCCCTCCCCTGCTGTGTGTCCGGCCTACCCCCCCTTCCTCCCTGCTGTTTGTCCGGCCACCCTCCCCTCCCCTGCTGTGTGTCCTGCCTACCCCCCCTCCCTGCTGTGTGTCCAGCCACCCCCCCCCCTCACCTGCTGTGTGTCCGGCCTACCCTCCCCCCCCCCTCCCCTGCTGTTTGTCTGGCCACTATCCCCTCCCCTCCCCTGCTGTGTGTTCGGCAACTCCCCCCTCTTCCCGCTGTGTTCGGCCACCCCCTACCCCCCTCCCCTCCCTGCCGTGTGTCCAGCCACCCCACCCCCCCCTCTCTGCTGTGTGTCCGGCCACCCCCCCCCAGACACGCAGCGCCTGACACACACAGACATGCAACGCCTGACACGCATATGCAGCGCCTGACACACACGCACACACACAGCACCTGACACACACACACACACACACAAAGCACCTGACACACGCACACACACAGCACCTGACACACGCACACACACAGCACCTGACACTCACACGGACCTGACACACGCGCACACACTCACACGCAGCACCTGACACACACGCAGCACCTGACACACGCACACACAGACGCAGCACCTGACACTCACACGGACCTGACCCACACGCACACACTCACACGTGGCGCCTGACGCACATAGACACGCGGCGCCTGACTCACACGCGGCGCCTGACGCACACGCGGCGCCTGACACACACGCACAGGCAGCGCCTGGCACACACGCACAGGCAGCGCCTGGCACACACAGACACGCAGCGCCTGACACACACAGACACGCAGCGCCTGACACACACAGACACGCAGCGCCTGACGCACAGGCAGCGCCTGACACACACGCACAGGCAGCGCCTGACACACGCAGCGCCTGACACACACACGCACCTGACACTCACATGCTCCTGACACACGCAGCACCTGACATACTCACACGCAGCACCTGACACACACGCAGACACGCAGCATCTGACACACACACGCAGCACCTGACACACACACGCAGCACCTGACACACAAACACGCAGACACGCAGCACCTGACACACAAACACGCAGACACGCAGCGCCTGACACACACGCAGACACGCAGCGCCTGACACACACGCAGACACGCAGCGCCTGCCACACACGCAGACACGCAGCGCCTGCCACACACGCAGCGCCTGACACACACGCAGAGCCTGACACACACGCAGACACGCAGCGCCTGACACACACGCAGCGCCTGACACACACGCAGACACGCAGCGCCTGACACACACGCAGCGCCTGACACACACGCAGACACGCAGCGCCTGACACACACGCAGACACGCAGCGCCTGACACACGCAGACACGCAGCGCCTGACACACACGCAGACAGGCAGCGCCTGACACACACGCAGACAGGCAGCGCCTGACACACACGCAGACAGGCAGCGCCTGACACACACGCAGACAGGCAGCGCCTGACACACACGCAGACAGGCAGCGCCTGACACACACGCAGACACGCAGCGCCTGACACACACGCAGACACGCAGCGCCTGACACACACGCAGACACGCAGCGCCTGACACACACGCAGACACGCAGCGCCTGACACACACGCAGCACCTGACAGACACGCACACACACACACACAGCACCTGACACAGATATGCAGCGCCTGACACACACACGCAGACATACAGCGCCTGACACACACACACGCAGACATGCAGCACCTGACACACACATGCAGCACGACAGACACACACCCACACACACACACAGACATGCAGCACCTGACACACCCACACACACACACATGCATCACCTGACACACCCACACACACACTGACACACCCACACACATATACAGACATGCAGCACCTGACACACACACACACACAGACATGCAGCGCCTGACACACACACACATACAGACATGCAGCACCTGACACACCCACACACACACATACAAACATGCAGCACCTGACACACACACACACACACGCAGCACCTGACACACATATATACATGTGGCATTTAACGCACACACGCACAGCACCTGACACACAATCATATACACTCAGAGCACCTAACACACACATACACTCGCAGCACCTCACACACACTCGTATACACACGCAGCACCTGCCACTCACACATATATACACATGCAGCACCTGCCACTCCCACATACATGAACAGCACCTGACACACACATACACGCGCAGCACCTGACAGTCACACACATACAGATGCGACAGCTGCACAAACACATACACGCTCAACACCTGACACCCACGTGGCAGCTGACGCATACAAATGCAGCACCTGAAATACACACATATACACGTGCAGCACCTGAGACACACACATACATGTACAGCACCTGAGACACACACACACACACATGTATGTACATGCGTGACTCCAGGCACACACATACGTACGTACACACGCGGCACTTGACACACACACGTACACGCGCGGCACCTGACACACACACGTACGTACGTACATGTGTGGCACCTGACACACACACGTATGCACACGTGTGGCTCCTGACACACACGCGCGTTGCTCCTGACACACACACATGTACGTACACGCTCGGCTCCTGACACACACACACGTATGTATACGCGCGGCACCTGAAACCTACACGTATGTACGTATACGCGCGGCTCCTGACACCCTCACGCATGTACACGCGTGGCTCCTGGCACACTGGCACACACACACACACGTACACGCGCGGCACCTGACACATACACGCGTGTACGTACACACATGCACAGCACCTGACATACACACATGTAGGTACGCGCCACCTGACACACACACACACACGTACACGCACGACACCTGACACACACGTACGTACGCGCACGGCACCTGACACACACGTACATACTAGTGATGAGTGGGTTCGGTTCGTCGGAATCCGGACCCCCCGAACTTCACCCATTTTACATGGGTCCGAGGCAGGTTCGAACCTTCCCGCCTTGCTCGGCTAACCCGAGCGCGCCCGAACGTCATCATCCCGCTGTCGGATTCCCGCGAGATTCGGATGTCTGCATTCGTGGAAAGGGGTCCCATGTGTAAACATGGGACCCCTTTCAGTCCGTCTGGTCCGGGTGTTCGGTTTGTTGTTTTGCCAAGTACGTGGATTTAATCTGGAACCTGGATCAGGTGAGTATAATTATCTTTTATTTTCAGGTACCCGTGGATTCTACTTGGAGAAGAGGACCGACTGCTTCGTGTCAACATAGGTAAGTATGTGTGTGTCGGCAGGTGTGAAATAAAGTTATACTTTCACGGTGTCTGTGTCCTGTTTTTATTTGGGTATTTTTTCCCCAGTAGAACTACAGGTACCAGCGGGCCCGTTTTTCTCCCGCATGCTGGTACTTGTGGTTCTCAAAGTACCAGATTGCGGGGGAGGCTTGCTGGGACTTGTAGTACTACTGGAAAAAACAATATTCTTTCAATTTTCTCAAGGCTATCAGCCTCCCATCCGCAGCCCTTGGATGGGGGGGACAGCCTCGGGCTTCACCCCTGGCCCTTGGGTGGCTGGGGGGGTGACCCCTTGATTGAAGGGGTCCCCACTCCCCCAGGGTACCCCGGCCAGGGGTGACTAGTTGGATATTTAATGCCACGGCCGCAGGGCACTGTATAAAAGTGACCCCCGGCTGTGGCATTATCTGTCCAGCTAGTGGAGCCCGATGCTGGTGTAAAAATAATGGGGGACCCTACTCTTTGTCCCCCGTATTTTTTGCACCAGCACCAGGCGCAGAGCCCGGAGCTGGTTTTAAAAATACGGGGGATCCCCTGTCCGTTTTTCCCCCGGATTTTTAGAACCAGGACCGGCTCGAAGAGCCCGAGGCTGGTTATGCTTTGGAGGGGGGACCCCACGCAATTTTTCTTTTCCGGGTTTTTCACATTCCATTTAAAAAAAAAAAAAATAATAATAATCTTTTAAAAAATATATAAATAATACTTGTGCCTCCAAAAAAGACAAACCAAGTACCTAATCCCTTCTAATATAAATAGATATGCTATTACCCCAAAAAAATATTATTTTTTATTAGATTCCGCCTGCAAAGTGTGGCGGATTGAAAATGACGAATTTACTGTTTAAAAGCACTGTTGTCGAATTTACAAACTTCAATTGAATATACTTTTGTTGAATTGCCGCATTTGTACCATTGCAGAAAAGTCGAATTTGTCAAATGTCGAATTTTAAAAAGTCGAATTTTGAAAGGATGCAAGAATAGGCCCCGCCCCCTTCTTCACATCAGCCGTCCCCTTCTACCCCTGTACCTTGCTCTCTCCTGTCTGTGCTCTCTCCCGTCTGTAGGACTAGGCCCCGCCCCCTTCTTACCCTCCAGTGACTGCTCTCTCCTGACAAGTGGACCAGGCCTGCCCCCTACACGCTGCTGGTGTCTTCATTGTTACTTGGTCTGGAGCTCCGTTGGGGAGAGAACTCACGTGAGCTCATTAAGAATGAGGAACTGGGATGTTTTAATTTTATTGTGAGTAGTGTAGTGTGGTGATGTAGTATGTTGTATGGGGGGTATAGTGTAACTATGAAGTGCAGCATATGGGAGGGCTATAGCATAGTGATGTAGTGTGGCATATGGGGGGTGGTAGCGCATAGGCGTGCGTACAGGGGGTGCCTGGTGCGCACAGGCACTCCCTAATGTCCAGCACCGCTGCACGCCACGCTTGCTGTGGCACAGTGATCGCTGAGTGTGTGATCGGTGGAGCCTAGCCTGTAGCTCATTTCCGTACCTCCCACCACCGCTGCGCCCGCCCCCCCTCTGCCTGCTGCTAATACTATGCTGAGTGCATTCGTCGGCGGCCTCACTGGGGGGACTGGTGTCACCTTGCAATGTGACGTGGTGATGTCCGCCTATGCTCTCCTCCCGCCCACCCGTGCTTTCCTCCCGCTGCGGTCTCTCAGTCCTAGTGTGCCGCGGCTGCCACACCACTGGCAGTGTTCCTCTAGGGGGGACTGGGAGCCGCCGGCAGACACATTCTGCTGAGACTTACTTGTCAGTGCGGGTTCCGGATGGCAGGCGGCGGGTGGGAGGGCAGACGGGGAGCAGGTGTCACAAGGAGTGTGTGGGTAACTAATTCACAATACTTCCGCTCAACGTGGCAATGCTGGTCCTTCATCTCCCATGTCTCTTCACCAGGTGGCGGGCGGCCCGGAAATTAAGTGATGTGTTGTGCAGCAGTCAGTGTGAAGTGACTGTGAGTAACACTGATGGTGCTGATGATGCTGCTGCAGAATCGGGAAGCAATTAATTCATAAATATAATGTACTCTATCAGTGTATTATACATACATAAACATGTACATACGTGTATTTGTGTATACATGTATATACATGAGTGTGTGTGCATATATATATATATATATATATATATACAGCCAGTTCCCAGGAACAAAAGTCCTCCCCCGCTTCCGCTAAGTCCACAGCATGACGCTGGGGCTCCACTGGTGGAGCCAGGTGCGGTGGGGGCCCGTCTCAAGTGCTTCAGCAATCAGTGGGCTTGCTCACAGGTGGATCCCTGGATTCTACAAGTAGTGTCTCAGGGATTCAAGCTGGAATTCGAGACGTCTCCCCCTCGCCGTTTCCTAAAATCTGCCTTGCCAACATCTCCCTTGGACAGGGAGGCTGTGATAGAGGCAAATTCACAAGCTGTATTTGCAGCAGGTGATAGTCAAGGTACCCCTCCTTCAACAAGGAAGGGGTTACTATTCCACAATGTTTGTGGTACCGAAACCGGACGGTTCGGTGAGACCCATTTTAAATTTTAAATCTTTGAACACTTATATAAAACGGTTCAAGTTCAAGATGGAATCGCTCAGGGCGGTTATCTCAAGCCTGGAGGAAGGGGATTACATGGTATCACTGGACATCAAGGATGCTTACCTGCATGTCCCCATTTACTCTCCTCACCAGGAGTACCTCAGATTTGTGGTACAGGACTGTCATTCTGTGGCGGGACTGCCGCATTCTAGATCAGTAAAAGCCCATTCCACGAGGAAGGTGGGCTCTTCTTGGGCGGCTGCCCGAGGGGTCTCTGCTTTACAACTTTGCCGAGCTGCTACTTGGTCGGGGTCAAACACATTTGCAAGATTTTACAAGTTTGACACCCTGGCTGAGGAGGACCTGGAGTTCGCTCATTCGGTGCTGCAGAGTCATCCGCACTCTCCCTCCCGTTTGGGAGCTTTGATATAATCCCCATGGTCCTTACGGAGTCCCAGCATCCACTTAGGACGTCAGAGAAAATAAGATTTTACTCACCGGTAAATCTATTTCTCGTAGTCCGTAGTGGATGCTGGGCGCCCATCCCAAGTACTTGTACATAGTTATTGTTAACAAAAGGGTTATTGTTGAGAGCCATCTGTGCAGAGGCTCCATTGTTGTCATACTGTTAACTGGGTATAATATCACGAGTTGTACGGTGTGATTGGTGTGGCTGGTATGAGTCTTACCCGGGATTCAAAATCCTTCCTTAGTGTCAGCTCTTCCGGGCACAGTATCCTAACTGAGGTCTGGAGGAGGGTCATAGGGGGAGGAGCCAGTGCACACCAGGTAGTCCTAAAGCTCTCTTTAGTTGTGCCAAGTCTCCTGCGGAGCCGCTATTCCCCATGGTCCTTACGGAGTCCCAGCATCCACTACGGACTACGAGAAATAGATTTACCGGTGAGTAAAATCTTATATATATATATATATATATATATATATGACTTGGGGTTTGTTTTATTAGATAGAGCATGTCCCTGTGAAGTGCCTTTTGGGGTTGTGGTTTTTCAGAAAGTTACAGGTTTTTTTTAATTAAGAGAAATATGCCCCATTATAGAGATCGGGCATTTCAATTTGTTGCGCCTGCGCAGTGGCCGCCAGCAGGGGGTGTACTAGAGTGCCTTCTCTTGAGAGCCGCAATATGGCCGCCTTCTCCCCGGTTATTCTGTAAATAGGAAAATAACCTCACAGGTTCACATAGGGCAGAGTTGCCACTACTAGTGCAGGGCTGTAACTTACAGTACTAAGGAAAAGCCATATACTAAAGCGGCACGGTGACCTCACCCCTCTCAGAGACACCAGGGCGCAGCACACTGGTACACACACCTGTTAGCTCAGGGCAGCACTATAGGACCCTCCTGTAATGCTGTGCTGGCGGCGTGTAGTGATCAGGGCACTGGGAGACTGGCTGGCTGGTCTCCGTTTCTGCTGCCTATAGAACTTCCACCTCTGTTATATATCAGGGCTGCTCTCCTGTTGTTATGATTCCAATACTCTGGTCTGGGGATATCTTATAGCAAGGACCTGAGTACTGGAACGTAATGCTTGGAAAGGGAGTGGGAACGGGAATAGCCCCTGGCGCCCTATCTCCGTTGTCTCGCCCATGCTGTCAGAAATCTCTTGCGAGACTATGGTTGCTTGGGCCCATGGCAGCCGCGTTTGAAGGGCGGATTACGTCTGCCCAACTCCGATGCCCCCTCAGGTCTTAATGGGAGACAAAGAGAAATCCGAGACAGGGTGATAACAAGGGGCCCTCTACTAAACAACAAAGCCAGGGGCTCAAAACTAACTTTAAACTAGAGTATGTGCGGAAAACCGCCAGGGAAAAGGACAACCAAAATACCCACTTGTCTACTCTTCTACCCGGCACCGGCGAGTTCCGGAGAGGAGTGTGGGAGCGTAAACCTCCGCAAATGCACCAACACAGAATACAAAATAAAGCGGCCTAGGCCGCAGCACGCGGCAGAGCCGCCACTCACGAAAACCACACGAGATCCTCTAGCGACTGTTGCGGGTAAATGAGGACTGGAAGACTCCTTGGGAAGAGATGACAACACTAAGATTCAGGAACTCTGAGGACAGGAATGACCGGACACAGCAGAACTGGAACAGACGTCAGCAAACCAAAGCAGCATGCAGGAAGCTATTACCGGCGTCTGTGTGAAGCACTGAGAAGGTATTTAGCAGGGAGTCCTTCAATCAGAAGTTCAGAGCCTGATTAGCACAATGCCGTGCAGCTGCCTTGCTGCACGACCAGAAGACAAGTGTGTGTGTGTAGTTCACTTGATTGACCCTGCAAGGGGAGCGCAGTCCGTCCGTGGCGTCCCCGTTGCTAGGGTCCAGGCGGCTCAGCGCGCCCGGCGTCCTAGCGTTGCTAGGGAGCCGGCGGCTAGCACGCTCGGCGTCCCTAGTTGCTAGGCGCCGGGCCGCGAGGACATCGCGGACCACGGCGCCTAACACCTGTGTGTTCTCTTCCTCTCCTACCTCACACTGGAACTGGCCGCCCAGAGAACGAGAGGGCAGCGGCTGACATCAGAGAGGGTGCAGCAATCTGTGTGGGCAGAGCCCCTCACAGCAAGGTGTCCTTATGCTGTGCCCCGTGTAATCACTGTGATCCATACAGACTCTCACCCTGGTATGCTCTCTATTATTTATTTTTTTACACTGCGGCATGCTCGAGGGAAGGGAGCAGGCACCACCCGACCGCCACTACTCCTCCGCCAGCATCACTGCCGAGCCGGTCAGTGTTCCGGCGGCAATGAGCAGTAGGCAGCCACCAGCAACAACAGTCAGGAAGCTGTTACTCCCGGCAGCAGTAGCGTCAAGCTGCAATTCAGCCAGCGGCACGATGATCCGGGAGACAGTGGCAGCACAGGGAAGCAGTACCCCCTCCAATCGCAGCACCAACTAGGAGACTGAGGCAGCAACCTGCCCCCAGCAGCAGCACCACCCTGATGATAGGTAAGATGCATTTTGGTGTCACAAGAAGGTGGCCGGAGTAGTGGCTGGCTGTGGTCACACCCCGGGGAAAAGTGATAGTGATTTCAGTGTTCCCTTGCGCGGGGATTGGATGTGTAGATGTATGGAGGCTATGTATGTATAGATGTGAGCGGCAGTGTGCGGATGTATGAGGGCGGCAGTGTGCGGATGTATGAGAGCGGCAATGTACGGCTGTATAACTGCGTCGGTGTGCGGCTGTATGAGTGCGATGGTGTGCGGCTGTATGCGTGCGGCGGTGTGCTGCTGTAAGAGTACGGCTGTAAGAGTGCGGCTGTAAGAGTGCGGCTGTAAGAGTGCGGGGTTGTACGGATGTATGAGAGCGGGGTTGTACGGATGTATGAGAGCGGGGTTGTACGGATGTATGAGAGCGGGGTTGTACGGATGTATGAGAGCGGCAGTGTATGGATGTATGAGAGCAACAGTGTACAGTTGTGTGAGAGCGGCAGTGTGCGGATGTATGAGTGGCGGTGTACGGATGTATGAGAGCGGCAGTGTATGGATGGCAGCGTCATAGGGAGGGATGTCGGAATGCTGTTATAGGGTTCCTAATACAAAATGCCACGTTGGGCTTGATGGGCAGGTAGTGCGGCAAGCACACCCAAATTGGCATCTGACGTCGCCTGCAGTCCACACTGTTGTGAGGAGTCAGAGTTAATTTTGACTGTGTAGTGTACTCACAGAGGACCTACCGCCCGTCCCCTCCTCGCATCTGAGCAGCAGGTCAGGCTCTTATTTTCTTTTTAATCAGGAGAGGCCGAGTGAACTGTGAGCAGGGGGGCAGAGCTACATGGGACCCAGAGGGGCTGCTGTGCTGTCAGAGAGGGAGAGGAAGAGAGAGATGAAGCTACTGCAGATCCCCAGCTGATTGTGAGGTGCCGGGTTGAAGGGTGATGTGATCACCCTTCTCCCTCGCTGACGCTGGGGACCGCATCTAGGCTTCCTCCATCGAGGGCATGCGGCGCAGCAGTGGGCAGCGTGTAATGAGTTTGTCTGACTCATTATACTGCTGCCTGTTGTGGACACCTCCGTCCGTACGGACTGGTGTACATGCCCAGCACAGAGGTGACAGTGTTGGTGGAAGTGCTGCCCAGTTCTGACCCTGCAGGCCTCCCTGATCTGACTGCGGCCGCTGCTACTGCTGCGGCCCGAAACCCCTGCCGGTCCCCTCCATAGACTTCTGCCTGTCCAGCGCTGAGGTACTAGGGGTATCCCAGCTGCGGGAAGGGTATGTCTCTGGCTTTCTCTCCGGCAGGGGAAGGTGACAGCGGCGGAGGAAGTGTTGCCCACCTCAGACACTGCAGGCCTCCCCGATCCAGCTGCGGCCACAGCTGATGCTGCCAGAACCCCCTGCTGGTCTCCTTTGTTGACTGCCGCATGGCCAGTGCTGAAGTACTGGGGGTAGGCCAGCTACGGGAAGAGTGTCTCTGCCTCGGGCTCTCTCTCTCTGTCAGGGGAAGGAAGGGCTGATTCTCTGGCACAACAGGGAGGGCTAGGCTGCAGGAACACAGCACTGGAAGAAACAGGAGGCCGAACTCATGACCAAAAAGTGAGCAGTGCAGTGATCAGCCCCCTAGTCTTTCCCTCTCTCTGGGTGCAGAGCTGTATTCTACAGAGAGAGCTGGGATGGGAAGAAGGGGAACGGCACCTGACACACACATACACGCGCGGCACCTGACACACACATACACGCGCAACACCTGACACACACACATACGGCACCTGACACACACACGTAGCATCAGACACAATAAAATAAACATGCAGCACCTGACCCACACATACACGCGCAACACCTGACACACACACACACACACACATACACGTGCGGCACCTGACACACACACACGTAGCATCAGACACAATAAAATAAACATGCAGCACCTGACCCACACATACACGCGCAACACCTGACACACACACATATACATGTGCGGCACCTGACACACATACGTACCATCAGACACAATAAAATAAACATGCAGCACCTGACACATGCATATACACGCAGCACCTGACACATGCATATACACGCAGCACCTGACACATGCATATACACGCAGCACCTGACACATACACGCACACCATCAGACACACACATACACACGCAGTGCCTTACTCACACACACATAGACACGTGCAGCACCTGAGGCACACACATGTACACGCGCAGCACCTGATGCACACTCGTGTACACGCGCAGCACCTGACGCACACTCGTGTACACACGCAGCACCTGACGCACACTCATGTACACGCGCAGCACCTAATGCACACTCATGTACACGCGCAGCACCTGACGCACACTCATGTACACGCGCAGCACCTGACACAGACATACGTATTCATGCACAGCACCAGACATACACTTGTACACACGCGGAGCACCTGATACTCACACACATATACACCCGCAACACCTGACACACACACACACACACGTGCGGCAGCTGACGCATACACACGCACCATCAGACACACTCATATATACACGCAGCACCTGACACACACATACACAGGAGCTGACACACACATACACAGGCAGCACCTGACACACACACACATATACACGGGCAGCACCTGACACCACGCACTCACACGTACAAGCAATGCATTTCACGCCTACCTCCAGCCTCAGTTACAGGCTGCTGCCGCCTACCCCCCTCCCTGCATCAGCTGCAAAGGCAGCAAAATATTTTGACCAAAGTCTAAAGGCCCGTACACATTAAACGATGTCGCTCTGTGAGCTACATCGTCTAATGTTTCCCCTCCCGGGCCGGCCGGCGGCCGACTGTACACACTGAGCGATATGACCGCTCATATCGCTCAGTGACGTCACGCCCCCGCCAGCCCTGCATGAAGGTCGTGGACGACAGTCCACATCCTTCCTGCATGCCCTACCGACAGCGAAGATTGTTGCCGACCCGCGGGGCCGCGCATCGTTTGTCGCTGGCTGCATACACACTTAACGATTTAATGAGCGACGTCGCTCATTTTATCGTTAAGTGTGTACGGACCTTAAACAATTTGGTTTGGTTAATAAAATAATTTTGCACAGAACAGTGATGTTATACGAACATTTTCATTAAACATTTAAAAAATCAAATGTTTATTCTCACAGTGAAATTTTACATTTCTGAATAAAAAAAATAAATGTAAAAAAAGCGATGAAATTCCATAGACAAAAAACCTTACGGTTTCACATGTCCCATTAAGGCTTCTTAGACATGATCGAAATTTCAGAAACCTGTTGTAACTCTTCCACTCAAACTCCAAAAAGCAATGAAATTCCGATCATTAAGGCTGACGCCTTAATGGACGTGTTCCTTGCGCAATACAGATATGGTATGCCATCACAGCCTGTGGGTAAGTGCAGATTCAGCACTCTCACAGAGTGAGATTGCTGTCACTCACACAATGGTGGAGCTGCTAATTCACAGATTTGTGTGCTCATTGGAATACACACATGCAGTCTATGCAACTGAAGGTCTGAGCGGAAGACAAAGCTGCTCAGATGAGGTAAGAGTGTTGTTGATTGGAGGGAGGAGAGCGGTGTGGATGGGGGAACAGAAGTGTGTGGATAGAGGGAACACTAAGCAGCACTAATGGGGGGGACAGAGAAACACGGGGTAATTCAGGCAGCAGCAGCGATTGCAGTCTGAATTAGTTTGTGAGGTGCGCACGTGCAATGGCCGCACTGCGCGTGCGTACCCCAGGAGCCCAGTGAGATGCTATCACCCTGCCTGATTGATAGGCAGAGGTGGTTGCGGGGAAGGAGGGGGGCGTGCAAACAGCGTTAGAATGCCATTGGCAGGGCATGGTCTGCACAACGGAGGCGTTTCCGGACCACTGGGGGGTGGGCTGTGGCGGTTATCCCCCTGCCAAGAGCGCAGGATCCACTAAATTTACCTTCAGGATGTCAGCTACATGAATAGGGTAAGAGTGGTGTGGATAGGGGGTAGATTAAGCAGCAAGTATGGGAAGGGAGACAGAGCGGTGCAGATGGGGGAAATGGTGCAGATGGGTTGAAAACACTGGCATGGATGGGTAGAAAACTGGTGCAGATGGGAGAGAAGACAGTGTGCCATGTACTGGAGGAGGCAGAGTGACGTTGAAGAAGGAAACACTGAGCAGCACAGAGAGAAGGAAACGGTGGTACAGACAATGTACAGGTGGGGAAAGACAGATGGTACAGATAAGTTAGTACAGACTAGCACAGATGGGAGAACACAGCAGTAGGGATTGGGGAAGACCGGGCAGCATGGGGGTGTATAGGGGAAGTAAGTGTAGATGCATAGACCGTAGATGGGGTATTATAGTTTAGCAATTAACCAAGATGTTTGAGGGAGCTAAATGTGTATACTAAGTGACATGGATGTATGGAGTTAGAAGGATGTTGTAACAAGGTGGCTTTGTTGTGTTGACTGAATGGGATGGTTGTGGGCACTGTGTGGGATGGGAGCACCACAAAACTGCTCAGACCTTCAGTTGCATAGACGCATGTGTGTATTCCAATGAGCACACAAATCTGTGAATTAGCAGCTCCACCATTGTGTGAGTGACAGCAATCTCACTCTGTGAGAGTGCTGAATCTGCACTTACCCACAGGCTGTGATGGCATACCATATCTGTATTGCGCAAGGAACACGTCCATTAAGGCGTCAGCCTTAATGATCGGAATTTCATTGCTTTTTGGAGTTTGAGTGGAAGAGTTACAACAGGTTTCTGAAATTTCGATCATGTCTAAGAAGCCTTAATGGGACATGTGAAACCGTAAGGTTTTTTGTCTATGGAATATATATATATATATATATATATATATATATATATATATATATATATATATATATATATATATATATATATATATATATATATATATATATATATATATTAATTTCTTCCTCTTTTTAAAAAAAAAACTATTTATTCACCAATAAAATACGTATACTATGAATTAATTTGTGTTTATATATGTTTTATTCATTATTTAAGACAGATTCTATCAGACAAATATTCATGTTTATGTTGAATTAATGCAAGCTAAAGGTGAGCGCTGAACTACTTACATCCCTACCCAAAGAGAGCCTGACCTGTATAGGGTAGGCCCTCCACGCTCTTCCTGGATTCAGAGTCCGCAGACCATTGGTGCAGCCAGAGACCCCTGCGAGCCGATACAGACATGGAGGAGATCCCCGCAGCCATGGAACCCACGTCCTTCATGGAATCCACCAGGAACCCTGCAGAATCCTGAATATGGCGTAAAAATAAATCAACGTCACCTCTATCCAGCGAAACAGATTCCTCCTGCAGAGTGATTGACCACCTGGCAATAGCTTTTGCAATCTAAGCACAGTCTATAGTAGGCCGTAATATAGCCCCAGAAGCCGTGTAAATGGATTTTAGCGTAGCATCCTCCTTGCGATCTGCCAGGTCCTTCAACGCAGTAGATCCCGGGACTGGCAACACCACCTGTTTGGACAGCCTGGAGATAGAGGCGTCGACTATCGGCGGGGACTCCAATTTCTTTCTATCTTCCTCTGGGAAGGGAAAAGCAACCAAGACCCTCTTAGGGATCTGAAATTTATTTTCCGAAGTTTCCCAGGCTTTTTCAAAGATAGCGTTTAATTCTTTGGATGCTGGGAAGTTGAGGGGGGGCTTCTTATTATCTGTAAAGAAGGCCTCCTCCACCTGCTCAGGAGCTGTGTCAGTAATATGTAACACATCCCTTACAGCTTCAATCATCAACTCTACCCCCTTAGCAAGTGATGCCGTCCCCCTTGACACATCCCCGTCACCATCTGCAGTGTTAAGAGTCGGTGTCCGTGTCATCCTGCGTAATGATAAAGCTAAATATTTATCGTGTATATAACCCTTTATGAGGTCTAAGAACACGGTACGCTATCTACGTAAGAAGTACCGTAAGGGTACGCAAGTTGCGTATCGATCGCTTAGCCGTGATCGAGACGCTCAGGCGTCACGTTCACTCACGGCCAAGTGATCGCAGGCAGGCAGACTATTGGCTGTTGACTTATCGTAATGAATCGCTATAGCGTAGCAGCGCTCGGGACCACGAGGAGATCACCAGCGATGCAGACGCTCACAACGTTAAACCTTTATATCTATACCTTTGGCAATGAAATACACAGCAAACCTTAATGTAGAGACAAAGTGTAAGTGCAACCTTGTGTAACCTGATTAACTACAAAGCTGCTTGAGCGTCACCGATGCTCAGGGAATACTTAACACTATAAAGAATACACAGATACCTGGGCTTAGGGTCCGAAACCTATTATGTGTATTATGACTATTATACTTGCAAAAGGAATCACAGTACAAAGCATACACTACAATATAACATAAACCAACTAACCAGATAACTACACAGGAAATACAATACAATACAATTCAAGTCTAATCAAGGAAAAATACGAGAGAAAGAGAAGAGAGGGAGAGAGAGAAATGGCTCACAGTAAGACAATATGATTACGGAGAGAACTTACGCACAAGGGGAACGATCGCATGCGCCTCGATATCCAGCTCCCGATTATCAGCAATGAGAACCGTTGAAGAGAGTGAAGTTGGATATGGTCGGCCTGCTATTTATGCCCCACACACAATACAATTCAATGGTCCCTACAATCTCATTGTTCATTGGACACAGGAATTCGGCTTCGCATTATAACAAAAGGTCATAGGTTGATTCATACAGGTGGGCTGTGACTATTTCCAACTGCTCAGGTGGGAGGGAAACTGGGTTTCCCGCCGTATGGGTAATAAAGTGCAAATAAAGTAAATGTTCATAAACTTCTTATGTCCATAACTATTCGCACGAGCGATTGATCTGCTTCAAACCAACACCGGAATATTTCTAATTAAATATTCTTCCGATGGGTACTAAACACCACTGTATTACCCCTATCTGACCCTTCGTATCAAACAAAGAGGGATTCCTCTGTTCATAAACATTCTATATTAACCAAACTTTCAGAATCTATCAAAGGGACCATGATCTACAAAATACATTATTAGTGAAAATATGTAATGATTGAGTCGCACGCTATGATCGCATAAACTCTACCGTAAATACGCATACCATGCGCCTGCGGGTGCCCGCGACTGTGAGTATGCGCACGTACGGGAGAGCGTACGCACGCGCAGCACGGACCTGTGTGAGGTGCAAATATGGTAGTGTGCATAGAGATATTTTTCTGACTTTGACAGTCCACCCTTTGGCAGTCAATAATAACTGCCACTTCCTGAAAACATTTCAAAAGGAGAAAAATATATGTCAGGGGTTAATTCATTTCCATGGTTGGGTAAGGGAGGAGAGAGGAGTAGGTGGGAAGAGGGTATGACCTAGTGAGATAGCAGAAGCATGTGTGTATGAGTCCATGTTTGGGGGGTCATGTATCATCGTGCCGTACGTGTTGTAAATCAAGCTTCGAGGTATTGCGAAGTATACATTTGAATTCCTTCTTATCCCGTGGTACAGGTCTGTGGATGGGCTGTCAAACTTTACCGAGCTCTTTTCGGATTTTGAACAAAATGGGGAGCACATTTTAGTTGATGATACATGAATGGGGGAATATGTGATTGCTGATATCTGTGCCTGTATTCCCTATACTATGTGTGTCATTACCTGAGGGTTGTAGAAATGAAGAAAAGACATAATTACGGTAAATGCGGTGGTATTCTATGTCAGGTTAATGTACATCTGTCGGTTGGAGTTTTGTTCGGTATCAGTTGAAAGTCGTCTTCTTTGCGCTGTTTTGCTCATTAAGCGTGAGCAATAAGCTTTGTCAATGCCATTAGATTTACAAAAAATGTTGGGCTAGCGTAATTTTAAGAATTCTAGGGAAACTGGGGATCCATGGCAAAGTTCATCAAGTGTCCATATCTCAAGTGGTCAAAAACTTCTTCTTTGGTCTATCCGTTGTCTGTATAGCGTCTCATCAACTTCCTCGTCCAAGGGGGTCTTGTTATCTTGGAGAAAAACCAGAAAAACAGGTGAAAGAAACGGACCGTAGAAATCGCATTTTCATCACATCATTGTTTCTATCGTTGGGTCGTAAATCAAATCCAGGTTAATTACAGTTTCCTCACTCCTCAAACTCATCACTCTGGTACTTTGTTTGCACCTCATTAAAGCCTGCCCGCATCTAAATATCAATCCAATCGATATAACGACACCTAAGATACATAGTAGAAACTTCCCAACATCCATTATGACTCCTTGAGCCCAGTCTCCTAAACCAGAGAACCAATTTCGCGGGTTCAACCATGACACCCAACCAGTCAGCTCATTACCTACAGCAGCAAGAGTGAGATTGTGTTTTCGGCGAAATTCCCACTTTAATTGGAGAATATCGTCCATCTTTTGGTCTATGACCTCTACCGGATCCTCGGTGCTATTTGTGATATACGTGCAACACTTCACGCCGTACTGTGTTGCCAATGTAACACAATATCCGCCTGTCACTGCTGTGAGGTAATTAAGAACCATTCTATGCTGTACCAGTTCTGTTTTATAAGCCTGAAGTTCTCTTCCAGTATATCTAAACGTGTCATCATACATTTCAGTGATATTATCTAACAAATTGGCGAGTGCAGAAATGTATCTATAATTCATCACTCCTCGAGCGGTGCGAGTGAAATCTAACGCCACCAGAACCTGAATCCCGGTGGATTCATGGATCAGATCAGAGGCCGGATGCTCTAACCTTTCTGACAGTTGTCTTTTAACGAGGTGCTCGTAATGAGTGTGAGTATAAGGAGCTTGGGCACCACGGTGTATGTCTTTCATTTTATCATGAGTTACAGTCATTACTTCAGGCAATACTCTTCCAATATAACACAATCCTTCAGAGTTTGGGGCAAGCCACTTGTACGCCTTTCTCCCGCATATGAAATATGCATCATCGGGGAGAACATATGGGACGGAGAAAGACATTACCATATTACACACCTTCCAGGTGAAATCTCCTAGCCCTAATTCTTCCATCTGCTTAATGCACGTATCAGGTTGTACGATATGTGCACAGTATCCTGGTGATACTTCTCCAACTCTAGTAATCCTATTTCCTAAGGTGTATCTATACCGGAAAGATTTTCCTCTACTGGCTATGTGGCGTACAAGCTCTGTATCTGTAGGCATTCTATCTGCTCTATGTGAAAAGGTCATGGTGTGGTTACTCCATGATACTTCCCAATTTCCCGGCTTTCTGGGATTGGAGATGTTAAAACATAATAGGGACCTATCCACGTGGTATTGGTGGAGCTTCAAACTAGGAGGGCTGGAGATATTAAACCTCCGGTCCACCGGTCTCCCACCATTTAACTCAAGTACCTCCCCTATCGTTAAAGGAAATGGTACTAGCCCTGATTTGCTATGACCCTGAGGTACTTGAGAGCATACCCAACAATCTGTTTTGTTTAATACATTACCCACTAAGGAGTGATAATCACTCAATGGATGCCGGTCCATATGGATATTAAAACTGGATTGGCATTTCTTAATGCACCCATCTTCAATGACATTGTTACAGAGCCTACAGATACAATTTTCTTCAGCTAACAATCCGTCACAATTTCTTCTATGGTCAATGCTATCGGATCGTTTTCTGATACTCGCCTTTGCTAGTTGGTTAGGTTGATCTTGGAAAACTACGCCTCCATCTTTATCATCAGAACCCATTCCAGAACCTCTATCGACCTCCATGGTACTCTCGCCGGAACAGACTGCTCTGGTCAACATCATGGTCAACAGGAAAATCCGGATCACAGTCTCTTGGGGCAAGTCCATCTTTGAGGAGGAGACGAAGAAGAATGAGAAGGAGGAAAAATACATTTGAGGGAGAGAGGATGGGAAGTGGAAGAAAAACAATAAAAGGGAGTGGGGAGTCGACAACAGCTCTCGGTCTTCAAGGCTCAGGTGCCGCCTCAGTCCTCCTGGAACAGACACTCCAGTGATACAACCTCTACCGTCTGTTCCTTATCACGGGACTTCTCTGGATCAGCAACCTTCTTGCAGTGGGATGAATGGACCCAAGTCTCTCTCTCAGCAACCTTCAATGCTGTAGTGCTAGTCAATAAGACCTGGTATGGTCCTTCCCATCTGTCAATAAGGCAACCTGAGCGTAGAAAATTTCGTATCATTACATAATCCCCAGGTTCAATGTCATGACAACTACTATCAGGTAGATCAGGAATCACCAACTTTAGATTATCATTTTGATTCCTTAACTGTTTACTCATGTTAATCAAGTACTTTACAGTTACTTCATTGTTACATTTCAAATCATCCTGAGGGTTAATCATGACATGCGGTTGTCGACCAAATAAGATTTCAAAGGGGGACAGATTAAGAGGGGACCTGGGAGTGGTTCTGATACTGTACAATACAATGGGTAAAGCTTCTGGCCATGTCAATCCTGTCTCTGCCATCACTTTACTCAATTTATTTTTAATAGTGCTGTTCACTCTTTCGACCTTCGCACTCGCCTGTGGACGGTACGGAGTGTGCAGCTTGCTATCAATTCCCATCAACTTACACATTCCTTGAAAGACATCACCTGTAAAATGGGTACCCCTATCACTTTCGATTATTCTAGGGATACCATATCTACATACAAATTCCTGCACAATTTTCTTAGCTGTAAACATAGCGGTATTTGTAGCTGCAGGAAATGCTTCGACCCAATTCGAGAAAACATCTATACAAACAAGTACATATTTCAAATTCCGACAAGGGGGTAATTGAATGAAGTCAATTTGTATTACCTGGAAAGGGCCGCCGGCAGGTGGGATATGGGATGGTTCTGTAGGTATTGCCTTTCCAATATTCTTTCTCAGACAGGTAAGGCATGACATTGCTCTTTTACTCGCATGAGAGGAGAATCCTGGGGCGCACCAATAGGCTCTTACCAATTTGCACATTCCCTCCTTAACTAGATGAGTCAGCCCGTGAGCTGCTTCAGCCAGACATGGAAGATATGCTCTGGGGGCCACTGGTTTACCATGTCCATCCGTCCAGAGTCCTGAGGACTCTTGGCCACATCCCTTTGCCTTCCAGACTGCCTTTTCCTGTGTGGAACACAAATTTTGCATTTTACACAACTTCTGTGTGTTGATGGTATTGAATACCATCAGTTGTGTGGTGTCTGTCTGTATGGGGGTAGCAGCTGCTAACTTAGCAGCTTCGTCTGCTCGGCTGTTACCAAGTGATACCGGGTCTTGGCTATATGTGTGTGCTTTACATTTGATAACAGCCACTCTGTCGGGTTCCTGTATCGCTGTTAGAAGCCTTTTTATGTGAGCTGCATGCGCTACCGGTGTACCAGCTGCCGTCATGAAATTTCTGAGGCGCCATAGGGCTCCGAAATCATGGACTACCCCGAATGCGTATCTAGAATCGGTGTAGATATTGGCTGACTTACCCTTAGCCAATTCACATGCTCTGGTTAGGGCGACCAGTTCAGCAACCTGGGCTGAGTGAGGTGGGCCTAGCGGTTCCGCTTCTATGGTGTCTTGGTCATCTACGACTGCGTATCCAGTACACAAGTCTCCCGAGTCTGACTGTCTGTGACAACTACCGTCCGTGTAGAACGTGAGTTCTGCATCTTCCAGTGGGTTGTCACTGATGTCAGGCCTTGCGGTAAAATTTTGGGTCAAATATTCCATACAATCATGTGTATCTTCCTTTGTATTAAATCCTCCTTCCCCAGCACTCTCACCTTCCACCCTTTGTGCCTGACCAGGCACACCTGGGAGATATGTTGCAGGATTTAATGCACTGCATCTCCTTATGGTGATGTTTACGGGGGCCATTAGTGCTAATTCCCATCTTGTAAACCTCGCTGATGAGACGTGTCTGGTTTGGGCAGAATTCAATAAGGCTGATACCGCATGTGGCGTATGGATTGTGAGGTTGTGGCCTAGCACGACATCTTCGCTTTTTGTCACTAGCAATGCTATCGCAGCAACGCTTCGCAAGCATGTGGGGAGGGATCGCGCTACCGTATCTAGCTGAGCGCTGTAGTATGCAACTGCCTGCTGGCATCACCGTGTTTTTGGGTTAGTACGCCTGCCGCGCAACCAGCACTTTCTGTTCCGTATAGTTCAAAGGGTTTCCCATAGTCTGGCATACCTAGTGCTGGTCCCTGCGTTAGGCACTGTTTGAGTCTCTCAAATGCTGTTTCGGACTCGTCTGTATGCGAAATCCTATCAGGTTTGTTCGAGGAGACCATTTCCTGCAAAGGTAACGCTAAAATGGAAAACCCTGGGATCCAATTACGGCAATACCCACACATTCCTAAAAACGTTCTGATCTGTTGCTGGGTTTGTGGCAGGGTCATGTCTCTAATTGCTTGGATTCTATCAGCGGTCAGGTGTCTCAGTCCTTGTGTTAGACAGTGTCCCAAATATTTTACCTTAGTTTGGCATAATTGCAACTTGTCTTTGGACACCTTGTGTCCGGTGTCTGAAAGATGAAACAGGAGCTGTTTCGTATCCTTCAGAGATGCTTCCAGTGAATCTGAACACAGTAATAAATCGTCCACATACTGTATCAATACTGATCCACTGTCTGGTTGGAAAGACTGTAAACAATCATGCAAAGCCTGAGAAAATATACTTGGACTATCTATGAAACCTTGGGGCAATCGAGTCCACGTGTATTGGACTCCTCTGTATGTGAATGCAAACAAATATTGGCTGTCAGGGTGCAGAGGTACCGAAAAGAAAGCGGAGCAGAGGTCAATAACAGTGAAAAATTTGGCAGTGGGAGGGATTTGCATTAGGATGACAGCTGGATTTGGCACTACGGGGAACTGACTCAACTATTTTGTTAATCCCCCTTAGATCCTGCACTAGCCTGTAACCCCTCCCCCCACTCTTCTTAACAGGGAAGATGGGACTATTGGCAGTGCTGGACGTTCTTACCAGAATGCCCTGTTGTAGCAAGCGCTCTATTACTGGGTAAACTCCTAACTCCACCTCTGGCTTCAGAGGATACTGTGGGATTTTTGGAGCTATCCTACCATCTTTTACTTGTACAACTACTGGAGCTACGTTTGCCATTAATCCAGTGTCCTGTCCGTCTTTTGTCCAAAGTGACTCTGGTATCTGAGATGTCATCTCTTCTACTTGGGATGGATTCCTATTTGTCATAATGGTATGTGACATTAATTTTGATGGGGAGTCTAACATGTCTCGCACTTCCTGAGCGTGTTTCTCAGGTATGTCCAAGAATACACCTTCAGGAGTACAATAAATGACGCACCCCATTTTACACAGTAAGTCTCTTCCCAGGAGATTGGTTGGTGCCGATGCAGCCAGCAAAAAGGAATGCTTGGTATGCAAAGGCCCTATTGTAATCTCGGCTGGTTTGCTAACAGGGTAGTGCTGGACTACTCCTGTTACTCCCATGGCTGGAATTGTCCTACCAGTGGTCCTCATGCCCACTGTCGAATTTATCACTGACTTGGCCGCCCCTGTGTCTACAAGAAAGTTCAAAGTTTTACCAGCTACATTAATTGCGACCTCGGGTTCACTTTCAAGGTTGGCAATCAATTTCACTGGCTGCAGATTACAGGTATGGCCACACCCCTATTGGGTATGGTGACCTCCCTGAATCCCGCTGGCAGCAACTATTTGTGAGGGAGATAGTTGGGAACTACCAGAGGCATGCCAGTCTCTGTTTGGGGGATATCTTTTTGTTTCCCCTGTATGTGGCTCATAACTCCGTTTCTGCGGACCTTGCTCCCAATGTCGTGTGTCGTGTCGTTGTCTAGGGGGTTGGTATGATCTTTGCGAATTTTTCGCTCTACAGTCTCGTGCATAGTGTCCCTGTCTTTGACAAGAATAACATGTTATCATAGTTGACTTACCCACAGGGTTGGATGGTACATACGCAGGCTGCTTTGTGGTCAGAGCCTGTATACTTACTGACATTAGCTTATCACTCTGCGACTCCCTGTGTCTGGTGATGTTTCGGTCGTGATCAATAGCAGCCTCTCTCAAAGTGGACACTGACAGACCTCGCCAACATGGTTGCGTGGTCTGTACCCTTGCCTTTAATGTTTCCTTCAAACCATCCATTAGTACAGATACTGCTACTTCTCGATGGTTTGGATTTGTCCTAATGTCCTCTATACCAGTGTACTTTGCCATTTCTAATAGTGCCCGGTGGAAATATTCTGCAGCTGTTTCTGACTCTTTTTGTTTAATGGAAAATATTTTGTTCCATTTAACAACTGCTGGGAAATGCTCCTTTAACTGTAAGTTTATCCTTCTTACGTTATCTTTGTTGTACACATCTGTAAGAGGTACATCCAGATCTAGTCCACAATCAGCTAAAAATTGAGCTGAGTCGACATTGGAGGGTAAACAAGCTTTTAGCAATATCTGCCAATCTTTATTATTGGGCTCTAAAGTGTTTCCTAAGTCTGTGATGTATTTTTGGCTGGCAACTAAATCTTTTCTAGGGTCAGGGAATTCAGACACTATGGTCCTTAATTCCATTCGGGAAAATGGGCTGTACATGGCAATGTTCCTTATGGGAGTGGCTCCTGATACATCTGTTTTCCCATTGGGAACTGCTATTACCCTAACAGGAGTAATTCTAACAACCTCATTCTGTGTAGATTCTACAGCTTGTGGTGAAATAGTCTCAGCATAATGCATGGTGCCGTACTTACCAGTTGATACGACCTCACCTATCCCTCCGCTAGGGGCCTTTACTAATCTCGTGGGTGTTGCTGTGCCTACTGTGGTCTCTGCTATGGTGGCTGCTAGAGAGAGCGCTGAAATCGTTGTCGCTTCGTCCTCTTGATCACACTCCTGAGGAAAGTTCAAAACAGGGTACAACTTGCACGGGTTAATACTTGCATGGGTTAATGGGTTAACATTATCATTAACATTTACACAGTTACTAAGTGATTTTGTGTTACACCTTAGTGCGTCTTTCTCCGTAATCAACTTCTCTCCTGATATATATGGTGGCGGCGGGGCCGTGGCAATCAGTTTTCTGTGAGAGCCAGATCCCGCCGCCTGAGCCAAACCTCTCTGTATCTCACCTTCCTGTTGCCACAACTGTAAATAATCATAATGCTGAACTCGTCTCTTTGTTGATTTTATGAGACATATCCTCCTCCTTAAATTTTGTAACACCTCTGGGCTGAAGCTACCTATTCTTGGGAATTTCTCCCGGTCTTGTACCGTCATTCTCTCCCATTCATCACATAAAACCTCTGTGTGACTTCCATATTTCTCACACATGATATACCTGGCCGACCCAATTGGTCGGACCACTGAATCAACCCGAACCGAGGTTGATCGCCCCCTACCTGAACAACTGGCCCCCATAACTCTGCAGGCGTTGCTTGCTCTACCTCTGATCTCTATACCAAGGTCTTCAGCGAACCCTTACAGAAAACCAGATTGTTCACAATAGGCTGACGGTGGCGGTTTACCCCACTCACTCGCCCACGCCGACCAATGCGACCTGATCACACCGATATGGTGCTGGCGCACTCGACCCAGGGCACCTATAAAAACCGTTGTTTACTGGAACATGCGAGGGTTATCCGCAGAACACTTACTCTTTCCAGTAAAGGTGAGGTTTGTCAGATAGTTCCTGAGTGACCAGCGAACTTCCCTTCTTGAAAAATAAAAAATTACACAAAATCACGTCAGAATGTACAAATAGCGTTTGTGACCCCTTTACTCTTATGGTACTAGGTCAGATTACTAACTACTGTACACAATTACGTGCGGTCCAGTCGTTCAGTACACAAACAACTAAGCTTGTGTACGGAAAGACCAATGGAATCGAAACTTACGACTGCGAATTCCTTCAGCCAGAGCTTGTACGGCCTATATGGGTCTTGCACCAACCCTTCTCTTGGTGTTGTGCCTCTGAACTGTATAGCGGACTTCCCTGTTTACTGTACCTGGACCTGCTGGTCTACTATGACCTCCTGGTCTTGTTCTGTACGACCTCCTGGTCTGACCTCCTGGTCTTGTTCTATACTGGTCCGCTATACTCTAATGCTCAAATATTATGTTTAACCAAGGATGCCTCCCTAGCCACCGTGCACGTCACTTACACGCGTGTACCTCACGAGTACTCGACTTTTCTTGTGGTTCAACCTTTAAGTTATATAAACTTATGTAATACAAAAACACTCACTCATCACATGTACACTTTTGCTTCTATTTCTATTTCTGCGCAGAAATTTTTCTTTAGCCCAGCTGTGTTACCAATTAGGAGCAGGATCTGTTAATTTAAATTTTGGATTTCCAAAAATAGACTTGCGTTATTTATCGCCTGTGGCGCTATTTACCGCTTTGCGTTACTTATCGCGTTGCGTTAAAAATCAACTTATCGTGACTTGAGCTACGTGGGCGTAACTGGATGCTCCGTTGCGTAATGTACGCTGCGTGCGTCTGCCTTTGGATTGCGTACACAAGTCTTTTGTTAGGGACACGTGTACGCAAAGCAAAGATCCACCGTAACACAATTTATATTTTTATCAATGTAGATGATCCCTGGTCATCTACCACACAACACACTGACTTCGCCTTATCTTCCAGGCAAAACTGTGTGTTTGTCTATCTTTTAACTATATTACCTCTATTCTTAAACTTATGAAATAACAGCAAATCTCTTTTGGCACTTTTTTTTTCAACTATAAAACTGGCAGACAGGAGAATGATATACGAAAATGAAACGGAAATGCAGATATATATGTGTGCGTGCGTATGTACGCAAGACAGAAGAATAAACAGTTTTAAAAGACACTAGCGTTTTGTTCTTACCTCCGGTTCCCGGATTCCTTCAGCACTCTTATCTAAGCGAAGCAGACGCTTATCCCGTCAGCACTACGAGACAACCTCCCGCCCTTTGCTGAGGGATAATGTCTGCTGATCTACCTAGTGCAGATATGTGAAGGACAGGACGAGCCGCCAATTGATAAAGCTAAATATTTATCGTGTATATAACCCTTTATGAGGTCTAAGAACACGGTACGCTATCTACGTAAGAAGTACCGTAAGGGTACGCAAGTTGCGTATCGATCGCTTAGCCGTGATCGAGACGCTCAGGCGTCACGTTCACTCACGGCCAAGTGATCGCAGGCAGGCAGACTATTGGCTGTTGACTTATCGTAATGAATCGCTATAGCGTAGCAGCGCTCGGGACCACGAGGAGATCACCAGCGATGCAGACGCTCACAACGTTAAACCTTTATATCTATACCTTTGGCAATGAAATACACAGCAAACCTTAATGTAGAGACAAAGTGTAAGTGCAACCTTGTGTAACCTGATTAACTACAAAGCTGCTTGAGCGTCACCGATGCTCAGGGAATACTTAACACTATAAAGAATACACAGATACCTGGGCTTAGGGTCCGAAACCTATTATGTGTATTATGACTATTATACTTGCAAAAGGAATCACAGTACAAAGCATACACTACAATATAACATAAACCAACTAACCAGATAACTACACAGGAAATACAATACAATACAATTCAAGTCCAATCAAGGAAAAATACGAGAGAAAGAGAAGAGAGGGAGAGAGAGAAATGGCTCACAGTAAGACAATATGATTACGGAGAGAACTTACGCACAAGGGGAACGATCGCATGCGCCTCGATATCCAGCTCCCGATTATCAGCAATGAGAACCGTTGAAGAGAGTGAAGTTGGATATGGTCGGCCTGCTATTTATGCCCCACACACAATACAATTCAATGGTCCCTACAATCTCATTGTTCATTGGACACAGGAATTCGGCTTTGCATTATAACAAAAGGTCATAGGTTGATTCATACAGGTGGGCTGTGACTATTTCCAACTGCTCAGGTGGGAGGGAAACTGGGTTTCCCGCCGTATGGGTAATAAAGTGCAAATAAAGTAAATGTTCATAAACTTCTTATGTCCATAACTATTCGCACGAGCGATTGATCTGCTTCAAACCAACACCGGAATATTTCTAATTAAATATTCTTCCGATGGGTACTAAACACCACTGTATTACCCCTATCTGACCCTTCGTATCAAACAAAGAGGGATTCCTCTGTTCATAAACATTCTATATTAACCAAACTTTCAGAATCTATCAAAGGGACCATGATCTACAAAATACATTATTAGTGAAAATATGTAATGATTGAGTCGCACGCTATGATCGCATAAACTCTACCGTAAATACGCATACCATGCGCCTGCGGGTGCCCGCGACTGTGAGTATGCGCACGTACGGGAGAGCGTACGCACGCGCAGCACGGACCTGTGTGAGGTGCAAATATGGTAGTGTGCATAGAGATATTTTTCTGACTTTGACAGTAAGCATTGCAAGTTTCTAAGAATGTACCACAGGGGACCCCGAGGAAGCAGTATCAGACCATGCAACCATTGAGGATTGTAGGACCTGAGTGGCATGCTCAGTCCTAGCAACCCTATCAGAAATCTGAGAAATAGTCCCCCAAAGAGAGGCTAACCACTCCGGTTCTCTAGCTGGGATCTGCGCTACAACAGTGCAATCCTGATTACATGGTATGGAGTCTTCCTGGGAAGACAAATCCTCTCCAGCATATGAAACATTGTCCCTAGACATGTTGACAAACACCCCACAAACACACAGGGTATTTACTAGACAGAGTTTCCCCCCCAAGAATGGCAGAGAGACAGAGATTGGAGCCATCCCACACACAGCGCTATTAGAGGTATAGGGAGACCCTAACCAGCGCTGACTGTGTCCCTTAATAGGTGACACAGCCTAAATACAGCCCCCTGGTACCGTACAGATAGCTGGAGTTGCCGTGGCTGGACCTGGATATCCACTGGCAGTGATTGCAGGCAGGAAAAAAAATAAGATTTTACTCACCGGTAAATCTATTTCTCGTAGTCCGTAGTGGATGCTGGGAACTCCGTAAGGACCATGGGGAATAGACGGGCTCCGCAGGAGACTGGGCACTCTAAAAGAAAGATTAGGTACTATCTGGTGTGCACTGGCTCCTCCCACTATGACCCTCCTCCAGACCTCAGTTAGGATACTGTGCCCGGAAGAGCTGACACAATAAGGAAGGATTTTGAATCCCGGGTAAGACTCATACCAGCCACACCAATCACACCGTATAACTCGTGATACTATACCCAGTTAACAGTATGAAATATAACTGAGCCTCTCAACAGATGGCTCAACAATAACCCTTAGTTAGGCAATAACTACATACAAGTATTGCAGACAATCCGCACTTGGGATGGGCGCCCAGCATCCACTACGGACTACGAGAAATGGATTTACCGGTGAGTAAAATCTTTTTTTCTCTGACGTCCTAGTGGATGCTGGGAACTCCGTAAGGACCATGGGGATTATACCAAAGCTCCCAAACGGGCAGGAGAGTGCGGATGACTCTGCAGCACCGAATGAGAGAACTCAAGGTCCTCCTCAGCCAGGGTACCAAATTTGTAGAATTTAGCAAACGTGTTTGCCCCTGACCAAGTTGCAGCTCGGCAAAGTTGTAAAGCCGAGACCCCCTCGGGCAGCCGCCCAAGATGAGCCCACTTTCCTTGTGGAATGGGCTTTTACTGATTTAGGATGCGGCAATCCAGCCGCAGAATGCTCCAGCTGAATTGTGCTACAAATTCAGCGAGCAATAGTCTGCTTAGAAGCAGGAACACCTATTTTGTTGGGTGCCTACAGGATAAAAAGCGAGTCAGTTTTCCTGACTCCAGCTGTCCTGGAAATAAAAATTTTAAGGCCCTGACTACGTCCAGTAACTTGGAATCTTCCAAGTCCCTAGTTGCCGCAGGCACCACAATAGGTTGGTTCAAGTGAAAAGCTGATACCACCTTAGGGAGAAACTAGGGACGAGTCCTCAATTCTGCCCTATCCATATGGAAAATCAGATAAGGGCTTTTACATGACAAAGCCGCCAATTCTGACACACGCCTGGCCGAAGCCAAGGCCAATAACATGACCACTTTCCACGTGAGATATTTCAAATCCACAGTTTTAAGTGGCTCAAACCAATGTGATTTTAGGAAACGCAACACCACGTTGAGATCCCAAGGTGCCACAGGAGGCACAAAAGGGGGCTGAATATGTAGCACTCCCTTTACAAATGTCTGAACTCCAGGCAGTGAAGCCAGTTCTTTCTGGAAGAAAAATCGACAGAGCCGAAATCTGGACCTTAATGGAACCCAAGTTTAGGCCCATAGTCACTCCTGACTGTAGGAAGTGCAGAAAACAACCCAGCTGAAATTCCTCTGTTGGGGCCTTCCTGGCCTCACACCACGCAACATATTTTCGCCAAATACGGTGATAATGGTTTGCGGTTACTTCTTTCCTGGCTTTTATCAGCGTAGGAATGACTTCCTCCGGAATGACTTCCTCCGGAATGCCCTTTTCCTTTAGGATCCGGAATTCAACCGCCATGCCGTCAAACGCAGCCGCGGTAAGTCTTGGAACAGACAGGGCCCCTGCTGTAGCAGATCCTGTCTGAGCGGTAGAGGCCATGGGTCCTCTGATATCATTTCTTGAAGGTCTGGGTACCAAGCTCTTCTTGGCCAATCCGGAACCACGCGTATCGTTCTTACTCCTCGTTTTCTTATTATTCTCAGTACCTTTGGTATGAGAGGCAGAGGAGGGAATACATAAACCGACTGGTACCCCCACGATGTCACTAGAGCGTCCACAGCTATTGCCTGAGGGTCCCTTGACCTGGCGCAATATCTAGTTTTTTGTTTAGGCGGGACGCCATCATGTCCACCTGTGGCCTTTCCCAACGGTTTACCAACAGTTGGAAGACTTCTGGATGAAGTCCCCACTCTCCCGGGTGTAGGTCGTGTCTGCTGAGGAAGTCTGCTTCCCAGTTGTCCACTCCCGGAATGAACACTGCTGACAGTGCGAAGACGTGATTTTCCGCCCATCGGAGAATCCTTGTGGCTTCTGCCATCGCCATCCTGCTTCTTGTGCCGCCCTGTCGGTTTACATGGGCGACTGCCGTGATGTTGTCTGATTGGATCAGTACCGGCTGGTTTTGAAGCAGAGGCCTTGCCAGACTTAGGGCATTGTAAATGGCCCTCAGTTCCAGAATATTTATGTGTAGGGACGACTCCTGACTTGACCAAAGTCCTTGGAAATTTCTTCCCTGTGTGACTGCCCCCCAGCCTCGAAGGCTGGCATCCGTGGTTACCAGGACCCAGTCCTGTATACCGAATCTGCGGCCCTCTTGAAGATGAGCACTCTGCAGCCACCACAGTAGAGATACCCTGGTCCTTGGAGACACGGTTATCAGCCGATGCATCTGAAGATGCGATCCCGACCACTTGTCCAAGAGGTCCCACTGAAAAGTTCTTGCATGGAACCTGCCGAATGGAATTTGCTTCGTAAGAAGCTACCATTTTTCCCAGGACTCGTGTGCAGTGATGTACCGATACCTGTTTTGGTTTCAGGAGGTCTCTGACTAGAGATGACAGCTCCTTGGCTTTCTCCTGCGGGAGATACACTTTTTTCTGTTCTGTGTCCAGAACCATCCCCAGGAACAGTAGGCGTGTGGTAGGAACCAGCTGTGACTTTGGAATGTTTAGAATCCATCCGTGCTGTTGTAGCACTTCCCGAGATAGTGCTACTCCGACCAACAACTGCTCCTTGGACCTCGCCTTTATAAGGAGATCGTCCAAGTACGGGATAATTAAAACTCCCTTTTTTCGAAGGAGTATCATCATTTCTGCCATTACCTTGGTAAAGACCCTCGGTGCCGTGGACAGTCCAAACGGCAGTGTTTGGAATTGGTAATGGCAATCCTGTACCACAAATCTGAGGTACTCCTGGTGAGGATGGTTAATGGGGACATGTAGGTAAGCATCCTTGATGTCCAGGGATACCATGTAATCCCCCTCCTCCAGGCTTGCAATAACCGCCCTGAGCGATTCCATCTTGAACTTGAATTTTTTTATGTATGTGTTCAAGGATTTCAAATTTAAAATGGGTCTCACCGAACCATCCGGTTTCGGTACCACAAACAGTGTGGAATAGTAACCCCGTCCTTGTTGAAGTAGGGGCACCTTGACTATCACCTGCTGGGAATACAGCTTGTGAATTGCCTCTAGCACAGCCTCCCTGCCTGAGGGAGTTGTCGGCAAGGCAGATTTGAGCAAACGGCGGGGGGGAGACGCCTCGAATTCCAGCTTGTACCCCTGAGGTACTACTTGAAGGATCCAGGGATCCACCTGTGAGCGAGCTCACTGATCGCTGAAATTTTTGAGGCGGCCCCCCACCGTACCTGGCTACGCCTGTGGAGCCCCCGCGTCATGCGGTGGACTCAGAGGAAGCGGGGGAAGAATTTTGATTCTGGGAACTGGCTGACTGGTGCAGCTTTTTCCCTCTTCCTCGTCCCTGTGCAGAAAGGAAGCGCCTTTGACCCGCTTGCTTTTCTGAAGCCGAAAGGACTGTACCTGATAATACAGTGCTTTCTTAGGCTGTGAGGAAACCTGAGGTAAAAAATTTTTCTTCCCAGCTGTTGCTGTGGATACGAGGTCCCAGAGACCATCCCCAAACAATTCCTCACCCTTATAAGGCTCTATGTGCCTTTTAAAGTCAGCATCACCTGTCCAGTGTCGGGTCTCTAATACCCTCCTGACAGAATGGACATTGCATTAATTCTGGATGCCAGCCGGCAAAATATCCCTCTGTGCATCCCTCATATATAAGACGACGTCTTATGTTCGCAAAATAGTATCCCTGTTTGACAGGGTTACAGACCACGCTGCAGCAGCACTATCTGCAGGTCTCAGTCTAGTACCTGAGTGTGTAAATACAGACTTCAGGATAGCCTCCTGCTTTTTATCAGCAGGTACCTTCAAAGTGGCCGTGTATCCTAAGACGGCAGTGCCACCTTTTTTGACAAACGTGTGTGAGCGCCTTATCCACCCTAGGGGATATCTCCCAGCGTAACTTATCCTCTGGCGGGAAAGGGTATGCCATCAGTAACTTTTTAGAAATTACCAGTTTCTTATCAGGGGAACCCACGCTTTTTCACACTTCATTCACTCATTTGATGGGGGAACAAAACACTGCCTGCTTTTTCTCCTCAAACATAAAACCCTTTTTTAGTGGTACTTGGGTTAATGTCAGAAATGTGTAACACATTTTTTTATTGCCGGGATCATGTAACGGATGTTCCTAGTGGATTGTGTATATGTCTCAACCTCGTCGACACTGGAGTCAGACTCCGTGTCGACTTCTGTGTCTGCCATCTGAGGGAGCGGGCGTTTTTGAGCCCCTGATGGCCTTTGAGACGCCTGGGCAGGCGCGGGCTGAAAAGCCGGCTGTCCCACAGCGGTTACGTCATCCAGCCTTTTATGTAAGGAGTTGACACGGTCGGTTTATACCTTCCACCTATCCATCCACTCTGGTGTCGGCCCCACAGGGGGCGACATCACATTTATCGGCATCTGCTCTGCCACCAAATAAGCCTCCTCATCAAACGTGTCGACACAGCCGTACCGACACACCGCACACACACCGGGAATGCTCTGACTGAGGACAGGACCCCACACAGCCCTTTGGGGAGACAGAGAGAGAGTATGCCAGCACACACCAGAGCGCTATATAATTTAGGGATTAACACTATATTGAGTGAATTTTTCCCAATAGCTGCTTGTATATACAATATTGCGCCTAAATTTAGTGCCCCCCCCCCTCTCTTTTTAACCCTTTGAGCCTGCAAACTACAGGGGAGAGCCTGGGGAGCTGTCTTCCAGCTGCACTGTGAAGAGAAAATGGCGCCAGTGTGCTGAGGGAGATAGCTCCGCCCCTTTTTCACGGACTTTTCTCCCGCTTTTTTATGGAATCTGGCAGGGGTATTTATCACATATATAGCCTCTGGGGCTATATATTGTGATTATTTTGCCAGCCAAGGTGTTTTTATTGCTGCTCAGGGCGCCCCCCCCCCCAGCGCCCTGCACCCATCAGTGACCGGAGTGTTAGGTGTACATGAGGAGCAATGGCGCACAGCTGCAGTGCTGTGCGCTACCTTGGTGAAGACTGAAGTCTTCTGCCGCCGATTTTCCGGACCATCTTCGTGCTTCTGGCTCTGTAAGGGGCGGCGCGGCTCCGGGAACGAACACCAAGGACGGGTCCTGCGGTCGATCCCTCTGGAGCTAATGGTGTCCAGTAGCCTAAGAAGCCCAAGCTAGCTGCAAGCAGGTAGGTTCGCTTCTTCTCCCCTTAGTCCCTCGATGCAGTGAGCCTGTTGCCAGCAGGTCTCACTGTAAAATAAAAACCTAAAATAAACTTTCTTTCTAGGAGCTCAGGAGAGCCCCTAGTGTGCATCCAGCTCGGCCGGGCACAGAAATCCAACTGAGGTCTGGAGGAGGGTCATAGTGGGAGGAGCCAGTGCACACCAGATAGTACCTAATCTTTCTTTTAGAGTGCCCGTCTATTCCCCATGGTCCTTACGGAGTTCCCAGCATCCACTAGGACGTCAGAGAAATGGCGCTGAACGCTGCTGGGTCCGCTCTGAGAAGCTCCGGCCCTTCAATGGCGCTGTCTTCCCGCTCTTGAAGATTATACTGGCCTTAGGAAATTTGCACTGGCTGAGATCCGCGGACCCAGACAGGCTGGAAATGGTCAGTGCAGGGTTCTGTGCTGGCTCAGGGCGCCCCTCACAGCGCCGCACCGCAGTACCGCTGAGCCATCCGGGAGCGCGGTTAATACCACGTTCCCACCCTTAAGCCGCCCTTTTCACACTGACCCCCTCGTTTGCAAGGGGGGACAGTGACTAACTCGCCACACTTCAGTACAGTGAGGGGGTGACGGCTGGCTGCCGGGGTGAGCGTTCCCCTGTGGTGAGGCACAATCTGTCCCCTCTGGAGCTCAATGTCCAGTCAGCGTAAGGCAGTGGCTCAAGACCCCGCAGGGTGGACACTGCTCCTCCCCTCAGTCCCTCGATGCAGGGAGGCTGTTGCCAGCAGCTTCCCTGTAAAACAAACTCTAAAAAACTTTTTACTAGACAAGCTCTGTAGAGCTCCCCTAGTTGTGACCGGCTCCTCCGGGCACATTTTCTAAACTGAGTCTGGTAGGAGGAGCATAGAGGGAGGAGCCAGCCCACACTATTAAACTATTAAAGTGCCAATGGCTCCCGGTGGACCCATCTATACCCCATGGTACTCATGGACTCCAGCATCCTCTGGGACGTAAGAGAAAAAAATATTTTAAAGCTAGCTTTAAACTAATGCATACAAATTATACAGAAACAAAACCATGAGAGTCACTTACAAAAGGTCTAGACGTAGGATCTAAAACAATTGTGGCGTTTATTGGAAAAACTTACAGCAGAGAGTCAAAGTTTAGTATTTTATTATCCATCCAATAAGAAAAGCATTTGTATTTAATGCTGTGTAGACATAGATACATAGCTCAGGGAGAACTGTCAGAAATGTAAAGCATCTCCACCGCTGAGCAGTGTTGTAAAGAGGTGGCTAGTAATTGGTCAATGATTTAAACTAATTACGCTCATAGTCAAAATGGGTTGCGGTCGTTAGGTCGACATGCATTGGGTCGACCACTAAAGGTCGAGATGCACTAGGTCGACAGGGTCATGAGGTCGACATGTGGAAGGTCAATAGGTAAAAAGGTCGACATAAGTTTTTAAAATTTTTCGACCTTTTTCATACTTTACAGTCCACGTGGACTACTAATGGGAACGGTAATCTGTGCAGAGCGCAGCGAGTGCAAGGGGACGCGGTGCACTAATTGGGGCTCCCCGTCACTGTACGAAGAAAACGACACCAAAAACAGTCAAGAAACCCACGTCGACCTTTTGACCTGTCGACCTTGCACATGCCGACCTAACGACCCTGTCGACCTAGTGCATGTTGACCTTTAGTGGTCGACCAAACGCATGTCGACCCAATGTGTGTCGACCCAACGTCCCATACCCGTCAAAATATCTTTGCTAATGAAGACTAGGCTCAATAGAGTTAATATGGTCCAATTGCACATGGGCTTCTGCCTCTCAAACAAACTGTTCGTTCATTTAAAGCATCTAATCTTGCATAACTATGTAAGGGGTGCGTTGCTCTTTGCTAACAATTGTAAGTCAAAAAGTTCTCCCCGAGTTTGTAGACGGGTGGCAAAGAGGTGGCGGCAGGGAAGAAGGCTAGAGACATGGATTGTACAGCTGCATGTTAGGAGATCTTGATTCATAAAAAATTCAGATACACCATCATGGAGTGAATACCCACCAGGAGTCTGTTTGATATTATATTTACCATCCCTTAGGAAGCCAAGTTCTTCCTCAATCATACTGGCTGCCTCGGGATTACAAACAGATTTGTACTGGGAGGCAATTTCACTTTCATTTAAATGTTCTTCTGTGTTTATGGAATGCAAATTGGTAAGAAGAAGAATACATTCGGCCACTGTTGCATTTCTAGACAACTGTGCAGTTAGCTTCTGCTTATTCTGAGAGACAACCTCGGTGGTATCAAGATGCACCAAGCTGAAACCCCAAATATCAACCCACATGTCACGAGACGTGTGCCACTGGTCCATAAAATATTTCATAAAGCTTTTGGAACAGTATAAGCCCATGTCTCTCACCGCATGATTATACTCGTCAGGTGACTTAGAAGACGCTATGCGGCACAGCAAAGGCCAGATCTTTTCATCTTCTTTGACGCCCATCTCATGAGCCTTACTGTGCAAGGTCTGTAAAACTTGGGAACGTAAAATCTGACCTGCCGCATGGGGAAAAATTTCTTTGATCACCTCTTTCTCCCCGATATCTACACCAAGTATCACATATTGTACCTTGAACTTTACATCGGGAATGCTTTGCACTAGCGACGCCGAAGTAAAACGCAAGACATTGGGTGTCCCTTTCTTGACCAGAAGATAAGCACAGTCTCTACCTTGCATATTATCATCCACACACAGAAAACTAAACAAGTCAAATTCTTCATTGAAACTCAAGACCTTGTTGAAGAAAAGCACAGATGGGAAACGCTGGCAGAGAGAAACCATCGAAGAAGTGATGATAAATACAGTCTTGACCACAACTTCATCCTCTAAGAATACCAGTTTCACCTTAGCATCTGGATCATTATCAAAAAGGCTGTCAAGAGACTGCAATGTGTCCATGACCCCGTGACCCTTGGTTTTGCAGTACGATAAAAGGCGCTTTATATCCTGTGCTCCCACAAACTGCTTAGAGATTTTGTTGGTGGTGCGTACCGGAAGACAGCAGTTTGCCAGCAACAAACCCTTTTTGAAATAGTAATCAAACTCAAGAGGGCATAGTGCGTGGTTGTGTCTTAGTTGGCACTTTGTGACCACAAGGCTGTTTTTCTTCTCACTTATCTTTAAGAATATATAGGCACTGCAGCTTTGGTGATCTTTAGGCTCTTCTTCCTCCAGGATACTTTGCCCTTTCTTCTCTTTATGTGCTCTGTATAAACGGGGAATAGAAAGTAAAATACAAATAAAAGGCACATTAAAGAACAAAGGACAAAGCAATATTTAAGAAAACTGTGGACATCAAATGTGCAAAACAGTGTTTGGAACAAATTTGTTTACTTGATTCTGTACCCAATCCCATCACTAAGGCTGGGTACACACTGGAGTTGCTATTACTGCTGCTTATATGCACTAATATGGTAATGCAGTAGGGGGCGTCATGCCCTCTGCTGCATTACTGATCTGATCGGAGTTCAGGGACACAATATCGGATCTTCCCCGGCTCCATCAGCCGGCTGTGTGACCCATAGGGCTGCACAAGCCGGCCACGGCAAGTTGTACACAGAGGCCGGGAAAACTCTGTCCTCTTCCTTCCACCGCAATGGCGGCGACATAGCTCTTTTTAGAGAAACTGAAGTCATCACCACCCCTCCCCGCTCCCAAACAGCATCAGACTGTCCATCAATGTCAGTCTGATGCCGATCAGCTTCTGTCACCGCAGGACCCGTTCGTGCATGCAGAGAATGGGTCCTGCACATGTGCAAAGTACCGAAAATCAGTATGTTGCTGAAATGTAAAGCAACTCCAACCACGTCTGAATTACCCCTGCTATGCGTTATATCACACAGCCGACAAACGATAATAGGATTTTAATTACCTACCGGTAAATCCTTTTCTCGTAGTCCGTAGGGGATACTGGGAATCCATTTAGTACCATGGGTACTACTTGGAGCATTGGGCACATTAAGAATTTGATAGTGTGCGCTTGCTCCTCCCTCTATGGCCCTCCTACCAAACTCAATTTAGGAAACTGTGCCCGAGGAGACGGACATACTTTGAGAGAAGGATAGATAAGGAAAGTGGTGAGATTACGAACCAGCACACAGAACAATAGGAAAGCCATGCTAACCAAACTTGAAACATGAACAGCAACAGCTGAACAAACCAGAATACTTAATCAGGTAACATTGCAGGAAGAACGAAGCACCGGGATGGCGCCCAGTATCCCCTACAGACTACGAGAAAAGGATTTACCGGTAGGTAATTAAAATCCTATTTTCTCTTACGTCCTTGGGGATATTGGGAAACCATTTAGTACCATGGGGAAGTACCAAAGCACCCAAACCGGGTGGGTGTGTGCTGCGGTACCTGCAGAATTGATTGACCAAACTGAAGGTCCTCAGAGGCCAAAGTATAGAACTTTTAAAACTTTGCAAACATGTTCGAACCTGACCAAGTAGCTGCTCGGCAGAGCTGTAAAGCAGAGACACCCCGGGCAGCCGCCCAAGAAGAACCCACCGACCTAGTAGAGTGGGCCTGTACTGATTTTGGAACCGTCAATCCTGCCGTGGAATAGTGAGCCTGATCCAGTGTGCAATAGACTGCTTTGAAGCAGGACACCCAATTTTATTGGGATCATAGAGAACGAACAGCGAGTCAGATTTCCTGTGACGAGCTGTCCTCTTTGCGTACACCTTTGAGGCCCTCACAACATCCAAAGTCTTTGAAGTAGCAGAGGTGTCCGTAACAGCCGGAACCACAATAGGTTGGTTGATGTGAAACGCGGACACCACCTTAGGAAGAAATTGCTGATGCGTTCCGAGTTCAGCTCTGTCCTCATGGAAAATTAAGTAGGGGCTCTTGTGAGACAACGCCCCTACCTCAGACACGTCTTGCTAAAGCCAAGGCCAACAGTGTGACGGTCTTCCACATAAGGTACTTTATGTCAACCTCCTGTAACAGGTAACTAGTCCAATTGGTGGAACTGTAGTACCAAACTGAGATCCCAAGGTGCGGGGGGAGGCACAAAGGGAGGCAGGATGTGCAGAACACCTTTCAAAAACGTCTGGACCTCAGGGAGAGAAGCCATTTGTTTCTGAAAGTAAATAGACAAGGCTGAAACTTGGACTTTAATGGAGCCTAGGCGTAGGCCCACATCCACTCCCGACTGCAGAAAAAGCAGGAGACGTCCTAGATGAAATCCCACCGCAGAATAGTCTGCTCTCACACCAAGAGACATACTTCTTCCAAATACGGTGGTAATGTTTAGACGTTACCCCCTTCCTGGCTTGGATCATAGTCAGGATGACCTTGTCAGGAATCCCTCTCCTGGTTAGACTCAGCCGTTCAACTTCCATGCCGTTAAACGTAGCCACGGTAAGTCTTGATAGACGAACGGGCCCTGTTGCAGAAGATACTCGCGAAGAGGTAGAGGCCACGAATCTTCGATCAGCATCTCAAGCAGATCCGCGTACCAGGCCATTCGAGGCCAGTCTGGAGCAATGAGGATTGCTTGAACCTTTTCCCTTTTTATTCTTTTCAGAATTATTGGGATCAGAGGAATTGGAGGAAAAACATACACCATCTGGTAGACCCACGGAGTTGTCAGAGCGTCTACCGCCACTGCTTGTGGGTCTCTCGACCTGGAACAATAGCGCTTCTTGTTGAGAGGCCATCATGTCAATCTGTGGATATCCCCACCGACGTGTCAAAAACCGGAACACCTCCGGGTGGAGACCCCACTTCCCCGGGTGCAGGTCGTGTCTGCTGAGGCAGTCTGCTTCCCAGTTCTCTACTCCCAGAATGAAGACCGCCGACAACACCACAGCGTATTTTTCCACCCAGAGGATAAATCTTGACACCTCTGACATTGCTGCTCCACTTTTCGTTCTGCCCTGTCGGTTTATGTACGTTACCGCCGTTACATTGTCCGACTGGACTTGAATGGCCTGATTCCAAAATAGAGATGAGTCCTGCAGAAGGGCGTTGTAGATTGCACCGAGTTCCAAGATGTTTACTGGAAGGACAACTTCCCGACTTGACCATCTTCCTTGAAACTGCACCCTCTGGGTGACTGCTCCCCAACATCTAAGGCTTACGTCTGTGGTTAGCAGAATCCAATTCTGAATCCCGAACCTCCGACCCTCGACGAGGAGAGAAGTCTGTAGCCACCACAGAAGGGAGATTCTGGCTTTCGGTGACAGACCGTTCCTCTGGTGCATTTGAAGATGCGATCCGGACCATTTGTCCAACAGATCCAACTGGTAGGGCCTCGGATGAAACCTTATGTACTGAAGCGCCTCGTAAGAGGCCACCATTTTTCCCAGAAGGTGGATGCACAGAGATCCGGGTTTGCTTCAGTACAGCCCGAACCATCGACTGGATTTCCATAGCCTTCTCCAAGGGAAGGACCACCCTGAGACTCTGTGTCCAGTATCACTCCCAGGAAAGGAAGCCTCTGCGTCAGATCCAGGTGAGATTTTGGCAAGTTCAGAATCCACCCGTGATCCAGGAGTTGTCAGGTTGAGAGGCCAGTGCTGTCCAACAACCGCTCCCTGGACGGTGCCTTTATCAGAAAATCGTTCAGGTATGGAATTATGTTCACTCCCTGTTTGCGGAATAGAAACATCATCTCTGCCATCACCTTGGTGAACACTCTTGGTGCCGTGGAAAGACCAAATGGCAGGGCCTGGAACTGGTAGTGGCTGTCCTGCAGTGCAAACCGTAGAGAAGCCTGATGAGGTGGCCAGATCAGAATGTGAAGGTACGCATCCTTGATATCCAGAGACACTAGAAATTGCAACTCCTCCAGACCCGAGATCACCGCTCTCACACACTCCATCTTGAATTTGAACACTCGTAAGTACGGGTTCAACTATTTAAAATTAAAAATCGGTCTTAACGAACCGTCCAGTTTCGGTACTACAAACAAGTTGGAATAACGGCCCTCATTCCGAGTTGTTCACTCGCTAGCTGTTTTTAGGAGCCATGAAAATGAAAAGCTGCTGCCCTCTGGGAGTGTATTTTAGCTTAGCAGAAGTGCGAACGAAAGGATCGCAGAGCGGCTGCAAAATATTTTTGAGCAGTTTCAGAGTAACTCCAGACAAACTCAGCGCTTGCGATCACTTCAGACCATTCAGTTCCTGTTTTGACGTCACAAACACGCCCTGCGTTCAGCCAGCCACTCCTGCGTTTTTCCGAACACTCCCTGAAAACGGTCAGTTAACACCCAGTAACGCCCACTTCATGTCAATCACTCTGCAGGCAGCAGTGCAACTGAAAAGCTTCACTAGAGCCTGTGTGAAACTACTTAGACTCTTGTGAAAGTACGTTGCACGTGCGCATTGCGCCGCTTACGCAGAAGTGCCGCTTTTTTGCCAGAACGCTGCACTGCGAACGAAAACAGCTAGCGAACAACTCGGAATGACCACCAATATCCCTTGTTTTGCAGATGAGGTGGAACTGGCATAATGACCTGAGTCTGTACCAGTTTTTTAATGGCGTCCTGTGGTTATACTTACTTCCTGTGAAACTGGTAAGCCTGATTTGAAGAATCTGTGAGGTGGGAGCTCCTGAAACGCCAGTCTGTAACCCTCGGAAATAAGATCTATGACCCAGGGATCCTGGCATGTTGTTGTCCAGATGTGACTGAAAATTTTTCATCGGCTCCCATCTGCCAGTCATCGCGGTCCACCGTCATGCTGAAGGTTTTGAGGAAGCAGAGCTTGAGCTCTGTTCCGGTGAACCGGTAGTTGCTGGTTTACCTCTAGCGCCTCTGGTGGCTGTAGAAGAACCTCTGGTTTTGCCCTTAAACTTGGAGGTCCGAAAGGACTGTAGATTAGGTCCTGAGTAGGCCTTCCTGGCTGAGGGAGCTGCAGAAGGAAGATACGTGGACTTACCCGCAGTAGCTTTAGAGATCCATTTGTCTAGTTAGTCTCCAAATAAGGCCTCTCCTGTGAAGGGTAGGCCTTCCACGCCTTTCCTGGAGTCCGCGTCAGCAGTCCACTGGCGTAGCCATAAGCCTCTGCATGCTGACACTGCCATAGTAGTGGTGCGTGCATTAAGCAAGCCTATTTCTTTTATGGCTTCCACTATAAAATTTGCCTGTATATGTTGCAGGAGTAAAATAATCTGCCCCCTTAGGCAAGGTACCTAACCCCTCAATTAGGTTACCCAGCGGCCTTCGTAATCCACCCACATGCTATAGTGGGTCTCTGGGCCACCCCAGCAGCTGTATACAAAGATTTGAGTGTATCCTCAATTCTCTGATCAGCCGTGTCTTTTAGGGAGGCTGTACCAGGGACACGCAAAACAATTTTCCGTGACAGCCTGGATACTGATGCATCCACTATCTGTGATTTTTCCCATTTTTTTTCTATCCTCAGGAGGAAAGGGAAAAGAGGATATCAACCTTTTAGGGATTTTAAATTTCATATAAGGATTAACTCATGGTTCTTCAAACGGTATTTAAAGTGGCTGAGGATTTCTTTTTTATATTAAAATAAGATTCCTTAGTCTCCTCTGTTACCTTATCAGGGATATGCAGAACTTCTCAGATAGCTTCTATGAGAGCCTCTATTCCCTGTGACATAGAAGCCTCCCCCAACTCTGAGTCCACCTCCCCCATGTCTGACCCCTCATCATCAGAGTCAGACTGCAGGATATGGGCCAAAGGACGTTTTTGCGGACAAATGGTAGGGGACTGAGACGCTGGTTTGGGTAGCGAGTCTCTGTTCATAAACTCAGTCATCAATTGTCTTAAGTATTGAGTCTCTTTCTCATTGCGGGACAATTTAGCAGAAATATTGGAAATCATTCCCCTAATGGAATCCAGCCAAGCTGGCCCTGCCCCACTAGACTTGGAGGGTGCACTGTACTGAGTACACTGCAGTGAACCCCCTGGAGAAGTGGAACACTGTGCCTTACATCAAACACACTCTTTGTCTGATATACTGTGACAGTGACAGCACACACAGGAACAGGTTAAATGCACAATTAAACCCACAAAGAGCCCTTCAAGAGAGACACAGATAGTCTGGAGCCAGCACACAGCGCCCTTACTGCTAATGCCAAGCTTAGCCGGGTCGCAGACTAAGTACCCAGATTGGGGACTTAGTATACTATTAAGCGCGCACCCCTGATATGACCCCTGGTACCACTAAGGTAATCTGGAGTCTCTCCGGAGGAGCTGCACGTACCTGTCAATCAGCGTCTGTGTCCACTGCAGAGGGAAAATGGCGCTGGTGAGCTGCTGGATCCGCCCCTTCAATGGCGTGCGGTCTTCCCGCTTCTTTATACTGACTGAGGTAATTTTAGTGCCTAAAATGGAGTCAGCCCCCTTTTAAGTCTGTAATGCCAGTCTGGATACTGTGTACACACGTAGTGTACTTCGACTCAGTTTGCTCCCTCAGAAGCGGTGCGTCTGCACTGTGTACTGAGTCTGGAGATACAGCCGCCCCACGTTGAAGATGTGCGTCTCCGTACCCTCATGCCGCCCTAATGGCCAGCGACCCGCTAACCGAGACGCCGGCTTAGTACTCACCACTCTTCTTTCTTCTGGCTCTGTTAGGGGTGGCGGCGTGCTGCGGGAATGTACGCTTGCCATGGTAGGGCTTGCGAATAGTTCTCTCAGGAGCTAGTGTCCTATCAGCGGGGAACGGGACCATTAACCCTTCAAGAGGTTGGGCCGTTCCCCCCCTCTAAGTCCCACGAAGCAGGCAGGCTGGTGCCATCCAGACCTGCCTGAAAATAACAAACATACTAAATAAATGCATAAAACACTTCAATAGCTTCCAGCGATGTGACCGGCTCATCCGAGGCACATTTTCTAAATTAAGACTGGCAGGAGGGGCATAGAGGGAGGAGCCAGCGCACACTATCAAATTCTTAAAGTGCCCAAGGCTCCTAGTGGACAGTCTATACCCATGGTACTAGATGGATTCCCGGTATCCCAAGGACCTAAGAGAAATATCGTTAAGTACATCGGCTCTTGTGTACAGCTGATATGTCTGAACGTCATCGTTTACAGACATAACATCGGCCCTGCAGCACAGCAGATACAGGAACCGTCGACAATGACTTAAATGTCGACCTAGCATTTTGTGCCAATCCCGATATTTCCAATCACTGAGTGATCAGATAGCTCTTCAATGTACACACAAGGTCACAGTACTATGCTCTACAAGCTCTTGAGCAGATTGGCAAAGTTGCATTAATGGTGGTTAGTGTAGTCTGCAGGTAACAGAACACAACTCACAACAGAAACCTGCTGTGCTCAAGTCTGAGCATGCTATTTGGCGTTTTCCAAAATGTTGATACAACATTTACCCTATAAAAACTAGTTTTCAAATAATTAAAAATACTATAAAATATATTTCAAAAACAGCAAAAAAAAAAAAAAAAAAAAAAAAAAAAAAGTGACATTATAAACCTTTTTCTAACCACCACCGTCTCTTGCTCACCCCATTTCTTTCTTGCTGGAAATGTTCACATTTTTACAAGCGAGACGAGCAGAACTATATTTCAGCGCTTCAACCACTTCCCATTGAAGGTTCTCCACGGCCCATTTACACTTGTTTAGCGGGATGTAATTTCTGAGGAAGAAGAGCGTTTTCCTCTTCTCACACCAATCGTCAAAAAAGACACAAAATTCTTCCCAGGAGAAAAACTCCATCAACTGCAGCTCGGTTTCATCCATGGCGGACAGGCTACAAAGGCAGAAATTGGGAAGTGGATTTACATAGGAAAATATGTATAACTATCTAAAATATTGGAAGTCAACTACAGTAGACATAGTGCAAGAGGCACACACACAAAAAAAAAAAATTTAATTTGAAAAAATTAAAAAAAATTGAGTTAATTGTGCCTACCTGTCACCCTAAAGCTGGATATACAATATAATTATATTTTCGATCTGGTAATGTCTCGGAGCAAATGACAGCAACCATTTGCTCCCAAAAGCCGGAAAACAAAAAAAAATGGTCGTTTTGGTAAATTGTTTCAATCTGTTTCCCAGTATTTGGGAGCAAATGGTCAATCGTCATTTACTGCCAAACATTACCATATTTTCATTCCAACCAGAAAGATTGGACAGAATCTTATAGTGTGTATCCAGCTTTCGGGTCAGTTAAGGGGTAGTATACACTTGTGCTTCTGATTGTCCACAATTTATATTAGGCAAAACCAGCGATAGAGACTGCCCACCACTTTGACCATAAATAATTTAATTTGCTCCTGGACCACTAAGCCAAGACACCCCTGAGAGAGCCTTGCTGCAGCCCAGAGTGCCTAGGCACAGTGTTTGGGGACCATTGTTTTAATCCATAACTACAAGTATGCTGATCTTATGGACCAATCGTGTATTTGGAAAAAATAAGAATTCTCTCACCGGTAATTCTATTTCTCGTAGTCCGTAGTGGATGCTGGGAACTCCGTAAGGACCATGGGGAATAGCGGGCTCCGAAGGAGGCTGGGCACTCTAGAAAGATCTTCGACTACCTGGTGTGCACTGGCTCCTCCCACTATGACCCTCCTCCAAGCCTCAGTTAGGTACTGTGCCCGGACGAGCGTACACCATAAGGAAGGATTTTGACTCCCGGGTAAGACTCATACCAGCCACACCAATCACACCGTACAACTCGTGATATGAAACACAGTTAACAGTATGAAACAATAGAGCCTCTCAACAGATGGCTCAACAATAACCCGATTTAGTTAACAATAACTATGTACAAGTATTGCAGATAAACCGCACTTGGGATGGGCGCCCAGCATCCACTACGGACAACGAGAAATAGAATTACCGGTGAGTAAATTCTTATTTTCTCTGACGTTCTTGTGGATGCTGGGAACTCCGTAAGGACCATGGGGATTATACCAAAGCTCCCAAACGGGCGGGAGAGTGCGGATGACTCTGCAGCACCGAATGAGAGAACTCCAGGTCCTCCTCAGCCAGGGTATCAAATTTATAGAATTTTGCAAACGTGTTTGCCCCTGACCAAGTAGCAGCTCGGCAAAGTTGTAAAGCAGAGACCCCTCGGGCAGCCGCCCAAGATGAGCCCACCTTCCTTGTGGAATGGGCATTGACAGATTTTGGCTGTGGCAGGCCTCCCACAGTATGTGCAAGCTGAATTGTACTACAAATCCAACGAGCAATAGTCTGCTTAGAAGCAGGAGCACCCAGCTTGTTGGGTGCATACAGGATAAACAGCGAGTCAGATTTTCTGACTCCAGCCGTCCTGGAAACATATATTTTCAGGGCCCTGACAACGTCTAGCAACTTGGAGTCCTCCAAATCCTTAGTAGCCGCAGGCACCACAATAGGCTGGTTCAGGTGAAACGCTGACACCACCTTAGGGAGAAACTGGGGACGAGTCCTCAATTCTGCCCTATCCATATGGAAAATCAGATAAGGGCTTTTACATGATAAAGCCGCCAACTCTGACACTCGCCTGGCTGAAGCCAAGGCCAATAACATGACCACTTTCCACGTGAGATATTTCAGATCCACGGTTTTTAGTGGCTCAAACCAATGTGATTTTAAGAAACTCAACATCACGTTGAGATCCCAAGGTGCCACAGGAGGCACAAATGGGGGCTGAATATGCAGCACTCCTTTCACAAATGTCTGAACTTCAGGTACTGAAGCTAGTTCTTTTTGAAAGAAAATTGACAGAGCCGAGATCTGTACCTTAATGGAGCCCAGTTTTAGGCCCATATTCACTCCTGCTTGCAGGAAATGCAGAAATCGACCTAGTTGAAATTCCTCCGTTGGGGCCTTTTCGGCCTCACACCATGCAACATACCTCCGCCATATGCGGTGATAATGAGTTGCTGTGACCTCTTTTCTGGCTTTAATAAGCGTAGGAATGACTTCCTCCGGAATGCCCTTTTCCTTCAGGATCCGGCGTTCAACCGCCATGCCGTCAAACGCAGCCGCGGTAAGTCTTGGAACAGACAGGGGCCCTGCTGCAGCAGGTCCTGTCTGAGCGGCAGAGACCACGGGTCCTCTGAGATCATCTCTTGAAGTTCCGGGTACCACGCTCTTCTCGGCCAATCCGGAACCACGAGAATTGTGTTTACTCCTCGCTTTCTTATTATTCTCAATACCTTCGGTATGAGAGGTAGAGGAGGGAACACATAAACTGACCGGTACACCCACGGTGTCACTAGAGCGTCCACAGCTATCGCCTGAGGGTCTCTTGACCTGGCGCAATACTTCTCTAGTTTTTTTGTTTAGGCGGGACGCCATCATGTCCACCTGTGGACGACCCCATTGATTTACAATCATTTGGAAGACTTCTGGATGAAGTCCCCACTCTCCCGGGTGGAGGTCGTGCCTGCTGAGAAAGTCTGCTTCCCAGTTGTCCACTCCCGGGATGAACACTGCTGACAGTGCTAGTACATGATTCTCCGCCCATCGGAGAATTTTTGTGGCTTCTGCCATCGCCGTCCTGCTTCTTGTGCCGCCCTGTCGATTCACATGGGCGACTGCCGTGATGTTGTCTGACTGGATCAGCACCGGCTGGTGTAGGAGCAGGGATTTTGCTTGACTTAGGGCATTGTAAATGGCCCTTAGTTCCAGAATATTTATGTGAAGGGCAGTCTCCTGACTTGACCATAGTCCTTGGAAATTTCTTCCCTTTGTGACTGCCCCCCAGCCTCGTAGGCTGACATCCGTGGTCACCAGGACCCAGTCCTGTATGCCGAATCTGCGGCCCTCCAGAAGATGAGCACTGTGCAGCCACCACAGAAGAGACACCCTGGTTCGTGGAGACAGGGTTATTAAACGATGCATCTGAAGATGCGATCCGGACCACTTGTCCAACAGGTCCCACTGAAAAATTCTGGCATGGAACCTGCCGAATGGAATTGCTTCGTAAGAAGCTACCATCTTTCCCAGGACCCGCGTGCAGTGATGCACCGATACCTGTTTTGGTTTTAGGAGGTCTCTGACTAGAGAAGACAACTCCCTGGCTTTCTCCTCCGGGAGAAACACTTTTTTCTGGGCCGTGTCCAGAATCATTCCCAGGAACATTAGACGTGTCGTGGGGACCAGCTGTGACTTTGGGATATTCAGAATCCAACCGTGCTGGCTCAGCACTTCCTGAGATAGTGCTACTCCCACTAACAACTGTTCTTTGTATCGTGCCTTTATTAGGAGATCGTCCAAGTATGGGATAATTAAAACTCCCTTTTTTCGAAGGAGTATCATCATTTCCGCCATAACCTTGGTAAATACCCTCGGTGCCGTGGAGAGTCCAAACGGCAGCGTCTGGAATTGGTAATGGCAATCCTGTACCACAAATCTGAGGTACTCCTGGTGAGAATTGTAAATGGGGACATGCAGGTAAGCATCCTTGATGTCCAGGGATACCATGTAATCCCCCTCGTCCAGGCTTGCAATAACCGCCCTGAGCGATTCCATCTTGAACTTGAATTTTTTTTATGTATGTGTTCAAGGATTTCAAATTTAAAATGGGTCTCACCGAACCGTCCGGTTTCGGCACCACAAATAGTGTGGAATAGTAACCCCGGCCTTGTTGAAGTAGGGGTACCTTGATTATCACCTGCTGGGAATACAGCTTGTGAATCGCTGCTAGCACCGCCTCCCTGTCTGAGGGAGCAATCGGCAAGGCGGATTTTAGGAAACGGCGGGGTGGAGTCGCCTCGAATTCCAGCCTGTATCCCTGAGATACTATTTGAAGGATCCAGGGATCCACCTGTGAGCGAACCCACTGATCGCTGAAATTCCTGAGGCGGGCCCCCACCGTACCTGGCTCCGCCTGTGAAGCCCCACCGTCATGCGGCGGACTTGGAAGAGGAAGCGGGGGAGGACTTTTGTTCCTGGGAACCTGCTGTTTGCTGCAGCCTTTTTCCCCTGCCTCTGCCTCTTGACAGAAAAGACCCTCCTTTTCCCCGCTAGTTTTTCTGGGACCGAAAGGACTGAACCTGATAAAATGGCGCCTTCTTAGGCTGTGAGGGGACATGGGGTAAAAATGCTGACTTCCCAGACGTTGCTGTGGAAACTAGGTCGGAGAGACCATCCCCAAATAATTCCTCCCCCTTATAAGGCAAAACTTCCATGTGCCTTTTGGAATCTGCATCTCCAGTCCACTGGCGAGTCCATAAGCATCTCCTAGCAGAGATGGATAATGCACTTACTTTAGATGCCAGCCGGCAGATTTCCCTCTGTGCATCTCTCATGTATAAGACTGAGTCTTTGATATGGTCAATTGTTAGCAGGATCGTGTCTCTGTCTAACGTGTCAATATCTTCTGACAGTTTATCTGACCACGCAGCGGCAGCACTGCACATCCATGCTGATTCAATAGCTGGTCTGAGTATAATGCCTGAGTGTGTATATACAGACTTCAGGATCGCCTCCTGCTTTCTATCAACAGGTTCCTTAAGGGCGGCCGTATCCTGGGACGGTAGTGCCACCTTTTTAGACAAACGTGTGAGCGCTTTATCCACCTTCGGGGGTGTTTCCCAACGTAACCTATCCTCTGGCGGGAAAGGGAACGCCATTAGTAGCTTCTTAGGAATTACCAATTTCTTATCAGGGGAAGCCCACGCTTCTTCACACACTTCATTTAATTCATCTGACGGGGGAAAAACTACAGGTAGTTTTTTCTCCCCAAACATAATACCCTTTTCTCTATCGTCCTAAGTGGATGCTGGGGTTCCTGAAAGGACCATGGGGAATAGCGGCTCCGCAGGAGACAGGGCACAAAAAAGTAAAGCTTTACTAGGTCAGGTGGTGTGCACTGGCTCCTCCCCCTATGACCCTCCTCCAGACTCCAGTTAGATTTTGTGCCCGAACGAGAAGGGTGCAATCTAGGTGGCTCTCCTAAAGAGCTGCTTAGAGAAAGTTTAGTTTAGGTTTTTTTCTTTACAGTGAGTCCTGCTGGCAACAGGATCACTGCAACGTGGGACTTAGGGGGAAAGTAGTAAACTCACCTGCATGCAGAGTGGATTTGCTGCTTGGCTACTGGACACCATTAGCTCCAGAGGGATCGAACACAGGCCCAGCCGTGGAGTCCGGTCCCGGAGCCGCGCCGCCGACCCCCTTGCAGATGCTGAAGCGTGAAGAGGTCCGGAAACCGGCGGCTGAAGACTCCTCAGTCTTCATAAGGTAGCGCACAGCACTGCAGCTGTGCGCCATTTTCCTCTCAGCACACTTCACTGGGCAGTCACTGAGGGTGCAGAGCGCTGGGGGGGGGCGCTCTGAGAGGCAAATATAAACCTTATACAAGGCTAAAAATACCTCACATATAGCCCATAGGGGCTATATGGAGATATTTAACCCCTGCCTGACTGGAAAAATAGCGGGAGAAGAACCCGCCGAAAAAGGGGCGGGGCCTATCTCCTCAGCACACGGCGCCATTTTCTGTCACAGCTCCGCTGGTCAGAACGGCTCCCAGGTCTCTCCCCTGCACTGCACTACAGAAACAGGGTAAAACAGAGAGGGGGGGCACATTAATGGCTATATATATATATATATATATATTAAAGCAGCTATAAGGGAGCACTTAATATAAGGATATCCCTTGTATATATAGCGCTTTGTGGTGTGTGCTGGCAGACTCTCCCTCTGTCTCCCCAAAAGGGCTAGTGGGTCCTGTCTTCATTAGAGCATTCCCTGTGAGTTTGCGGTGTGTGTCGGTACGTGGTGTCGACATGTATGAGGACGATATTGGTGTGGAGGCGGAGCAATTGCCAAATATGCAGATGTCACCCCCCCAGGGGGTCGACACCAGAATGGATGCCTTTATTTGTGGAATTACGTGATGGTTTATCTTCCCTTAAACAGTCAGTTGAGGACATGAGGCGGCCGGACAATCAATTAATGCCTGTCCAGGCGCCTCAAACACCGTCAGGGGCTGTAAAACGCCCTTTGCCTCAGTCGGTCGACACAGACCCAGACACGGGCACTGATTCCAGTGACGACGGTAGAAATTCAAACGTATTTTCCAGTAGGGCCACACGTTATATGATTTTGGCAATGAAGGAGACGTTACATTTAGCTGATACTACAGATACCGTAAAACAGGGTATTATGTATGGTGTGAAAAAACTACAAACAGTTTTTCCTGAATCAGAAGAATTAAATGACGTGTGTGATGAAGCGTGGGTTGCTCCTGATAAAAAGTTGATAATTTCAAAAAAGTTATTGGCATTATACCCTTTCCCGCCAGAGGTTAGGGCGCGCTGGGAAACACCCCCTAAGGTGGACAAGGCGCTCACACGCTTATCCAAACAAGTGGCGTTACCCTCTCCTGAGACGGCCGCACTTAAGGATCCATCAGATAGAAAGATGGAAGTTATTCAAAAGAATATATACACACATGCAGGTGTTATACTACGACCAGCTATAGCAACTGCCTGGATGTGCAGTGCTGGAGTAGTTTGGTCAGAATCCCTGATTGAAAATATTGATACCCTAGATAGGGACAATGTTTTACTGTCGTTAGAACAAATAAAGGATGCATTTATCTATATGCGTGATGCACAGAGGGATATTTGCACACTGGCATCTCGGGTGAGTGCTATGTCCATTTCAGCCAGAAGAGCCTTATGGACACGACAGTGGACAGGCGATGCGGATTCAAAACGTCACATGGAGGTTTTGCCGTATAAAGGGGAGGAGTTATTTGGAGTTGGTCTATCAGACTTGGTGGCCACGGCTACTGCCGGGAAATCCACTTTTTTACCTCAAGTCACTCCCCAACAGAGAAAGGCACCGACCTTTCAACCGCAGCCTTTTCGCTCCTACAAAAATAAGAGAGCAAAGGGCTTGTCGTACCTGCCACGAGGCAGAGGAAGAGGGAAGAGACACCAACAGGCAGCTCCTTCCCAGGAACAGAAGCCCTCCCCGGCTCCTGCAAAAACCTCAGCATGACGCTGGGGCCTCTCAAGCGGACTCGGGGACAGTGGGGGGCCGTCTCAAAAATTACAGCGCGCAGTGGGCTCACTCGCAGGTAGACCCCTGGATCCTGCAGATAATATCTCAGGGGTACAGGTTGGAATTAGAGACGGATCCTCCTCATCGTTTCCTGAAGTCTGCCTTACCAACCGTCTCTTCCGAAAGGGAGAGGGTGTTGGAAGCCATTCACAAGCTGTACGCTCAGCAGGTGATAGTCAAAGTACCCCTATTACAACAAGGAAAGGGGTATTATTCCACTCTATTTGTGGTACCGAAGCCGGATGGCTCGGTAAGGCCTATTCTAAATCTGAAGTCCTTGAACCTCTACATAAAAAAGTTCAAGTTCAAGATGGAGTCACTCAGAGCAGTGATAGCGAACCTGGAAGAAGGGGACTTTATGGTATCCTTGGACATCAAGGATGCGTATCTACACGTTCCGATTTACCCCGCACACCAGGGGTACCTCAGGTTCATTGTTCAAAACTGTCACTATCAGTTTCAGACGCTGCCGTTCGGATTGTCCACGGCGCCTCGGGTCTTTACCAAGGTAATGGCCGAGATGATGATTCTTCTTCGAAGAAAAGGCGTATTAGTTATCCCATACTTGGACGATCTCCTAATAAGGGCAAGGTCCAGAGAACAGCTGGAGACAGCTTTAGCACTATCTCAAGAGGTGCTAAGACAACACGGGTGGATTCTGAATATTCCAAAATCCCATTTAATCCCGACAACTCGTCTGCTGTTCCTAGGAATGATTCTGGACACGGTTCAGAAAAAGGTTTTCCTTCCAGAGGAAAAAGCCAAGGAGTTATCCGATCTGGTCAGGAACCTCCTAAAACCAGGAAAAGTGTCAGTACATCAATGCACAAGAGTCCTGGGAAAAATGGTGGCTTCTTACGAAGCAATTCCATTCGGCAGATTCCATGCAAGAATATTCCAAAGGGATCTGTTGGACAAATGGTCAGGGTCGCATCTGCAGATGCACCTGCGAATAACCCTGTCACCAAAGACAAGGGTGTCACTTCTGTGGTGGTTGCAGAAGGCTCACCTATTAGAAGGCCGCAGATTCGGCATTCAGGATTGGATCCTGGTGACCACGGACGCCAGCCTGAGAGGCTGGGGAGCAGTCACACAAGGAAGAAACTTCCAGGGAGTATGGACGAGTCTGGAAAAGTCTCTTCACATAAACATTCTGGAACTAAGAGCAATCTACAATGCTCTAAGCCAGGCGGAACTTCTCCTGCAAGGAAAGCCGGTGTTGATTCAGTCGGACAACATCACGGCGGTCGCCCATGTAAACAGACAGGGCGGCACAAGAAGCAGGAGGGCAATGGCAGAAGCTGCCAAGATTCTTCGCTGGGCGGAGAATCACGTGATAGCACTGTCAGCAGTGTTCATCCCGGGCGTGGACAACTGGGAAGTAGACTTCCTCAGCAGACACGATCTTCATCCGGGAGAGTGGGGTCTACATCCAGAAGTCTTCAACATGTTAATAGACCGTTGGGAAAGACCAATTGTAGACATGATGGCGTCTCGCCTCAACAAGAAACTGGACAAATATTGCGCCAGGTCAAGAGATCCACAGGCAATAGCTGTGGACGCACTGGTAACTCCTTGGGTGTACCAGTCAGTGTATGTGTTTCCTCCTCTGCCACTCATACCAAAGGTATTGAAGATCATACGGCAAAGAAGAGTAAGAACAATACTAGTGGTTCCGGATTGGCCGAGAAGGACTTGGTATCCGGAACTTCAAGAGATGCTCACGGACGAACCGTGGCCTCTACCTCTGAGAAGGGACCTGCTACAGCAGGGTCCCTGTCTTTTTCAAGACTTACCGCGGCTGCGTTTGACGGCATGGCGGTTGAACGCCAGATCCTAAAAGGGAAAGGCATTCCAGAAGAAGTCATTCCTACCTTGATTAAGGCACGGAAGGAAGTCACCGTGAAACATTATCACCGCATTTGGCGAAAATATGTAGCGTGGTGCGAGGATCGGAGGGTTCCGACGGAGGAATTCCAACTGGGTCGTTTCCTACATTTCCTGCAATCAGGATTATCTATGGGTCTCAAATTGGGATCCATTAAGGTTCAAATTTCGGCCCTGTCAATATTCTTCCAAAAAGAATTGGCCTCTGTCCCTGAGGTCCAGACTTTTGTCAAGGGAGTACTGCATATACAGCCTCCTGTGGTGCCTCCGGTGGCACCGTGGGATCTAAATGTAGTTTTAGATTTCCTCAAATCCCATTGGTTTGAACCATTGAAAAAGGTGGATTTGAAATATCTCACATTGAAAGTGACTATGTTACTAGCCCTGGCCTCTGCCAGGAGAGTATCTGAATTGGCGGCTTTATCTTATAAAAGTCCTTATCTAATCTTCCATTCGGATAGGGCAGAACTGCGGACTCGTCCGCATTTTCTCCCTAAAGTGGTATCAGCATTTCATCTGAACCAACCTATTGTGGTGCCTGCGGCCACTAGCGACTTGGAGGACTCCAAGTTGTTGGACGTTGTCAGAGCCTTAAAAATATACATTGCAAGGACGGCTGGAGTCAGAAAATCTGACTCGCTGTTTATATTGTATGCACCCAACAAGTTGGGCGCACCTGCTTCTAAGCAGTCGATTGCTCGTTGGATTTGTAACACAATTCAACTTGCACATTCTGTGGCAGGCCTGCCACAGCCTAAAACTGTAAAAGCCCACTCCACAAGGAAGGTGGGCTCATCTTGGGCGGCTGCCCGAGGGGTCTCGGCATTACAACTCTGCCGAGCAGCTACGTGGTCGGGGGAGAACACGTTTGTAAAATTTTACAAATTTGATACCCTGGCAAAGGAGGACCTGGAGTTCTCTCATTCGGTGCTGCAGAGTCATCCGCACTCTCCCGCCCGTTTGGGAGCTTTGGTATAATCCCCATGGTCCTTTCAGGAACCCCAGCATCCACTTAGGACGATAGAGAAAATAAGAATTTACTTACCGATAATTCTATTTCTCGGAGTCCGTAGTGGATGCTGGGCGCCCATCCCAAGTGCGGATTATCTGCAATACTTGTACATAGTTATTGTTAACTAATTCGGGTTATTGTTAAGGAGCCATCTTTAAGAGGCCCTTTCTGTTGTCATACTGTTAACTGGGTTTAGATCACAAGTTGTACGGTGTGATTGGTGTGGCTGGTATGAGTCTTACCCGGGATTCAAAATGCCTCCCTTATTGTGTATGCTCGTCCGGGCACAGTACCTAACTGGAGTCTGGAGGAGGGTCATAGGGGGAGGAGCCAGTGCACACCACCTGACCTAGTAAAGCTTTACTTTTTTGTGCCCTGTCTCCTGCGGAGCCGCTATTCCCCATGGTCCTTTCAGGAACCCCAGCATCCACTACGGACTCCGAGAAATAGAATTATCGGTAAGTAAATTCTTATTTTTTGTGGTACCTGGATGTAAATCAGAAATATTTAACACCTCTTTCATTGCCTCAATCATGCAGTGAATGGCCTTAACGGGCATAAAATTTGACTCATCGTCGTCGACACTGGTGTCAGTATCCGTGTCAACATCTACTTGTGCCACCTGAGATAGCGGGCGTTTCAGAGCCCCTGATGACTTTTGAGACACCTGGACAGGCACGAGCTGAAGACTCGGCTGTCCCACAGTCGGCATATTTTTTATGTAAGGAGTCTATACGTGCACTCATTTCCTGCCATAATACCATCCACTCAGGTGTCTGACCCCCAGGGGGTGACATCCCTGCTAAAGGCATCTGCTCCCCCTCCACATCATTATCCTCCTCAAACATGTCGACACAACCGTACCGACACACTCCACACACACAGGGAATGCTCCAACAGAGGACAGGACCCACAAAAGCCCTTTGGGGGGGCAGAGTAAGAGTATGCCAGCACACACCAGAGCGCTATATATATATATATATATATATATATATATATATATATATATATATATATATATATATATATATATATATATATATATATATAGGGACTAACTGAGTTATGTCCCTAATAGCTGCTTTTCAATATAATATACTGTATACAGTGCCAATTTTAATGCCCCCCCTCTCTTTTCCCTCTTACTGTACTGTAGAATTGCAGGGAAGAGCCAGGGAGCTTCCTTCCAGCCGAGCTGTGAGGGAAAAATGGCGCCAGTGTGCTGAGGAGATAGGCTCCGCCCCTTTTTCGCGGCGTATTCTCCCGCTTTTTATGGGATTCTGGCAGGGGTATTTACCTCATATATATAGCCCCAGGGGCTATATATTGAGGTATTTTAGCCAGCCAAGGTGTTTTTATTGCTGCCTCAGGGCGCCTTCCCCCAGCGCCCTGCACCCTCAGTGACCGGAGTGTGAAGTGTGTATGAGGAGCAATGGCGCACAGCTGCAGTGCTGTGCGCTACCTTGGTGAAGACAGGATGTCTTCATGCCGCCGATTTTCCGGACCATCGTCTTGCTTCTGGCTCTGTAAGGGGGACGGCGGCGCGGCTCCGGGACCGAACATCAAGGCTGGGCCTGCGGTCGATCCCTCTGGAGCTAATGGTGTCCAGTAGCCTAAGAAGCCCAATCCGGCTGCAAGCAGGCGAGTTCGCTTCTTCTCCCCTTAGTCCCTCGCTGCAGTGAGCCTGTTGCCAGCACGTCTCACTAAAAATAACAAATTCTAAGACTATAACTTTCTAAGAGCTCAGGAGAGCCCCTAGTGTGCATCCAACCTCGGCCGGGCACGAAATCTAACTGAGGCTTGGAGGAGGGTCATAGTGGGAGGAGCCAGTGCACACCAGGTAGTCTAAGATCTTTCTAGAGTGCCCAGCCTCCTTCGGAGCCCGCTATACCCCATGGTCCTTACGGAGTTCCCAGCATCCACTAGGACGTCAGAGAAAGGAGATTTATGGTAAGAGCTTACCGTTGTTAAATCTTTCTGCAAGGTACACTGGGTTCCACAGGGAATAACATCGGGGGTGTAGAGTAGGATCTTGATCCGAGGCACCAACAGGCTAAAGCTTTGACTGTTCCCAAGATGCTCAGCGCCGCCTCCTCTATAACCCCGCCTCCGTGCACAGGAGCTCAGTTTCGTTAACCAGTCCAATGCAGTAGCAGGCAAAAGAGAAGACAATAGCTCGTAGCCACGTACACCACATTCTCGCGACAGGAGAAAGTATCAGCGGCTAATGCCATACAAACCCAAAGAAGCTAAGCGCGTCAGGGTGGGCGCCCTGTGGAACCCAGTACCTCGCAGAAAGATTTAACAAAAGGTAAGTTCTTACCATAAATCTCCTTTTCTGCAGCGGAGTACACTGGGTTCCACAGGGAATAACATCAGGGATGTCCTAAAGCAGTTCCTCATGGGAGGGGACGCACTGTAGCGGGCACAAAAACCCGGCGTCCAAAGGAGGCATTGAAGGCATAGAACCTTATGAACGTGTTCACCGAGGACCACGTAGCCGCCTTGCACAATTGTTCAAGGGTCGCACCACGGCAGGCCGGAATGGGCTTTGATGGTAGCAGGAGTTGGAAGATCAGCCTGTACATAAGCATGTGCAATCACCATTCTAATCCATCTGGCCAGGGTCTGCTTATTCACAGGCCAGCCACTTTTGTGAAAACCAAAAAGTACAAAGAGAGAATCGGACAACCGAATGGAAGAAGTCCTCTTCACATAGATACGGAGAGCCCGTACCACGTCCAAAGACCGCTCTTTGGATGACAATTCAGGAGAGATAAAGGCCGGAACCACAATCTCTTGTATAAGATGGAAAGAAGATACCACCTTAAGTAGATAACCAGGGCATGTCCGAAGGACTGCCCGGTCACGGTGAAAAATCAGAAAGGGAAACCGACAGGATAAGGCACCCAAATCTGAAACCCGTCTAGCAGAGGCAATAGCCAGCAGAAACAGAACCTTAAGAGTAAGCCACTTAAGGTCTGCGGACTCAGGAGGTTCAAATGGAGACTCTTGCAAGGCCTCCAGAACCACCGACAAATCCCAAGGAGCCACAGGCGGGACATAGGAAGATTGAATCCGTAACACACCGAGTGAATGTATGAGCATCAGGCAGAGCCGCAATTTTTCTCTAAAACCACACCGACGAGGCAGAAATATGAACCTTGATGGAGGCCAGACGAAGGCCCAAGTCCAGGCCCCGTTGCAGAAAGGCCAAAAGTTTGGCCGTACTAAACTTGTAAGCATCATGATTGTTAGCTGCGCACCAAGCAAAGTAAGAATTCCAGACCCTATGATAAATCAGAGCAGAAGCCGGTTTACGGGCCTTCAACATGGTTTGAATGACCGCCTCAGAAAATCCTTTGACCCTCAGAACGTAAGCTTCAAGAGCCACGCCGTCAAAGCCAGCCGGACCAAATCCTGGTATACACAAGGGCCCTGAACAAGGAGGTCTGGGTGTTGTGGAAGTAGAAGAGGATGCTCTATCGAGAGACCCTGTATGTCTGAGAACCAATGCCGTCTGGGCCACGCTGGAGCGATCAGAACGCTGCTTGAGGATCCCTTGTCCTTGCTCCGAAGACTAGAACCTTGTGATTGCGTCGAGACGCCATCAGGTCCACATCTGGAAGGCCCCACCCATCCACGAGGAGTTGAAACACTTCTGGATAGAGGCTCCACTCTCCGGGGTGTACATCCTGACGATTGAGTAAGTCCGCTATCCAGTTGAGGACCCCCGAAATGAACACCGCCAATATGGCTGGTAGATGGCGTTCCGCCCACTGAAGAATCTTTGACACTTTCATCATAGCCATGTGGCTTTGAGTGTCTCCTTGATGATTTATGTACGCCACCGTGGTGGCATTGTCTGACTGTACTTGAACAGGCCTGTTCTGTATCAGATGCTGGGCCAGGTTCAGAGCATTGAACACTGCCCGCAATTCCAGAAGGTTTATTGAGAGGAGGGACTCCTCTTTGGTCCACCGACCCTGAAGGGGGTGTTGCTCCAACACCGCGCCCCAACCTCTCAGACTGGCATCCGTCATCAGATGGACCCAGTTTGAGATCCAGTAGAGACGACCCCTGTTGAATTGTTGGTCCCGCAGCCACCAGTTCAGTGACAGACAAAACTCCGAAGACAATGAGATCATTTGAGACCTGATACGGTGAGGCAGGCCGTCCCACTTGGCAAGAATCAGTTTCTGCAGAGGGCGGGAATGAAATTGAGCGTACTCCACTATGTCAAAAGCAGACAGTGAATCGACACACGCGGACGAGAAAGGAAGCATCGAATTTTGTCCTGAAGGTTCAGGACCTTCTCCTGAGACAAGAACAACCTCTGGTTGAGTGTGTCCAACAATGCCCAGAGTTTCACCATGCTCTGAGCGGGGACCAAGGAGGATTTCTTCCAGTTGATGAGCCACCCGTCTGCTTGCAGAAACTGGACCGTTAGATCCAGATGACGGAGGAGAATTTCTGGGGCATTCGCCAGGATCAGCAAGTCGTCCAGATACGGCAGGATCCGGACACCCTGACAGCGGAGTAAAGCTGTTATTACCGCCATGACTTTCGTGAAGACTCACGGAGCCGTGGTCAAACCAAAAGGTAACGCCCGAAATTGATAATGGAGGTTAACAATAGCAAACCTCAGGTACTGCTGATGCGACATGGCAATAGGAATATGGTGATAAGCATCCTGTATGTTCAGGAAGACCATATAGTCCCCAGGCTCCTAAGCCAGAACAGAGCAAAGAGTTTCCATCCGAAACTTGGAGACTCTCACCAGTTTGTTCAAGGACTTTAGGTTGAGAATGGGTCAGGAGGAACCATTCGGTTTCGGGACTAGGAACAGCGGTGAATAGTACCCCTTGCCTCTCTGAGCCAGAGGCATCGGCAATACCACTCATGTGTCCAGGAGGGATTGTACCACCAAATTAAGTGTTTTTGCCTTCACCGGATCCGAAGGGATGTCTGTCAGGCAAAATCGATGACTGGGTACAATTCTTGAAGGATATGGCGTATCCGTGAGTGACGACTCCCCGTACCCAGGCGTCTGAAGTGGTCTTCAACCATTCCTGGGTAAACCTTAGAAGTTGGCCTCCCACCCTGGGATCCCCGCCCCGTCATGCAGCAGGCTTGTCTGATTTGGAAGCAGGCTGACGGGCAGCCCAGGCACTTTTAGGTTTGGGCTTACAGGATTTGGAAGCGAGTACCTGTTTCAGGTACGCCTGACCTTTTGCTTTACCTGGAGGACGAAATGAACGAAAGGAAGTACCCTTAACCTTCGGGACCGAAGGAGCAGTACTAGGTAGACATGCCGTCTTAGCAGAAGCTAAGTCAGCCACAATCTTGTTGAGATCCTCAACAAAAAGAATGTCTCCCTTAAAAGGGAGCATCTCCAAGGTTTTCTTAGAGTCCAGATCCACAGACCAGGACCTTAACCAGAGAATCCGGCGAGCCAAAATGGACGTAGTAGAAGCCTTGGCCGCCAGAATACCGGCATCAGAAGCAGCCTCCTTAAAGATAAATGAGATGCTGTGACAATATACGTGAGGCATTGTCTAGCATTATCTGGAAAGTTGGACTGCAGCTCTGCTTCCACCTCCTGAGCGCACGCTTCAATAGTTTCTGCAGCCCAAGTAGCTGCAGTAGTGGGACGATGCACAGCTACTGCGAGGGTGTAAATAGCTTTTAAGCAACCCTCCACACGCTTATCAGTCGGTTCTTTCAGAGAGGTGATGGTAGTTACAGGCAGAGCAGAGGATACCACCAGCCGCGCCACTCACGAATCCGCCGGTAGCGGTGTTTCCCAATTCTTACTTAGCTCCGCAGCGAGGGGGTAGCGAGCCAGCATCTTCTTGTAATGTGTGAATTTCTTTACTGGATTTTCCCAGGATTCCTGACGTATGTCAACCAAGTGGTCAGAATGAGGCAAAACTTGTTCGATAACCTTCTGACGTTTAAAACCTATCCGGTTTCTTAGAGGTAACAGGTTCTGGGTCATCGTCAATTTGAAGAATAAGCCTGATAGACTCCAACAAGTTAGGAACATCCACCTGCAAAACAGATTCCCTATCAGAAGCATCTGGGTCAGTATATACGCCATCTTCATTAGACGATGTGTCTGGAACATGGGTGGATTGTGAGGAAGTAATGGCCCGCTTAGAGGACCCCTTGGTCTTAGGCGGGCGAGAGTTAGGTTTTTGTTTGTTCAGTGAGTAATTCAATTGCTGTAACCGAGTGGACAGGAGATCTGCCCAATGGCGGATTAACCGCTGGGACAATATGTGGCTGTACCGGCACCTGGGGTCCCATAGGAGGTGTGAGTCTAGTTACCAGCGTATTTAGAGAAGAAAAAGTAGCCCAAGGTGGGTCATTATGAACCCCCGTTGCTACGGCCCTGCTGGGGGGCAGGGAGCCCCCAGAACCTGAACCCTCTACTGCTATCTTGTCCTCCAAATTGTCTGCAACGTCACCACCACGCAGTGTGGGATCAGCCGCAGAACCGTCGCCCCTTGAAGCGGACATATGAAAGCGTGAACCAGGGGCAACACAGTACAATATCAGCAGTATAATACCTTACCAATAACCCCCTGTGCAGTGTGATAGCACAAACAGAGGATTCAAGAGGTATAAAGTGACTGAAAATCACAGAAAAATACACAATAAGTATATCCTGTGAAACACCTATATCAACTAATAACCCTGACGCACTTAGACCCCCTCAGGGTACAGAATATAGGGATAGCAAACTGAGTGAGATACACAGAACAGAAATCACGCAGTAGCTATATGCACACACAGTCACATGTACAATGCAGAAATTAGGACAAGCAATAAAACTGCACTGGACTAGCAATACGAAGTAAAGCTTCACAGATCAATAGATATATCAATGCACAGTAAACACTGGATGTATATCGCAGGGTACTTGTACTACGTAACCCTGGAGTAATGCACTATTTCTTAACTAACACTGTCACCAGACAAGTAGATTATTTAAGTGTCCTGTAAAATGCACAGCGCTGACATGCAGGCGGCTTTACAGAGGAGGTTTTACCAAACAGTCCCAGGATCAGCTCAGCATGCGGTAATGGCGCCCAAACGCAGAGAGAGAGAGAGAGAGAGAGAGAGAGAGAGAGAGAGAGAGAGAGAGAGAGAGAGAGAGAGAGAGAGAGAGAGAGAGAGAGAGAGAAATGCAGCTCCAGGGCGGGAACATTTGCTCTAAATGGCGCCCTGGGGCTGGGGGAGGGGCTACAGGTCAGAGCCTTATCCCCTTGCTGGACTTCACCACTGGGTACTGTGGGCCAAATGTAAACGGTTTTTAGTAAAACCGACCTGTGCCTCTGCCCTGGTGGTCTAGTCGGGTCTCTGTACTACCAGTGTCCACGCCAGCAGGCGTCCGCCTCCCACTGGCCGCGCCGGATCTTTATTTCCAGCGGGTTCCACTTGGGGGACCCTCTTACCTCCTCCCTAAGTGCGGCCACGCGATCCCGAAGAGCTGCGGCTGGTGTGTGCGCCTGACGTAGAGAACCAGAGCCTCCGCTGTAAGTTCCCGGCAACCAGGGACACGGGAGTATACAGCGCCGCTGGTGGAGGTGATGGAGCTGCAGCAGATGTCAGAATGACATCTAAGAGTGCCTCTGCTGTAGCCCTTGAAGACTTTTTTCTTCACTTTAAAAAGCTATTTTCAGGGCTGCTGGAGCAGCCCTGCCTGTTAGCTGCCTGCACTGCAGGCACCAACTTACAAACTGAGCTCCTGTGCACGGAGGCGGGGTTATAGAGGAGGCGGCGCAGAGCATCTTGGGAACAGTCAAAGCTTTAGCCCAGGGGTGGGGAACCTGCGGCCCTGCAGCTGTTGTTGAACTACACATCCCAGCATGCCCTGCAAAAGTTTTAGCATGACCAAATAGGAAAGCTGTAGCAGGGCATGCTGGTATGTGTAGTTTAACAGCAGCTGGAGGGCCAAAGGTTCCCCACCCCTGCTTTAGCCTGTTGGTACCTTGGATCAAGATCCTACTGTACACCCCCAATGTTATTCCCTGTGGAACCCAGTGTACCCCGCTGCAGAAATATGAAATTATGCTTTTGAAAAACATGGTAAATATCACATCCCCTGTATTATTACCTAGATCCAATATGTATCTTATCTTCTCACTTCAATGTATTCTAAGCCCAGGTACACACTTGGCCAATGGATCTGTCCGACCGGTTTATCAATTTGTCAGATTTATGCACAAATGACCTTGTGCATACACACTTTCCAATCATCCGCCTTATATGTCTGGCCAGGAGACCTATTTGAATATGCCCGCCCACTTGTGACATCATTCAATGGATTCTACCGACATTTTTAGTTTCTATTTTTGCAATCCCAATTTACAGACGTATTAGCTAGTATCGCCTTAGTCCATTCTAGTTTTAGGGGAGAATCCAACTGTAGACGAGGGGTGCGAGTTGCTGTTGCAGCAGCGTTGGAAAAAAAGTCCAGCAACAGTCCTGCATCTTGCAACCCTCGCTGCCCGCTCTTACCTTGAATTCGCATCATTCTGCACGCAACCCACAATTAGATTCTCCTCTTAACATTTTAAAAGTTCTGTCTTTCTCACTCCAATAAGTCTAGTCATTTCTTAATAGACCACAGGTTCTCAAACTCGGTCCTCAGGACCCCACACGGTCCATGTTTTGCAGGTCACCTGTAGATTTTTAAAATGTGACAGTTGGTTATACACAGTGCACCTGCTGGGTGACATGGAAAACGTGAACCGTGTGGGGTCCTGAGGACCGAGTTTGAGAACCACTATAATAGACCAAACTCAAAATATTGCTGCATGAAAGTGTCAGTCTAGGCTAGCCTATCACCGCATTCTACGCATGTCCACAGGTATTCCATAATATCGTTATGTTAAATATTGACCAGTTTTGAGGACAGTTTGAGAGCAACGTATACACAACAACTATTTCATACTAACAATAAGTTCTCCCGTGTAACAATCAATCTCTTACTTCGGCAGTAGGTGACCGTCGGGATGGTAGAGTGAATCTTGGTGATGTTTCTAGACAGGCAAGGCAAGTATTGGTTAGATGTCAGTTTGGCAAGGAGTGCGTCCCAAAGACGTGTACACCTGGGGGGGGGGGGGGGGGAGACAAACAATTAAATCTCTGACAAATCATTATGTGGTCATTTGCCTCTGCACAAACACTGAAAGCCAATGCTGCAGATACAGTAGGTAGATGCAGAAGGATACTACTCTCACCATGCTGATACACAAGTCATGGGGAAATGCACAACAGGCCTAGATTCTGTTTCCTTACTAAGGCAGCATTAATAGGTCAAGTGTCAACTAAACTTAATGGTAGCGGATGTGTCTGTCACTATTAGATCAGAGTCGAACGCTGACTTACTGGCAACTTACCAGTCTCCTCTAGTTAAGCAAAAATCTTTGGATAACCTAGAACAAGAAGTGAGAATGAAGCCCTTACAGTACAGTAATGTTTGATACAATGTGGCACCTTGACTAAGTGCAGATTTGTTATTTGCATAACTTTTTTTTTTTACTTTATTTATATCTTTATCACCATATAACGCATATAACATAGAAAAGACAATACGGGACTGATTCAGAGGTGCACGCCAGTCCGCTCTGCAGATATCGCTGTTTTCAGCAACTGCGCGTGTGTCGGAGTCTACATAAGCAAATACGGGCAATACAGAGTTGTACCCATCTCAGCAGCAGCTCCACTGTTGTCCTCTAGGTGTAACTAAGAGTCTGCACCGAGTATAAGTGTGCCGTGGGGGTGTAGAAGTAACAGAGGGCTATTCCAAGAAGCAGCTGATTTCTGACGGCTGGTTAACAATTCTGTTAGGTTAAAACAGACTTAAGGTCCATACACACGGAGCGATATATCTAAATGATTTGGACTATATAGTCAAAGTCACTATAGACTATATAGTCAAAATCGCTCAGAAAGTTAGTTCATATCGCTCTGTGTGTACACAGGCAACGATAGCGATGTGCGTCCCCGCCAGGTCGCTGGGAAAAAATAGTCTGTGCAGGCAAGTAAATTTTCACTAGGTCGCTGATAAAGTTAGTGCAAATCGCTCATATTTTTTTGGCCCCAGCGATTTTGATCTCATCAATTCTAGCCACTCCCCGCTGCTCACTTTGTTACCTCAGTGCGTGCCGAGCGGAGGCTGAAGAGGAAAGAGCCAGCAGCATGAGTAAGTATACTTCTCCTCAGCCTGGCATAGTATCCGGCCAGGGGCAGGGTGAAGGCGTCGGGGGGGGGGGGGGGGGGTTTGGGGTGGTGTATGCACAGTGGGATGGTGCGGGGGGGTGTATGGCTGTACAATGGTATGGCGCGGGGGGGGGGGGGGGGGGGGGGGTGTATGGCTGCACAGTGGGGGGGGGGGGTACGGGGGTGTATGGCTGCACAGTGGGATAACGCTTAGTCCGGAGCTTCCCGGTGCGTCTTGCAGGCTGGCATATAGAGGAGACAGGGGGCAGCTTCTCTCAGGCTGACGTGCTGTGAGAGGTGACAGCCGTGGGGTGGGAGCAAGGTTCATGAAGGGGGGTTGTGATAGTGCCATGCTGCCAGTCTATGGGGAAGGGGGAATGATGGTGCTGTCCTGTCTGTGGATGAGGGGGGTAGACGGTGGTGGTGCTATTGTGTGTGAGGGATTGATGGTGCTATGCTGCGTGTGTGTGTGTGTGTGTGGGGGGGGGGGGGGTGCACTTGTCCCACCAGTCTATGGAGGGGGCATGATGGTGCAGTGCTGTCCTGTCCATGGAGGAGGGATGGGAAAGGGGGGGGGGGGGGGGTGTCTATGTTGTGTCAGTCTATGGTGGCGGGCGGGATGGTACTGTCCTATCTGTCTATGGGGTAGAGGGAGATGATTCCACTGTCCTGTGTCTATTTGGGGGGCGGGGGCAGGGGGAGAATGTTGGTGGTGTGATGTCTGCCTATGGAAGGCAGGGGGCTGCTGGTGGTGGAATAGCAGCTTTTTCATAGCTTTCTGTCTATGGAGGGGGTGGGGTGGTGGCTGCACTGTCTGTATGTGGAGGAAGGAAGGGGGGGCGCCTGCGCTGTCTGTATGTGGAGGGAGGAAGGGGGGGGGGGGGTGCCTGCATGTGGAGGGAGGAAGGGGGGGGGGTGCCTGCGCTGTCTGTATATGGAGGGAGGAGGGGGGGGGGGGGGTGCCTGCGCTGTCTGTATGTGGAGGGAGGAAAGGGGGGGGGGGGTGCTTGCGCTGACTATGTGGAGGGGGGGGGGGTGCCTGCGCTGTCTGTATGTGGAGGGAGGGAGGGGGGAGGTGCCTGCGCTGTCTGTATGTGGAGGGAGGGAGGGGGGAGGTGCCTGCGCTGTCTGTATGTGGAGGGAGGGATGCCTGCGCTGTCTGTATTTGGAGGGGGGGGGGGGGCATGTGCCGTCTGTATGTGGGGGTGCATGCACTGTCTGTGTGTGGTAGGTGCCTGCGCTGTGTATGGAGGATGTAATATTAAACACTATGTGCGCTGCCTGGCCACAGGGACACACTCGGCACTATCCCACTGTGCAGCCACTCCCTCCGACCCCGGACACTACTGGAACAAACTTCACCGGATAATAGGTGAAGGGTTTTGTTTTTTGTTTCTCTGACGTCCTAGTGGATGCTGGGACTCCGTAAGGACCATGGGGAACAGCGGCTCCGCAGGAGACAGGGCACAAAATAAAAGCTTAAGGATCAGGTGGTGTGCACTGGCTCCTCCCCCTATGACCCTCCTCCAAGCCTCAGTTAGATTTTTGTGCCCGGCCGAGAAGGGTGCAATCTAGGTGGCTCTCCTGAGCTGCTTAGAATAAAAGTTTAGTTAGGTTTTTTTATTTTCAGTGAGTCCTGCTGGCAACAGGCTCACTGCATCGTGGGACTAAGGGGAGAAGAAACGGACTCACCTGAGTGCAGAGTGGATCGGGTTTCTTAGGCTACTGGACACTAGCTCCAGAGGGACGATCACAGGTTCAGCCTGGATGGGTCACCGGAGCCGCGCCGCCGTCCCCCTTACAGAGCCAGAAGAGACGAAGAGGTCCGGTGAAATCGGCGGCAGAAGACATCCTGTCTTCAGACTAAGGTAGCGCACAGCACCGCAGCTGTGCGCCATTGCTCTCAGCACACTTCACACTCCGGTCACTGAGGGTGCAGGGCGCTGGGGGGGGAGCGCCCTGAGACGCAATATAACAGAATACCTTAGGTGGCAAAACAGAATACATCACATATAGCTCCTGGGCTATATGGATGTATTTTAATCCCCTGCCATTTTACACAAAAAAGCGGGAGATAAGGACGTCGTGAAGGGGCGGAGCCTATCTCCTCAGCACACAAGCGCCATTTTCCCTCACAGCTCCGCTGGAAGGACGGCTCCCTGACTCTCCCCTGCAGTCCTGCTTCAGAATCAGGGTAAAAAAGAGAAGGGGGGGCACGTTTGGCAGCAAATAAATATATTAACAGCAGCTATAAGGGAGTAACACTTATATAAGGTTATCCCTGTATATATATATATATATATATATATATATATATATATATATATATATATATATATATATATATATATATATATATATATATATATATATATATATATATATATATATAGCGCTGGGTGTGTGCTGGCAGACTCTCCCTCTGTCTCTCCAAAGGGCTAAGTGGGGTCCTGTCCTCTATCAGAGCATTCCCGGTGTGTGTGCTGTGTGTCGGTACGCGTGTGTCGACATGTATGAGGAGGAAAATGATGTGGAGGCGGAGCAGTTGCCTGTGTTGGTGATGTCACCCCCTAGGGAGTCGACACCTGACTGGATGATTGTATTTAAACAATTAAGTGATAATGTCAGCAATTTGCAAAAAACGGTTGACGACATGAGACAGCCGGCAAATCAATTAGTGCCTGTCCAGGCGTCTCAAACACCGTCAGGGGCGCTAAAACGCCCGTTACCTCAGTGGGTCGACACAGACCCTGACACAGATACTGAGTCTAGTGTCGACGGTGACGAGACAAACGTAATGTCCAGTAGGGCCACACGTTACATGATCACGGCAATGAAAGAGGCATTGAACCTTTCTGACACTACAAGTACCACAAAGAAGGGTATTATGTGGGGTGAGAAAAAACTACCAATATTTTTTCCTGAGTCAGAGGAAATAAATGAGGTGTGTGAAAAAGCGTGGGTTTCCCCCGATAAAAAATTATTAGCATTATATCCTTTCCCGCCAGAGGTTAGGGCGCGTTGGGAAACACCCCCTAGGGTAGATAAGGCGCTCACACGTTTATCAAAACAAGTAGCGTTACCGTCTCCTGATACGGCTACCCTCAAAGAACCAGCTGATAGAAGGCTGGAAAATATCCTAAAAAGTATATACACACATACTGGTGTTATACTGCGACCAGCAATCGCCTCAGCCTGGATGTGCAGTGCTGGAGTCGCATGGTCGGATTCCCTGACCGAGAATATTGATACCCTGGATAGGGACAATATTTTGTTAACTATAGAACATTTAAAGGATGCATTACTATATATGCGTGATGCACAGAGGGATATTTGCACCCTGGCATCAAGAGTAAGTGCTATGTCCATCTCTGCCAGAAGAGCGTTATGGACGCGACAGTGGTCAGGGGATGCGGATTCCAAACGGCACATGGAAGTATTGCCGTATAAAGGGGAGGAGTTATTTGGGGCTGGTCTATCGGACCTGGTGGCCACGGCAACGGCTGGAAAATCCACCTTTTTACCCCAGGTCACTCCACATCAGCAGAAAAAGACACCGTCTTTTCAAACTCAGTCCTTTCGTTCCCATAAGTACAAGCGAGAAAAAGGCCATTCTTTTCTGCCCCGGGGCAGAGGAAGAGAAAAAAGACTGCACCATGCAGCCGCTTCACAGGAGCAGAAGCCCTCCCCTGCTTCTGCCAAGTCTTCAGCATGACGCTGGGGCTTTACAAGCAGACTCAGATATGGTGGGGGCCCGTCTCAAGAATTTCAACGCGCAGTGGGCTCACTCGCAAGTGGATCCCTGGATTCTACAGGTAGTATCGCAGGGGTACAAACTGGAATTCGAGGCGTTTCCCCCTCGTCGTTTCCTGAAGTCTGCTTTACCAAAGTCTCCCTCCGACAGGGAGGCAGTTTTGGAAGCCATTCACAAGCTGTATTCCCAGCAGGTGATAATCAAGGTACCCCTCCTGCAACAAGGAAAGGGGTATTATTCCACGCTGTTTGTGGTACCGAAGCCGGACGGCTCGGTGAGACCAATTTTAAATCTGAAATCCTTGAACACTTACATAAAAAGGTTCAAATTCAAGATGGAGTCACTCAGAGCAGTGATAGCAAACCTGGAAGAATCAGTTTCAGACGCTGCCGTTTGGATTGTCCACGGCACCTCGGGTCTTTACCAAGGTAATGGCCGAAATGATGATTCTTCTACGAAGAAAAGGCATTTTAATTATCCCTTACTTGGACGATCTCCTGATAAGGGCAAGATCCAGGGAACAGTTAGAAGTCGGAGTAGCACTATCTCAGGTAGTGTTACGTCAGCACGGGTGGATTCTAAATATTCCAAAATCGCAGCTGATTCCAACGACACGTCTACTGTTCCTAGGAATGATTCTGGACACAGTCCAGAAGAAGGTGTTTCTCCCGGAGGAGAAGGCCAGGGAGTTATCCGAGCTAGTCAGGAACCTCCTAAAACCAGGACAGGTCTCAGTGCACGAGGGTCCTGGGGAAAATGGTGGCTTCTTACGAAGCGATTCCATTCGGAAGATTCCATGCAAGAACATTTCAGTGGGATCTACTGGACAAATGGTCCGGATCGCATCTGCAGATGCATCAGCGGATAACCCTGTCGCCAAGGACAAGGGTGTCTCTCCTGTGGTGGCTGCAGAGTGCTCATCTACTAGAGGGCCGCAGATTTGGCATTCAGGATTGGATCCTGGTAACCACGGATGCCAGCCTGAGAGGCTGGGGAGCAGTCACACAGGGAAGAAATTTCCAGGGCCTGTGGTCAAGCTTGGAAACGTCTCTTCATATAAACATTCTGGAACTAAGGGCCATTTACAATGCCCTAAGTCAAGCAAAACCTCTGCTTCAGGGTCAGGCGGTGTTGATCCAATCGGACAACATCACGTCAGTCGCCCACGTAAACAGACAGGGCGGCACGAGAAGCAGGAGGGCAATGGCAGAAGCTGCAAGGATTCTTCGCTGGGCGGAAAATCATGTGATAGCACTGTCAGCAGTATTCATTCCGGGAGTGGACAACTGGGAAGCAGACTTCCTCAGCAGACACGACCTTCACCCGGGAGAGTGGGGACTTCACCCAGAAGTCTTCCACCTGATTGTAAACCGTTGGGAAAAACCAAAGGTGGACATGATGGCGTCACGTCTAAACAAAAAACTGGACAGATATTGCGCCAGGTCAAGGGACCCTCAGGCAATAGCAGTGGACGCTCTGGTAACGCCGTGGGTGTACCAGTCAGTGTATGTGTTCCCTCCTCTGCCTCTCATACCAAAAGTACTGAGAATCATAAGAAGGAGAGGAGTAAGAACTATACTCGTGGTTCCGGATTGGCCAAGACGGACTTGGTACCCGGAACTTCAAGAGATGCTCACGGACGAACCGTGGCCTCTACCTCTAAGAAAGGACCTGCTACTGCAGGGGCCTTGTCTGTTCCAGGACTTACCGCGGCTGCGTTTGACGGCATGGCGGTTGAACGCCGGATCCTGAGGGAAAAAGGCATTCCAGAAGAAGTCATCCCTACTCTGGTCAAAGCCAGGAAGGACGTAACCGCAAAACATTATCACCGCATTTGGCGTAAATATGTTGCGTGGTGTGAGGCCAAGAAGGCCCCTACAGAGGAATTTCAACTGGGTCGTTTCCTTCATTTCCTGCAAACAGGACTGTCTATAGGCCTAAAATTAGGGTCCATTAAGGTTCAAATTTCGGCCCTGTCGATTTTCTTCCAGAAAGAACTGGCTTCAGTACCTGAAGTTCAGACATTTGTAAAAGGGGTGCTGCACATACAGCCTCCTTTTGTGCCTCCAGTGGCACCTTGGGATCTCAATGTGGTGTTGAGTTTTCTAAAGTCACATTGGTTTGAACCACTTTCCACTGTGGACTTAAAATATCTCACATGGAAGGTGTCGATGCGGTTAGCCTTGGCTTCAGCCAGGCGTGTGTCAGAATTGGCGGCTTTATCATATAAAAGCCCTTACTTAATTTTTCATTCTGACAGGGCGGAATTGAGGACGTGTCCTCAATTTCTACCTAAGGTGGTTTCTGCATTTCACATGAACCAACCTATTGTGGTACCTGCGGCTACCAGGGACTTAGAGGACTCTAAGTTGCTTGACGTTGTCAGGGCCTTGAAAATATATGTTTCCAGGACGGCTGGAGTCAGAAAATCTGACTCGCTGTTTATCCTGTATGCACCCAACAAGCTGGGTGCTCCTGCTTCTAAGCAGACGATTGCTCGTTGGATTTGTAGTACAATTCAGCTTGCACATTCTGTGGCAGGATTGCCACAGCCAAAATCAGTAAAAGCCCATTCCACAAGGAAAGTGGGCTCATCTTGGGCGGCTGCCCGAGGGGTCTCGGCTTTACAACTTTGCCGAGCAGCTACTTGGTCAGGGGCAAACACGTTTGCTAAATTCTACAAATTTGATACCCTGGCTGAGGAGGACCTGGAGTTCTCTCATTCGGTGCTGCAGAGTCATCCGCACTCTCCCGCCCGTTTGGGAGCTTTGGTATAATCCCCATGGTCCTTACGGAGTCCCAGCATCCACTAGGACGTCAGAGAAAATAAGATTTTACTTACCGATAAATCTATTTCTCGTAGTCCGTAGTGGATGCTGGGCGCCCATCCCTAGTGCGGATTGTCTGCAATACTTGTATATAGTTATTGTTACAAAGATTCGGGTTATTATTGTTGTGAGCCATCTTTTCAGAGGCTCCTTTGCGTTTATCATACTGTTAACTGGGTTCAGATCACAAGTTGTACGGTGTGATTGGTGTGGCTGGTATGAGTCTTACCCGGGATTCAATATCCTTCCTTATTATGTACGCTCGTCCGGGCACAGTATCCTAACTGAGGCTTGGAGGAGGGTCATAGGGGGAGGAGCCAGTGCACACCACCTGATCCTTAAGCTTTTATTTTGTGCCCCGTCTCCTGCGGAGCCGCTGTTCCCCATGGTCCTTACGGAGTCCCAGCATCCACTACGGACTACGAGAAATAGATTTATCGGTAAGTAAAATCTTATTTTTTCACAGGTACCCCTACTGGATTCTACTGGACAAGTGGACGTGATCGGCGTGGGATGTAGGTAAGTATATGCGAGTGTGTTTAAATAAATTTTTACTTTCACGGTGTGCGAGTTGTGTTTTTATTTGGGTATTTCTTTTGTTCTGGAACTACAGGTACCAGCAGGTCCGTTATTTCCCAGCATGCTGGTACTCGTGGTTCTCAAAGTACCAGCATGCGGGGGAAACTTGCTGGGACTTGTAGTTCCACAGCAAGACACAATATTCTTTTTTTTTTTACTTTTCACTTTTTAAATACTGTACACAGTGAAGGGTGTGGTTCATCAAATCGACAGTATCTAGGTCGACAATGTTTAGGTCGACCACTATAGGTCGACATGGATGGAAGGTCGACAGGGTTTCTAGGTCGACATGTGCTAGGTCGACATGTCTAAACGTCGACATGAGCATTTTATTTTATTTTTGTCGTTTTCCCGTGACCGGGATCCCAAATTAGTGCACCGCTCGCCATGCTTCGGGCATGGTGCCTTCGCTCCGCTACCGCTTCGCTCGGCACACTTTACCGTTCCAATCGTAGTCCACGTGGATCGTTAAGTATGAAAAAATTAAAAAAAAAGAAAAAAATTTTTTTTTAAAACTCATGTCGACCTTTAGACCTGTCGACCTAGCACATGCCGACCTAGAAACCCTGTCGACCTTCCATCCATGTCGACCTAGTGACTGTCGACCTATAGTGGTCGACCTAAACATTGTCGACCTAGATACTGTCGATCTTCAGACCGGATCCCCACAGTGAAGCCCTGCACAGATCTCACTGATCCGGCCGGGCTTCATTGTGTAAACTCTGGCAGTGTTTTACTATTCACTCCCGTAATACACTGCCGGCAATACAAATTACACCGACATTGGTGAATTCAATTTGGAAAAACACAGTAGTTTAGTAAATTACCGTGTTTTTTTATCAAAAAGTTGCATTCTCACACTGCCGATGTCAGCAGAGATTGATCTCGGCTGAAATCGGCAGAAATTTGAAATTTAGTAAATATACCCCTGTGCATCAATCACTATCTCTTTCTCTCCCTGCCTCTGTGTCCCTGTCTCTCTTCCTGTCTAGATCTCCATCTCTCTCCCTGTCTCTCTGCCCGTCTGGTCTTTCCCGGTCTCTCTCCCTTCCTCCGTCTCTCTCTCGAATCCCAGTGGCTGTACCAAGTGTCCAAAAAGTCACCTGCTGGGAGGCCGTCGTTCAGTATACCGATGCCGGCATTCAAATCACAGTAATGGCGACAAGGGTGCAGAGAGTGCCCGAACCTCCCTCACGTTCCCCTAACCCTCCCACTCTGCAGCCTAACCCCCCCCCCCCCCCTTACCCACAGCCTAAACCCATCCTCCCCTTTCCCATAGCCTATACCTAACCCAGGCTTTTTCAACCAGTGTGCCGTGGCACACTAGTGTGCCGCGACCAGTTGCAAGGTGTGCCACGGAGCCAGAGCAGCTTCCTGCACCTTCAGAGTGAACTGTTGGTCTGGGCTCTTCTTAGAGGATCAGTCATGCTCTGGCCGTGACCTATGCCTTGATGATGCGGCGGTGTGATATCATAGGTCAAAGCCACCGCATCTCACCACTCAGCAAGCCCACCCGCCTGCATACACATCTTTCAGTTCCCGCCTGCATCCACAGCTTTCCCTGCCCACCCACATCCACACCTCAGTATTCACAGCACTCTACTATAAACATCCCCCGCTACTGAGGGACAAGGAGGAGGACAGCTGACCAGCAGGGACTAATATCTGTTATGTTATTTCTCCTGTGGGGAGCAATAGGATTTATGGATTTGTGATGGGGGAGAAGGGGGAACAATGTGAATAATTCATGTGGGGAGCAATATGATTTATGTGGGGAGCAATGCGATTGTTTTTACTGTGTAGGCCAATGTATGTGTGGATTTTTTTTTTTCTACACTAAAGGGCCAATGTGTGTTTTTTGTTTTTTTCTGTGGGGAACTGATGGTGTGCCTTGGCAATTGTAAAATATTGTTCGGTGTGCCGCGAGTAAAAAAAAAAAAAAAAAAGGTTGAAAATTACGGACCTAACCCATTCCCATTCCCCTTAGTGCCTAACCCCCCTCTCTGTAGCCTATCCCTAACACCCCCCCACCCCCCCGAGTGTGCCTTACCGTAACCCCCGGCTCCAGGCATGTTCCAAAAGAGTGGCCGCGCAGGGCGCCAGCTTTAAAGGGCGGCGCATGCTAATGCTGCCATATTGAAGCCAGGTCCTGCAGTAGTGGCTGTGTGCGCCAATGAGGGGGAATGCTGTGGGCGGGACAAAGCTAAACTACTCTGCATGCTGTGCGGCGCTGGCATCACACAGCGCGCACAGATTAGCTTTGCTTTAGTCTGCCCACAGCACTCCCCCTTGTCGGCACACACAGCCACTGATAGGACACAGCCAGGAGGTGGGCCGCGGGATGGACACTGCTGCAGACTCAGTGCAGCTGTCCCACGGGGGAGAGTATCTGGCATACATACTTATATATATATATATATATATATATATATATATATATATATATATATATATATATATATATATATAAGATTTTACGTACCGATAAATCTATTTCTCATAGTCCGTAGTGGATGCTGGGGACTCCGTCAGGACCATGGGGAATAGCGGCTCCGCAGGAGACAGGGCACAAAAGCAAGCTTTTAGGATCACATGGTGTGTACTGGCTCCTCCCCCTATGACCCTCCTCCAAGCCTCAGTTAGGTACTGTGCCCGGACGAGCGTACACAATAAGGAAGGATCTTGAATCCCGGGTAAGACTCATACCAGCCACACCGTACAACTTGTGATTTGAACCCAGTTAACAGTATGATAACAATGAAGTAGCCTCTAAAAAAGATGGCTCACAACAATAATAACCCGATTTTTTTGTAACAATAACTATGTACAAGTAATGCAGACAATCCGCACTTGGGATGGGCGCCCAGCATCCACTACGGACTATGAGAAATAGATTTATCGGTAAGTAAAATCTTATTTTCTCTAACGTCCTAGTGGATGCTGGGGACTCCGTCAGGACCATGGGGATTATACCATAGCTCCCAAACGGGCGGGAGAGTGCGGATGACTCTGCAGCACCGAATGAGAGAACTCCAGGTCCTCCTCAGCCAGGGTATCAAATTTGTAGAATTTAGCAAACGTGTTTGCCCCAGACCAAGTAGCTGCTCGGCAAAGTTGTAAAGCCGAGACCCCTCGGGCAGCCGCCCAAGATGAGCCCACCTTCCTTGTGGAATGGGCATTTACAGATTTTGGCTGTGGCAGGCCTGCCACAGAATGTGCAAGCTGAATTGTACTACAAATCCAACGAGCAAAAGTCTGCTTAGAAGCAGGAGCACCCAGCTTTTTGGGTGCCTACAATATAAACAGCAAGTCAGACTTTCTGACTCCAGCCGTCCTGGAGTCAAAACAGGCAAAACAGGGGAAACTTCTGACAAACTCTCAGTGGACTACATACATATATGATTTTATTTGTTCCTTAGTACTTATTGACCTATTTTCACTGTCGGTAGCTATAACGTCATTACCCCTTCATTCACACCAGCATTCTACCTGGTTCCCTAAGGACTTACTACAGTTGCCAGTCCCATATCCCTCCCCTTGCCTTCCATTCACTCATATCCTAATTTCCTATCGTATATTTCACTTGAGCATTATATTTATATACATTTTTCATCTTTATTTTTATTTTCATGTTTATTTTTATTTTTACATACTTGTATTTACATTTTTTTTCATTTTTTTCAAATTTTTTTCATAATTTTTTTCAATTTTTTCTATTTTATTTTTTATTATTATTTTTTTATTTTTATTATTTATTTATTTTTATTATTTTTTTCATTTTTCAGCTGCTCCTGTCCCTATACAAATGTCTACATGTGTAATATTTCATTCATCCTCTCTCATATATGCATCTGCTCGTTCGCATCTATATTCCTTATAAATAGGTTTTAGCTATTTCTCCCCATATATACAATTTATTTTTATTGTCCTCCGTTTTTATTGTTATCTGAATTAAGCATCTCTTTTCCCTCCATGTACCCGATGGGGAGCCACAACGCCTTTATAGACGCATTCACGTCTTTTGAAGTCAATTTCTCGGAAGCACTGTGACGTATTTCATATAACTAACCAAAAAGATGGCCACCGCTCCAAGTAAGAAGCACTGTGACGTATTTCATATAACCAACCGAAAAGATGGCCGCCGCTCAAAGCAAGAAGAAAATGCAATAATTGTGTTCATCACGTCTGTGCCCACCAGGCGCATGCGCAGAAGCATTTCAAGGCCGCCGGACGTGGGGCGGAAGTGAGGCGGACTTTGGGGCGGATGTTGTCAGCAACAGCCTCCGGACCGGAAGTGGACTCATACACATGTTATTGATGTTTTAAACCATAATCAGGTCTCGTTTTAATTAGAAAATACATTAGCTATGGTCCCCACCTTATCCTCTTCAAACTTACCCGCACAGATTTGCATTTTTATCATAGACATGTTGTTTTCAATTAACTCAACAGGAAGTGATGTCAGCATCACTTCCCTAGTCTCAAGGCATAAATAGGTTCTGTCTCTAGCATTACAGTACCCTTTGATGAAGTCCATGAGGGACGAAACGCGTTGGGTGACATTCTGATCTCATCTTAAACCCTGCTAAGATAAGCTACTTCTCCTCACCTTTTCCTGCATTTTATCCTATGCATTTTTGCTTTTTTAAAGATTTTTTTAATGTTATTATGTACTTTTATGAATTTTTTATACATTTACTCTTGCTGTATTTTTTAGTCTAAACCTCCTCCCCTTTTACTTCTTTTTATACCAACCCAGCTACATTTTTATTATATTGTATTGCATGTTACCCCCCCTTTTTTTAGTGCTTTGTATTCCCATTATTAAATCTCACTTTTTTTATATAGTACCTGTTTTTCTCAATTATTGATTAGACACCTTGGTCGCTTGAATTACCTCATCCCCCCCCCTCCACTATATTATATATATATATATTTATTTTTTTTTATTTATTTTTTCAGGGCCCTGACAACGTCTAGCAACTTGGAGTCCTCCAAGTCCCTAGTAGCCGTAGGCACCACAATAGGTTGTTTCAGGTGAAACGCTGACACCACCTTAGGAAGAAACTGGGGACGAGTCCGCAGTTCTGCCCTGTCCGAATGGAAAATCAAATATGGGCTTTTGTAAGACAAAGCCGCCAATTTTGACAATCGCCTGGCCGAGGCCAGGGCCAACAGCATGGTCACTTTCCATGTGAGATATTTCAAATCCACAGATTTGAGTGGTTCAAACCAATATGATTTGAGGAATCCCAACACTACGTTGAGATCCCACGGTGCCACTGGAGGCACACAAGGGCTGTATATGCAATACTCCCTTGACAAACGTCTGGACTTCAGGAACTGAAGCCAATTCTTTCTGGAAGAAAATCTATAGGGCCGAAACTTGAACCTTAATGGACCCCAATTTGAGGCTCATAGACACTCCTGTTTGCAGGAAGTGCAGAAATCGACCTAGTTGAAATTTTTTCGTGGGGCCTTCCTGGCCTCACCCACGCAACATATTTTTACCACATGTGGTGATAACGTTGTGCGGTCACCTCCTTCCTGGCTTTGACCAGGGTAGGTATGACCTCTTCCGGAATGCCTTTTCCCTTAGGATCCGGCGTTCAAACCGCCATGCCGTCAAACGCAGTCGCGGTAAGTCTTGGAACAGACAAGGTCCCTGCTGGAGCAGGTCCTTTCTTAAAGGCCGATGCCACGGTTCCTCTTGGAACAGACATGGTACTTGCTGAAAGCAAATCCCTTCTTAGCTCCCGAGGCCATTAGTCCTCTGTGAGCATCTCTTGAAGTTCCGGTTACCAAGTCCCTCTTGGCCAATCCGGAGCCACGAGTATAGTTCTTACTCCTCTATGTCTTATAATTCTCAATACCTTGGTTATGAGAAGCAGAGAAGGGAACACATACACCGACTGTTACACCCACGGTGTTACCAGGACGTCCACAGCTATCGCCTGAAGGTCTCGTGACCTGGCGCAATACCTGTCCCATTTTTTTGTTCGGGCGGGACGCCATCATGTCCACCTTTGGTCTTTCCCAACGGTTCACAATCATGCGGAAAACTTCCCGATGAAGTTCCCACTCCCGGGTGGAGGTCGTGCCTGCTGAGGAAGTCTGCTTCCCAGTCGTCCACTCCCGGAATGAACACTGCTGACAGTGCTATCACATGATTTTCCGCCTAGCGAAAAATCCTTGCAGTTTTGCCACTGCCCTCCTGCTTCTTGTGCCGCCCTTTCTGTTTACGTGGGCGACTGCCGTGATGTTATCCCACTGGATCAATACCGGCTGACCTTGAAGCAGAGGTCTTGCTAAGCTTAGAGCATTATAAATTTGCTCTTAGCTCCAGTATATTTATGTGGAGAGAATTCTCCAGACTTGATCACACTCCTTGTGTGACTGCTCCCCAGCCTCTCAGGCTGGCCTCCGTGGTCACGAGCATCCAATCCTGAATGCCGAATCTGCGGCCCTCTAGAAGATGAGCACTCTGTAATCACCACAGGAGAGACACCCTTGTCCTTGGATATAGGGTTATCCGCTGATGCATCTGAAGATGCGATCCGGACCATTTGTCCAGCAGATCCCACTGAAGAGTTCTTGTGTGAAATCTGCCGAATGGAAGCGCTTCGTAATAAGCCACCATTTTTACCAGGACTCTTGTGCAATGATGCACTGACACTTTTCCTGGTTTTAGGAGGATCCCGATTAGCTCGGATAACTCCCTGGCTTTCTCCTCTGGGAGAAACACCTTTTTCTGGACTGTGTCCAGAATCATCCCTAGGACCAGCAGACGTGTCGTCGGAACAACTGCGGTTTTGGAATATTTAGAATCCACCCGTGCTGTCGTAGAACTACTTGAGATAGTGCTACTCCGACCTCCAACTGTTCTCTGGACCTTGTTCTTATCAGGAGGTCGTCCATTTTCTTTGAAGACTAATCCTCCTTTCGGTCATTACCTTGGTAAGGACCCGGGGTGCCTTGGACAATCCAACGGCATCGTCTTGAAACGGATAGTGACAGTTCTGTACCACGAACCTGAGGTACCCTTGGTGAGAAAAGGCAAATTTTGGGACATGGAGGTAAGCATCCCTGATGTCCCGGGACACCATATAGTCCCCTTGTTCTTTGCTATCACTGCTCTGAGTGACTCCATCTGGATTTGAACCCTTGTAAGTGTTCAAATTTTTCAGATTTAGAATAGGTCTCACCTAGCCTTCAGTACCACCATATAGTGTGGAGTAATACCCCTTTCCTTGTTGTCGGAGGGGTACATTTATTATCACCTGCTGGGAATACAGCTTGTGAATTGTTTTCAATACTGCCTCCCTGTCGGAGGGAGACATTGGTACAGCAGACTACAGGAACCTGCGAGGGGGGAAACCTCTCGACATTCCAATCTGTACCCCTTGGATACTACTTGTAGGATCCAGGGGTCCTGTACGGTCCCAGCGTCATGCTGAGAACTTGGTAGAAGCGGTGGAGGGCTTCTGTTCCTGGGAATGGGCTGCCTGCTGCAGTCTTCTTCCCTTTCCTCTATCCCTGGGCAGATATGACTCTTATAGGGACGAAAGGACTGAGGCTGAAAAGACGGTGTCTTTTTCTGCAGAGATGTGACTTAGGGTAAAAAACGGTGGATTTTCCAGCAGTTGCCCTGGCCACCAGGTCCCATGGACCGACCCCAAATAACTCCTCCCCTTTATACGGCAATACATCTTTGTGCCGTTTGGAATCTGCATCACCTGACCACTGTCGTGTCCATAAACATCTTCTTGCAGATATGGACATCGCATTTACTCTTGATGCCAGAGTGCAAATATCCCTCTGCGCATCTCGCATATATAGAAATGCATCCTTTAAATGCTCTATAGTCAATAAAATACTGTCCCTGTCAAAGGTATCAATATTTTTAGTCAGGGAATCCGACCAAGCCACCTCAGCTCTGCACATCCAGGCTGAGGCGATCGCTGGTCGCAGTATAACACCAGCATGTGTGTGTATACTTTTTAGGATATTTTTCAGCCTCCTATCAGCTGGCTCCTTAAGTACGGCCCTATCCGTAGATGGTACCGCCACTTGTTCTGATAAGCGTGTGAGCGCCTTATCCACCCTGAGGGGTGTTTCCCACCGCGCCTTAACTTCTGGCGGGAAAAGGTATACCGCCAATAATTTTCTATCGGGGGAAACCCACGCATCATCACACACTTCATTTAATTTATCTGATTCAGGAAAAACTACAGGTAGTTTTTTCACCTCACACATAATACCCTCTTTTGTGGTACTTGGAGTATCAGAAATATGTAACACCTCCTTCATTGCCCTTAACGTGTGGCCCTAAAAGAAAATACGTTTGTTTCTTCACCGTCGACACTGAAATCAGTGTCCGTGTCTGGGTCTGTGTCGACCGACTGAGGTAAATGGGCATTTTACAGCCCCTGACGGTGTTTGAGACGCCTGGACAGATACTAATTTGTTCGCCGGCCCTCTCATGTCGTCAACCGGCTTGCAGCGTGTTGACATTGTCACGTAATTTCCATAAATAAGCCATCCATTCCGGTGTCGACTCCCTAGAGAGTGACATCACCATTACAGGCAATTTGCTCCGCCTCCTCACCAATATTTTCCTCATACATGTCGACACACACGTACCGACATACGGCACACACATAGGGAATGCTCTGATAGAGGACAGGACCCACTAGCCCTTTGGGGAGACAGAGGGAGAGTTTGCCAGCACACACCAAAACGCTATAATTATCCAGGGACAACCTTTATATAAGTGTTCCTCCCTTATAGCATTTTAATATATATATACACATATCGCCAAATCAGTGCCCCCCTCTCTGTTTTAACCCTGTTTCTGTAGTGCAGTGCAGGGGAGAGCATGGGAGCCTTCCCACCAGCCTGTGAGGGAAAATGGCGCTGTGTGCTGAGGAGAATAGGCCCCGCCCCCTTTTCGGCGGGCTTCTTCTCCGGAGTTTTAGATATCTGGCAGGGGTTAAATACATCCATATAGCCTCAAGGGCTATATGTGATGTATTTTTCGCCATACAGGTATTATACATTGCTGCCCAGGGCGCCCCCCCCCAGCGCCCTGCACCCTCCGTGACCGCTGTGTGAAGTGTGCTGACAACAATGGCGCACAGCTGCAGTGCTGTGCGCTACCTGATGAAGACTGAGAGTCTTCTGCCGCCTGGTTCCGGACCTCTTCATCTTCAGCGTCTGCAAGGGGGGTCGGCGGCGCGGCTCCGGGACGAACCCCAGGGCGAGCCCTGTGTTCCGACTCCCTCTGGAGCTATGTCCAGTAGCCTAAGAATCCAATCCATCCTGCACGCAGGCGAGTTGAAAATCTCTCCCCTAAGTCCCTCGATGCAGTGAGCCTGTTGCCAGCAGGACTCACTGAAAATAAAGAACCTAAAAACTTTTTCTAAGTAACTCTTTAAGAGAGCCACCTAGATTGCACCCTTCTCGGACGGGCACAAAAACCTAACTGAGGCTTGGAGGAGGGTCATAGGGGGAGGAGCCAGTACACACCATGTGATCCTAAAAGCTTGCTTTTGTGCCCTGTCTCCTGCGGAGCCGCTATTCCCCATGGTCCTGACGGAGTCCCCAGCATCCACTAGGAGGTTAGAGAAAATAAGATTTTACTTACCGATAAATCTATTTCTCGTAGTCCGTAGTGGATGCTGGGGACTCCGTCAGGACCATGGGGATTAGTGGCTCCGCAGGAGACAGGGCACAAAAATAAAGCTTTAGGATCAGGTGGTGTGCACTGGCTCCTCCCCCCATGACCCCCCTCCAAGCCTCAGTTAGGATACTGTGCCCGGACGAGCGTACACAATAAGGAAGGATTTTGAATCCCGGGTAAGACTCATACCAGCCACACCAATCACACCGTACAACTTGTGATCTGAACCCAGTTAACAGTATGACAACGTAGGAGCCTCTGAACAGACGGCTCACAACAATAACAACCCGATTTTTTTTGTAACAATAACTATGTACAAGTATTGCAGACAATCCGCACTTGGGATGGGCGCCCAGCATCCACTACGGACTACGAGAAATAGATTTATCGGTAAGTAAAATCTTATTTTCTCTAACCTCCTAGTGGATGCTGGGGACTCCGTCAGGACCATGGGGATTATACCAAAGCTCCCAAACGGGCGGGAGAGTGCGGATGACTCTGCAGCACCGAATGAGAGAACTCCAGGTCCTCTTTAGCCAGGGTATCAAATTTGTAGAATTTTACAAACGTGTTCTCCCCCGACCACGTAGCTGCTCGGCAGAGTTGTAATGCCGAGACCCCTCGGGCAGCCGCCCAGGATGAGCCCACCTTCCTTGTGGAATGGGCCTTGACAGATTTAGGCTGTGGCAGGCCTGCCACAGAATGTGCAAGTTGAATTGTGCTACAAATCCAACGAGCAATCGTCTGCTTAGAAGCAGGAGCACCCAGCTTGTTGGGTGCATACAGTATAAACAGCGAGTCAGATTTTCTGACTCCAGCCGTCCTTGAAATATATATTTTCAATGCCCTGACAACGTCCAGCAACTTGGAATCCTCCAAATCGCTAGTAGCCGCAGGCACCACAATAGGCTGGTTCAGGTGAAACGCTGACACCACCTTAGGCAGAAAATGAGGACGCGTCCGCAGTTCTGCCCTGTCCGAATGGAAAATCAGATATGGGCTTTTATACGATAAAGCCGCCAATTCTGACACTCTCCTGGCTGAAGCCAGGGCCAGTAGCATGGTTACTTTCCACGTAAGATATTTCAAATCCGCCGATTTGAGTGGCTCAAACCAATGGGATTTGAGAAAATCCAAAACTACATTAAGGTCCCACGGAGCCACTGGGGGCACAACCGGGGGCTGTATATGTAGTACTCCTTTTACAAAAGTCTGGACTTCAGGAACTGAAGCCAATTCTTTCTGGAAGAAAATCGACAGGGCCGAAATTTGAACCTTAATGGACCCCAACTTGAGGCCCATAGACAATCCTGTTTGCAGGAAATGTAGGAATCGACCCAATAGAAATTCCTCCGTGGGGGCCTTCCTGGCCTCACACCACGCAACATATTTTCTCCAAATGCGGTGATAATGTTGTGCAGTCACCTCCTTCCTGGCTTTTACCAGTGTAGGAATGACCTCTTCCGGAATGCCTTTTTCCCTTAGAATTCGGCGTTCAACCGCCATGCCGTCAAACGCAGCCGCGGTAAGTCTTGGAATAGACACGGTCCCTGCTGAAGCAGGTCCCGTCTTAGAGGTAGAGGCCACGGATCTTCCGTGAGCATCTTCTGAAGTTCCGGGTACCAAGTTCTTCTTGGCCAATCCGGAGCCACGAGTATCGTTCTTACTCCCCTTTGCCGTATAATTCTCAGTACTTTTGGTATGAGAGGCAGAGGAGGAAACACATACACTGACTGGAACACCCACGGCGTTACCAGAGCGTCCACAGCTATTGCCTGAGGGTCTCTTGACCTGGCGCAATACCTGTCCAGTTTTTTGTTGAGGCGAGACGCCATCATGTCCACCTTTGGTTTTTCCCAACGGTTCACAATCATGTGGAAGACTTCTGGATGAAGTCCCCACTCTCCCGGGTGTAGATCGTGTCTGCTGAGGAAGTCTGCTTCCCAGTTGTCCACTCCCGGAATGAACACTGCTGACAGTGCTATCACATGATCTTCCGCCCAGCGAAGAATCCTTGCAGCTTCTGCCATTGCTCTCCTGCTTCTTGTGCCGCCCTGTCTGTTTACGTGGGCGACTGCCGTGATGTTGTCCGACTGGATCAACACCGGCTGACCCTGAAGCAGGGGTTTTGCCAGGCTTAGAGCATTGTAAATCGCTCTTAGCTCCAGTATATTTATGTGAAGAGATATCTCCAGGTTTGACCATACTCCCTGGAAGTTTCTTCCCTGTGTGACCGCTCCCCAGCCTCTCAGACTGGCATCCGTGGTCACCAGGACCCAGTCCTGTATGCCGAATCTGCGGCCCTCTAACAGATGAGCACTCTGCAACCACCACAGAAGAGACACCCTTGTCCGTGGCGATAAGGTTATCCGCTGATGCATCTGCAGATGCGATCCGGACCATTTGTCCAGCAGATCCCACTGAAAAGTTTGTGCGTGGAATCTGCCGAATGGAATCGCTTCTTAAGAAGCCACCATCTTTCCCAGGACTCTTGTGCATTGATGCACAGACACTTTTCCTGGTTTTAGGAGGTTCCTGACAAGTTCGGATAACTCCTTGGCTTTCTCCTCCGGAAGAAACACCTTTTTCTGAACCGTGTCCAGAATCATTCCCAGGAACAGCAGACGTGTTGTCGGGGTCAACTGAGATTTTGGAAAATTCAGAATCCACCCGTGTTGTTGCAGCACTACTTGGGTTAGTGCTACTCCGTCCTCCAGCTGTTCTCTGGACCTTGCCCTTATCAGGAGATCGTCCAAGTAAGGGATAATTAATACGCCTCTTCTTCGCAGAAGAATCATCATTTCGGCCATTACCTTGGTAAAGACCCGAGGTGCCGTGGACAATCCAAACGGCAGCGTCTGAAACTGATAATGACAGTTTTGCACCACGAACCTGAGGTACCCTTGATGTGAAGGGCAAATTGGGACATGCAGGTAAGCATCTTTTATGTCCAGGGACACCATAAAGTCCCCTTCTTCCAGATTCGCTATCACTGCTCTGAGTGACTCCATCTTGAACTTGAATTTTTGTATGTACAGGTTCAAAGATTTCAGATTTAGAATAGGTCTTACCGAGCCGTCCGGCTTCGGTACCACAAATAGTGTGGAGTAATACCCCTTTCCCTGTTGTAGGAGGGGTACCTTGACTATCACCTGCTGAGAAAACAGCTTGTGAATAGCTTCCAATACCGTCGCCCTGTCTGAGGGAGACGTTGGCAAAGCAGACTTTAGGAACCGGCGAGGGGGAGACTTCTCGAATTCCAACCTGTAACCCTGAGATACTACCTGCAGGATCCAGGGGTCCACCTGTGAGCAAGCCCACTGCACGCTGAAATTCTTGAGTCGACCCCCCACCGCTCCTGAGTCCGCTTGTAAAGCCCCAGCGTCATGCTGAGGGCTTTGCAGAACCCGGGGCTGGCTTCTGTTCCTGGGAAGGAGCTGCTTGCTGCCCTCTCTTACCCTTTCCTCTGCCTCGGGGCAGATATGACTGTCCTTTTGCCCGCTTGTTCTTATAAGACCGAAAGGACTGCGGCTGAAAAGACGGTGTCTTTTTCTGTTGGGAGGGGGTCTGAGGTAAAAAGGTGGATTTTCCGGCAGTAGCCGTGGCCACCAGATCCGATAGACCGACGCCAAATAATTCCTCCCCTTTATACGGCAATACTTCCATATGCCGTTTGGAATCCGCATCACCTGACCACTGTCGCGTCCATAAACTTCTTCTGGCAGATATGGACATCGCACTTACTCTCGATGCCAGAGTGCAAATATCCCTCTGAGCATCTCGCATATAAAGAAAAGCATCCTTTAATTGCTCTAAAGTCAATAAAATACTGTCCCTATCCAGGGTATCAATATTTTCAGTCAGGGAATCCGACCAGACCACCCCAGCACTGCACATCCAGGCTGAGGCGATGGCTGGTCGCAGTATAACACCAGTATGTGTGTATATACTTTTTAAGGTAGTTTCCAGCCTCCTATCAGCTGGATCCTTGAGGGCGGCCGTATCAGGAGTCGGTAACGCCACTTGTTTTGATAAGCGTGTGAGCGCCTTATCCACCCTAGGGGGTGTTTCCCAGCGCGCCCTAACCTCTGGCGGGAAAGGGTATAATGCCAATAACTTTTTTGAAATTAGCACTTTTCTATCTGGGTTAACCCACGCTTCATCACATACATCATTCAATTCCTCTGATTCAGGAAAAACTACAGGTAGTTTTTTCACACCCCACATAATACCCCTTTTTGTGGTACTTGCAGTATCAGAGATATGTAAAGTCTCCTTCATTGCCGTGATCATATAACGTGTGGCACTACTGGAAAATACGTTTGTTTCTTCACCGTCGACACTAGATTCAGTGTCCGTGTCTGGGTCTGTGTCGACCGACTGAGGTAAAGGGCGTTTTACAGCCCCTGACGGTGTCTGAGACTCCTGGGCAGGTACTAACTGGTTTGCCGGCCGTCTCATGTCGTCAACTGATTTTTGTAATGTGCTGACATTATCACGTAATTCCATAAACAAAGCCATCCATTCCGGTGTCGACTCCCTGGGGGGTGACATCACCATTACCGGCAATTGCTCTGCCTCCACACCAACATCGTCCTCATACATGTCGACACACACGTACCGACACACAGCAGACACACAGGGAATGCTCTATTGAAGACAGGACCCCACTAGCCCTTTGGGGAGACAGAGGGAGAGTTTGCCAGCACACACCCAAGCGCTATAATATATATGGGAACAACCCTATATAAGTGTTGTATCCTTATAGCAGCTTAAATATAGTAATATCGCCAAAAAAGTGCCCCCCCTCTCTGTTTTACCCTGTTTCTGTAGTGCAGTGCAGGGGAGAGTCCTGGGAGCCTTCCTCACAGCGGAGCTGAGCAGGAAAATGGCGCTGTGTGCTGAGGAGAATAAGCCCCGCCCCCTATTTCGGCGGGCTCTTCTCCCGGAGTTTGTGAGATCTGGCAGGGGTTAAATACATCCATATAGCCTCAAGGGCTATATGTGATGTATTTTTAGCCATAAAAAAGGTATTATACATTGCTGCCCAGGGCGCCCCCCCCCAGCGCCCTGCACCCTCAGTGACCGCTGTGTGAAGTGTGCTGACAACAATGGCGCACAGCTGCAGTGCTGTGCGCTACCTCATGAAGACTGAAAAGTCTTCTGCCGCCTGTTTCTGGACCTCTTCAATCTTCGGCATCTGCAAGGGGGGTCGGCGGCGCGGCTCCGGGACCGGACTCCATGGCTGGGCCTGTGTTCGATCCCTCTGGAGCTGATGGTGTCCAGTAGCCTAAGAAGCCAATCCATCCTGCACGCAGGTGAGTTCACTTCTCTCCCCTAAGTCCCTCGTTGCAGTGAGCCTGTTGCCAGCAGGACTCACTGAAAATAAAAAAACCTAAAAACTTTTTCTAAGCAGCTCTTTAGGAGAGCCACCTAGATTGCACCCTGCTCGGACGGGCACAAAAACCTAACTGAGGCTTGGAGGGGGGTCATGGGGGGAGGAGCCAGTGCACACCACCTGATCCTAAAGCTTTATTTTTGTGCCCTGTCTCCTGCGGAGCCGCTAATCCCCATGGTCCTGACGGAGTCCAGAGCATCCACTAGGACGTTAGAGAAAGAACAAATGAGGGGCGCGGAGTATAAGTAAAGTGCTTCAACAGTTATTTTAATTGTATTACATAGATACATACATATCAGTTTATTATAAACGGCTCAGTCGGTCCCCCTCGGTGTCTCCGGATAACATCCGATATGGAAACCTCCCGCCGGCAATTCCCCGCTCACCGGTATACGCGTTACACAGTCAGGGCAGCATACAGGACGTCAGCACGTCCACTCTGTCGTCACGCCAACGCGTTTCAACCATCAAGGTCATTTCCATATCGGATGTTATACTCCGCGCCCCTCATTTGTTCTTTCTACATGTAAATCCATTGAGCCCGTGGTACGGCTCACATCTTGAGGAGGCTGCAGAGGATTGCTGTTGTGTCCAGTGAGGATTACATACATACATACATACATACATACATACATACATACTCTCCCACTCATCCCCTTATTTAAATGAGATAGCCAAAATCTCCCATAGCCAAAATCTCTGGCACACTTAGTCAAAATCTCTGGTAAAGTTAGGGTGTGTACACACAGTGAGATATTTTCTTACGATTTTGACTATATAGTCAAAATCGCAAGAAAAGTTAGTGCAGATCCCGATTCGATCCAGTCAGGTCGGAATCTCAAGAAAAGATAGACTGTGCAGGCAAGTCAATCCTTGCTAGATCGGTGTACTATCTAGTTCATCTCACATGTCAATGACATCTCACATAAGCCAAAATCTCACATAAGCCAAAATCGTCAGCACACACAGTCCAGATCTCAAGAACAGTTAATCAAAATCTGTGCTATCTGGGCTCCAGGGAGTTCAAGGGAAATCACAAGTGAAAATCGGGCATTGCAAGGATCTCACCATGTGTACAAAATCTCCTACTGCCAGTTCAAGGGAAATCTCTCAGTCAAAATCTCTGTGTGTATACACCTTTAGTGTTGAGTTAAAACAGGCTTATCACAGGAGGATGGGTCCCCCCAGATGGCATTGATCTTCTCGTTTAGTCGTCTCCAGGTAGGAGAGGTGGAGGCTGTGTGTCTACAGTGCTTGCCTCAAGTGCAGAGTGGGCCGAGGCAGAGTGGAGTTAAGGAGGGGGAGCCCCCCAGGATCTTCTTCCAGCAGGGGTGGCTCCATATGGTGAGCATTGCTTATGGCCCCCTCTGCTGTATTCTTGTATAGATTGGGGTGCATGATGCCACAACTCCCTAGATGCCAACTGGTCGGTTTGGGAAAAATACCCTGGGGAGGGAACATCATATGGGGAAAAGGGAAGCTACCTGTCAGATCTCCAAGACCAGACAGAGAGCATCCAAAGAGAGCATTCTTTTTGCAATGGGCCTTTCAAGCATGTCCATCTTCAAAGTACTCTCTTGCCGGGGGCACTGTACCTACTAGAAAGTATAAGACGTCACTTTTCATATATGGGTAAAATGTTCCTCCAGGTAACGGACAGTCTAATAGAGTAACAATGTATAAATTGACAGTTTGGAACCCGACCTCTAAAGGAGGGGGTGGGGCCCGCTAGCCATTTCCCCTGTGCCCCTTTGGGTCAGTCCAACCCTGACCCCAGGTATAAAACTGTATTTCCACTTACTCATTGCATTTATATTTACCTGCTGTTTGGTGAACTTTTTTTTTTTTTTTTTTTTTTTTTTTTATTGAAAGTTTAAATTACTGTTTTGCCAACTTTAAATCACAGCCATGGCGTGAGGAAGAGGATCAGTAAGAAGCTGCAATGTCGGCCTGCAGCTCCTTTTTGGTACATGGAGAAGATTCAAGGCCTCCAGAGATTGGAACATCAGGTCGGCTAGGAATTGTTTTTATACCGTACCGGGTAGTGCAGCATAAGACTCCGGTATATACATTTATTCTGGAAATGTTATCTGAATGGGAGCTCTGTGACTTTCCTGCAGGAAAATATTCACCATATTTGTAAAATTTTGGATCTTCAACCTTCATGGAAAATAGGATTTTAATTACCTACCGGTAAATCCTTTTCTCGTAGTCCGTAGAGGATACTGGGGTCCATATTAGTACCATGGGGTATAGACGGGTCCACCAGGAGCCATGGGCACTTTAAGAGTTTGAGGGGGTCATTCCGAGTTGACCGCTAGCTGCCATTGTTCGCAGCGATCAGGCTAAAAAAAAACTGCATTTCTGTGCATGCGTATGCCCCGCAATGCATACACGCGACGTACGGGTACAAAGCCCATTGTGGTTGTGCACAGGTTCTAGCGAAGTTTTCATTTACACTGACGGCCGCAAGAAGATTGACAGAAAGGGGGCATTTCTGGGTGTCAACTGACAGTTTTCAGGGAGGGTTTGCAAAAACGTAGGCGTATCTGAAAAAAACGCAGGCAAGGCTGGGCGGGTGTATGACGTCAAATCCGGACACGAATAGGCTGAAGTGATCGCAAGCGCTGAGTAGGTTCAGAGCTACTCAGAAACTGCACAAACTGTTTTTGCAGAGCTCGGCTGCACATGCGTTCGCACTTCTGCTAAGCTAAATACACTCCCCAGTGGGCGGCGGCATAGCGTTTGCACGGCTGCTAAAACTAGCCAGCGAACGATCAACTCTGAATGACCCCCCGAGAGTGTGGGCTGGTTCCTCCCTCTATGCCTCTCCTACCAGACTCAGTATAGAAACTGTGCCCGAGGAGACGGACAACTTCGAGAGAAGGAATTTACACAGATAGTGGCGAGATTCACATCAGCTCACACAAACAAGGCAAAACAAGCTAATCAGCTTGAAAACTCAGCAACAGCTGAAGAACCATACTTAACCAAGTAACAACACAGTACTCACTTAAGAACAAAGCAGTACTGAACTAAACAACAACTGCAGGAGAACAAAGTGCTTGGCGGGCGCCCAGCATCCTCTACGGACTACGAGAAAAGGATTTACCGGTAGGTAATTAAAATCCTATTTTCTCTTACAACCTAGAGGATGCTGGGGTCCATATTAGTACCATGGGGATGTACCAAACCTCCCAGAACAGGAGGGAAGAGCGTGGAGGCTCCTGCAGAACTGATTGGCCTCCGAGGACCTAAAGTTTGGTTGAAGTATCGAACTTGTAGAACCTAGCAAACGTGTTCAACTTTGACCAAGTAGCCGCTCAGCAAAGCTGTAAAGCAGAGACACCCCGGGCAGCTGCCCAGGAAAAACCCACCTTACGAGTAGAGTGGGCCTTAACAGATTTTGGACACGGAAATCCTGCCGTAGAATAAGCATGCTGGATAGTGGACCTGATCCAGCAAGAAATCGTCTGTTTAGGAGCAGGACACCCAATTTTCTTGGGATCATAAAGGACAAACAGAGTCCGATCTCCTGTGACGAGCAGTCCTCTTCACATAGATCTTCAAAGCCCTCACAACATCCAAGGACTTTGATGCAATTGAGGAGTCAGTAGCCACTGGCACCACAATAGGTTGGTTGATATGAAAAGCCGACAACCTTTGGAAGGAATTGCTGACGCGTCCTGAGCTCAGCTCTATCTTCATGGAAGATTAAGTAGGGGCTTTTACAGGACAAAGCCCCCAATTCCAACACACGTCGAGCAGAAGCCAAGGACAAAGGGACAGCCTTCCTCATGAGAAACCTGACCTCAGCCTCCTGTAAAGGGTCAAACCAATCCGATTGCAGGAAATGCAACACCACGTTAATTATCCCAAGGTGCCGTCGGCGCCACAAAGGAAGGCTGGATGTGCAGAACCCCTTTCAAAAAAGTCTGAACCTCAGGGAGGGCAGCCAATTGTTTCTGGAAGAAAATGGATAAGGCCGAAATCTGGACCTTTACGGATCCCAAACGCAGGCCCATATCCACACCTGCTTGCCGGAAGAGGAGAAACCGTCCAAGTTAAAACTCCACCGTAGGAAACTTCTTGGATTCACACCAAGATACATATTTTTTCCAAATGCGATTGTAATGTTTAGACGTTACTCCTTTCCTAGCCTGTATCAGGGTAGGAATAACCTTGCACGGAATACCCTTCCGGGCTAAGATCTGGCGTTCAACCTCCATGCAGTCAAACATAGCCGCGGTAAGTCTTGATAAGCGAACGGCCCCTGTTGCAGAAGGTCCTCGCGAAGAGGAAGAGGCCTCGGATCTTCCAGCAGTAAGTCCAGAAGATACGCGTACAAAGCTCTCCTTGGCCAGTCCGGAGCAATGAGAATTGCCTGAACTCTTGTTCTCTTTATGAGTTTTAGAATTCTTGGACTGAGTGGAAGTGGAGGGAACAAATACACCGATTTGAACACCCACGGTGTTACTAGGGTATCCACCGCCACTGCTTGTGGGTACTCAACCTGGAACAGTACCTCCGAAGTTTCTTATTGAGATGCGAGGCCATCATGTCTATTTGAGACACGCCCCAACGACTGGTCACCTCTGTGAACACCTCCGAATAGAGGCCCCTTTCTCCTGGATGGAGATCGTGCCTGCTGAGGAAGTCCACTTCCCAGGTTGTCCACTCCTGGAATGAAGATTGCCAACAGCTGATTTTCGTTACCTCTGACATAGCAGCTCTGCTCTTTGTTCCTCCCTGTCAGTTGATGTAGGCCACCGTCGTTACATTGTCCGAATGTACTTGAATGGCCTGATCTTGCAGATGATGTGCCGTTTGGAGAAGACTGTTGTATACGGCTCTTAGTTCCAGAATGTTTATTGAAAGAATGGATTCCAGACTTTACCACCTTCCTTGGAAGGTTTCCCTTTGAGTGACTGCGCCCCAGCCCCTGAGACTTGCATCCGTGGTTAGAAGGAACCAGTTCTGAACCCCGAACCAGCGGCCCTCCAGAAGGCGAGGAATTTGCAGCCACCGGAGGAGTGAAATCCTTGCTTTCGGCGACAGACGTATCCTCTGGTGCATGTGTAGGTGAGATCCTGACCACTTGTCGAGGAGATCCAGTTGGAAGGACCGAGCATGAAATCTTCCGTACTGTAGAGCGTCGTAGGAGGCAACCATCTTCCCCAGAAGGCGAATGCACTGAAACCGATACCCGGGCAGGCTTCAAGACATCCTGGACCATTGATTGTATCACCAACGCTTTCTCCACCGGTAGAAACACCCTCTGCACTTCCGTGCCGAGGATCATCCCCAGGAAAGACAATCTCCTTGTCGGCTCCAAATGTGACTTTGGAAGGTTCAGGATCCAACCATGATCCCTGAGCAGATGAGTTATGAGAGCAACAACTTCTCCCTGGACGATGCCTTTATCAGCAGATCGTCCAGATATGGAATTATGTTCACTCCATGTCTGCGGAGGAGAACCATCATCTCTGCCATCACCTTGGTGAACACCCCTGGCGCCGTGGAGAGAACGAATGGCAGTGCCTGGAACTGATAGTGACTGTCTAACAGTGCAAATCTGAGATAAGCCTGATGCGGGGGCTAAATTGGAATGTGGAGGTACGCATCCTTGATATCTAGGGATACCAGAAACTCTCCCTCCTTCAGACCTGAGATCACCGCTCTCAAAGATTCCATTTTGAATTTGAACTCCCTCAGATAAGGGTTTAACGATTTTAAGTTCAAAATCGGTCTGACCGAACCATAAGGTTTCTGTACCACGAAAAGGTTCAGATGAGGTGTGTTTCAGATGAGGTGGAACTGGAACAATGACCTCTGACTTTTCCAATTTTTGGATGGTTTCCTGTAGAATAGCTCTTTCCGTCAGTAAAGTTGGCAAGCCTGATTTGAAGAATCGGGGAGGCGGGAGTTCTTGAAACTCTAGCCTGTACCCCTGGGACACAACATCCAGTATCCAGGGGTCTAGGCCGGACGACACCCAGACGTGGCTGAAACTTCTGAGCCTCGCACCCACGTCCCGTTCTCCAGGCTGTGCGGTCCACCGTCATGCTGAAGATTTTGAGAAAGCAGAAGCAGGCTTTTGTTCCTGGGAAGGTGCAGGCTTTTTGGATTTTGCTCGACCACCTCTAAAGAAGGTGGTAGGAGGCTTGGACTTTTTCGTCTTTGCAGTCTGAAAGGACTGTGATGATGATGCAGAAAAGGGTTTCTTCATAGAAGGAGCAGCTGAGGGAAGAAAGGTCGACTTACCCGCAGTTGCCGTGGAAATCCACGCATCCAACGCTTCCCCAAATAGAACCTGACCTGTGAAGGGTAGGTTCTCCACACTTCTCCAGGATTCCGCATCTGCAGACCATTGGCGAAGCCAGAGTCCCCTGCGTGCTGAGACAGCCATGGAAGATATCCTCGCATTCATAGTACCCAGGTCCTTCATGGACTCTACCCTGAAACCAGCAGAATTCTGTACCTGTATGTTTTACGTAAAAACAGTTCTATCCATCGAATCTAAATCCTCTAGTAATGAGCCTGACCACTTTACTATGGCTTTAGAAATCCATACACAAGCAATAGTGGGCCTTAACGCCACTCCTGAAGCAGTGTATATGGATTTGAGCGTAGTGTCAATCTTGCGATCAGCCGGATCTTTTTACGCGGTAGATCCAAGGACAGTTAAAACCACCTTTTTGACAATCTGGAGACAGATGCGTCAACTATGGGAGGGTTCTCCCATTTTTTTTCTATCTTCCTCAGGGAAGGGAAAAGCAACAAGAACCCTTTTTGGAATCTGGAATTTTTTCTCCCAGGTTTCCCAGGACTTTTCAAATAATGCGTTTAATTCCTTAGACGCAGGGAAGGTTAGCGAGGCTTACTTATTGTCTGTAAAGTAAGCCTCCTCAACCTGCTCAGGTGGTGTGTCAGTAATGTGTAACACATCCCTAATGGCCTCAATCATGAGCTGCACCACCTTTGCAAGGGATGCCGCCCCCCTCAGCACATCCCCATCACCGTCCGCCGTGTCAAAATCGGTATCCGTGTCGGCTTGCATAATCTGGGCAAGTGCACATTTCTTTGGGTAAATGCCAGGGGGCTTAGAAGTAATAGGGATAGAACCTGACCAAACTTCCATAGATTTCTTTAAAACCTGAGTTTCAGCCTCAGTATGGGCTACCCTAGTAGAAATCCGAGATATCATTCCCTTAATGGAAGCCAGCCATTAGGTCTCAGATTCAGGAGCTTGAAACATGGTATTACATTCCTGAGTACACGGATTGGATTCCGCTGGAGAAGATACTTCCTCTGCAGCATAAGACACAGAGTCCCTGGACACAGAAAAATGTCAGACACAGTTTCCCCCAAGTACTTTCAAAAGAACACAGAGTTTGGAGCCAGCACACACAGCGCTATATCAGGCAGTTATAAATTAAATACCTGGCGCTGCCTGTGCACCCTTAATAGACTACACAGTAAACTACCGCCCCCCCTTCCTCCGCCTCCTCCTTCTACAACCCCCTGGTACCGCACAGGATAGTTGGAGTCGTGTGGAGGGACAGCGCTCCCTGTCAGCGTCTCAGTCTACAGATCTGCAGGGAAAATATAGTGCTGGTGAGCTGCTGGGTCCACTCTGAGGAGAAGCTCTGCCCCCTGAACATGGCGCGTCTTCCTGCACTCTGAAATCTTTATACTGGCCGGAGGTATGGTGCTAGCAACATTACTGAGGTCCCCGATAGCCTGAGTGACCAGTTTAGGGTATGTGCGCTGGCTCAGGGCACCCCTCCTAGCGCCGCACTGTGTACCGTTGAGCCTCTGGAGCGCAGCGTCAGTACTGCGCTCCCAACCTGTTGCCGCCATCACACTCACCACCGGAATCTTCTGGCTGTTAGGGGGTGGCGGCATGCTGCGGAAGTGAGTGGTCGCCTCGGGCGGCTAACGATCATCAATCTCAGGAGCTCAGTGTCCTGTCAGCGGAGATAGTAGCCATTAACCTCTCTAGGTTGGACACTACTCCCCCTCCCCAAGTCCCACGAAGCAGGGAGGCTGTTGCCAGCAGCCTCCCTGTGCCTAAACACTCTTAGAAAAAAAAACATTAAAAAAAAAAACAAAGAAGCTCTAGGAGCTCCCCTAGCTGTGACCGGCTCCTCCGGGCACATTTTCTAAACTGAGTCTGGTAGGAGGGGCATAGAGTGAGGAGCCAGCCCACACTATTAAACTCTTAAAGTGCCAATGGCTCCTAGTGGACCCACCTATACCCCATGGTACTAATGTGAACCCCAGCATCTTCTGGGACGTAAGAGAAAGCTGGTTTATGTGCAGGTGGACAGAGGCAGGTGATGATTATGTCGCCACGCAAGCGATTACCTGTTCGCAAACACACCGTAGACATCACCTGGTACTTTCTTGATCAACTCTACGCTCTTGTGGAGGTATTAAAGCAATGTTTTGGGTGTGTTCAGGAGAAAGGCTTCCGATGTATTGATTCCGAATGATGAAAGCATTTCTTGCACATAAAATAGTTTACAACATGGATGTAGATGTAACACAAGTGTCTATTGAACGAATCTGGTGTAAATCAGACCCAAATGCTACTGTTTATGACAGGAACGCATCTAGAGCTCTGCATAGGGCTATTCTTGTGTGCAGATTGTTCCAGAATGAATTTAACCCCCATTTTGTGACCAATTCTGCAACAGCCGCACATATCTCCACAGTACAGCATAGTACCTTGTAATAGTTTTTGTAAATGTTAGTTTTATCCATTAATACTTCAGGAAATTCAGTCCCGTGGCTGCAGAAGGTCAGATCCTTAGGGCCCATTTAACAACGAGACAAAACCCCTTTAGTACCTGCATGGCCTCCTTTCAGTATTTAACAAACAGCAGTAAGCTTAGCTTCCCGCAGTTTGTCACTGTACCGCTTACACCATCTTTAGATGGCAATAGCGTTACGGTCCCCACAGAAAAGCCTACCAGGCACTGCCTGATTCCCATCAGGTGTAATGGGCCCTACACATTAGGCGATATGCCGCTGAAGTTTCTTCACTCCCCTCATCACCCGGCCCCATAGCAATGCAAGCTAATAAGGACGTGATTGGCCATATTGGCCTGCATGTATAAGCGACCCGGCACCAACGATGAACGAGCGCGGGGCCGCGCATCGTTCATCGTTGGTGCTTACACACTGAAAGCTCCGGGGTCCAGGGGGGGGGGGGGGGGAGCGCACACAGCACACTCTGCTCCCATATTTTAAATACTCACCTCTCTGGAGTCCCCTGCCGGCGGCAGCATCTCTAAGCAATCTCCGGTAAATGGCGCTGCTGACATATTTCCGGAGATCTGTGCATACGCACTAGACTCTGGTACAGTACTATCGTCCCCTAGTGCCCAGAGCCTACAGCGCTGCTGGCTACAGATGAGGGGGCCCAGGCAGAGTCTGCACACCGGCCTCCTCCTCTCTAGAAGCGCCACTGGACACCGCCAAGGATGGGGACCTCGCCGGAGGGGTAAGTGATGTTACATACCAAAGGCACATGCGTTAGGATCACTGCAATACTAAATGAAATATGCTGCTGCTAATAAGCATCGTTGTTAAATGGGGGCCTTAGATTTTGCAATCACTACATTGTTGCACTAACCTTCTTCACCAGCACAGAACCGAGCACCTCATATGGTTCTAGCTTGCAGCTCCTGCTGTCCCCAGCATACCGATGGGAATGTCCTCACTGCATTCTGTATGTAAATAAAACAAATACGCACCTTTCATCAGATTACCTGCAGTGTGACGCTCCGCTGTGTGACGTGATGTGATTGTTGTGCACAGTGTATGATGGCTTTAGGGTGTGCACACTGACATCAGCGAACCCATCACATTCTTGTTATTTGCTATACAGTTTACACCATACATTGCAATATATAACCCCATCAAATATGTTTGGCAGTGACTGCATTATATTATAGCACTGTACACACTACGCAGCGCAGGCACAGAGCACTCACCTATCTCAGCCTGGGAGGCGATGGCCGCACCGAGCCCGTCCCTCCGTTATATGTGTGGCCATTTAAATCCCCAACGTTCCATGCATATTGTAAGCGGCAGCGCAGGCAGAAAGTCCTTAGTAGTACTGCTGCTAACCAGCCGAGGGGCGGAGAGAGTTCTATACCCGGCATTCTCTGCGGAGCACATTAACCCCTCCGCTGCTGTTCTGCTGCAGCTCCCAAATGTAAACATGCGTTCCTTATTACAGCGTCCTCATATGATAGCGGTCATTTATCTTAAGTGTGTGTGTGTGTGTGTGTGTGTGTGTGTGTGTGTGTGTGTGTGTGTGTGTGTGTGTGTGTGTGTGTGTGTGTGTGTGTGTGTGTGTGTGTGTGTGTGTGTTTTATAAGTCTTTGTGGAAAGCAGACCTCCATTGTCGCTAATACCCCACTGAGCATGCGCCTGATTTGCTCTATTCTGTATAGGCCCTACACACTACGTTGTAACACTGAAAGCATGCCTCCCAACGACCCTCTCCAGGAGGCACAGAATGCTGCTCCTGGACTTCCCTCTTAACTTATGATTGCCATCACCTGTGGTGAAACACCTTTCTTATTAATTAACCTGTTCAGCACAGGTGATGGCAATCATACATTAAGAGGGAAGTCCAGAAGCAGAGCATTGTGTCCCTCCTGGGGAGGGTCGGGTGGGGATATCTTTCAGTGTGTATGCACCAACGATGAAAGATGTGCGGGCCGTGCTCGTTCATCTTTGGTGCCGGGTCGCTTATACATGCAGGCCAATATGGACGAGATTGTCCGTATTAGCATGCATTGCTATGGTGACAGGGGAAGTGATGAAACTTCACTCCCCCCCCCTCCCCCCCTGCTGCCGTGTCGGCCGTATCGCCTGTTGGGCAGCTCAGCGGCGGGTCGCCCAGTCTGCAGTGCCCTTTAAGGCCCATTACACCTGATAGGACAAGGCTGTGTCTCAGCTAAGATCCCTCTCCTCAGCTGCTGGTTTCAATAGCTTCAAATAAAAAGACCAATCACAACACTGATTGAGAGATTGACGCAGGTCATGTGCTGTGTTATGATATGCTAATGCCGGCTTTGGTGATCCATAGCTGCATCCGAATATGCAGCATCGGATCAACTGCATGAACATCGGTCAGGGATTGGGTAAAAACCGGAATGGTGTATACACCGGAACGCCAAACTGGAACGGCTCCTTGCAGCAACCTCTGCCATTTTGGAGCTTGGAGTTCTTGTCCTCATATGGGGGTGTCCTGTCCTGGGGGTGCCTGTGACAACTGTCATCAGGGAGGTGGAGAGAGAGAGATTACAGCCTTCCCTTATGGTCCAGGGATGGGGTAATAACCAGTCCAGTCCTGCGTTCCGGGTCCAGACCATTCCGATGTTTACCTAATCCTCATCGGTCATTTGGGTAACCCTCGGGTTACTAAAGACGGGCATGTAATTCACACTGCATCCAAAGACCTCTCCCCCGTTTTCTGTAACGCTGGCCGTCGGTGCCCATCCTCTGCCCCCAAACAGTCGCAATCAATAGTGCTGGGCCTTAGGGAGCACTGCGACTCATGCACCGTACAGTTCCTGTGCAGGCACAGATTAACAAGAATCGTAGATATACTGTATGTACATCTCTGAATTAGCCTCACTGACTACAGCCTAGGAGGCGTACAGGCTTCATCTCTAGCGGCTGGTTCATCTTAAACACTGGCAACCTACCACCTTCAGAATGGGATGGTATCAGATCCCGGAGCTTGGGTTGCCAACGGTCAGAATACAGACAGCAGCATCCTAACGTGTCGGATCCCGACACCCACTAGGTAAGTATACTACCCCTCCCCATTCCACCCCCTAACCCTCCCTTCTAATGTCAAAATAATATAGCCCTAGTTTACCTCACCCTTTATCGTGTTTGAAAATGTAGAATTTTATAATTTGCTGACAAATTAATGAAGAGAAATTCTGCTAGAATTTAAAAAAAATAAAAAAAAAAATGGAACAAGTGTCAATCTCTAAATTTTGCAAGGGCCTCAACCCACGAGTCCATCAGATGAACAGACTATGAACAGCTGTAGCAAGCTTCACGGGTGCCACTAGCTCGCCGCAATGCGCGTGCATATTAGGGGACACGTGTGACTATTCGCACCCGTGATCCATAGATGTTATATTATGCGATCGCGAACAGTCGAAGCCCGATGCAAGTGGCTGCCGCAGTGCATATGTCTGCACGTACGCATCGCAGTAAAGATGAACGCTACATCTAAATAGTGAGTTATCAGATTTTGTAAGACAAGTGCATGTTAGATCTATCATTTAGATCACCTTACAGTATATTACTAGAAACCATTATAACTGGGCATTGAATCGAGAGGCATTTATATTCCCTCTGGTCATTTTTTTATAATAAACATGATGAACTGGGTATCAATGCACATGGTAAACACTGCCATACTAATTATCCCTACACCATGTAACGTGTGGTCTTCAGTATGCCGGCTGTTGGGATCCCGGCACAAGGTATATTGGCGCCGGAATCCCAACACCCGGCATACCGACAATTATTCTCCCTCTTGGGGGTCCACGACCCCCCTGGAGGGAGAATAAATAGCATGGCGCGCGTGGTGAGCGCAGCAAGCCCGCAAGGGTCTCATTTGCACTCACCCAGCTGCCGGCGGTCGGGATCCCGGCATCGGTATGCTGGCCGCCGGGATCCCGGCCGCCGGAATACCATACTGCACCCCATGTAACCACCTATAAGTACAGTACAGTACATAACGCCCATACATGTTGCATCCGGCATTTAAACCCACAGTCACAGGAGAAGTTCCACCAAACGTTTTAACAAACTCGACATGACATAGTGGAGGCAAAATAATTTAAATGGTCCATGAACAAAAATATAAACTGCCAAAGTTCTGCTTGTGGCTTCTTTTGGACTGTGTAACCCCAGATTGCTCAGGTTTACATTCTGATACAGTATGTAGCAGGACATGGCAGCTGATTTATGATGAATTAAATAATTTATTTTTTTTGCTGAAAACGCAAAAAGTTTGTGTATGTGGACAGTGGCTTCTTTTTTTTATATGTATTCTTCATAGCACCAGCAGGAAATTACAACACAGCAAAAACAGTAAATGAAATATGAAGTTAGTACAATGACAGAGGGGTGAATTCTTATAACCCCTATCAGATCAAAATGCCGGGTCACAATCTGAATTTTGTACACTGATCCAACTCTGATGCGACATCATCTCCAAGCGCTGGCTCTTCCTCTGCTTTAAATGGGTCCTGGGTCGGATCAATCCAGGTTACCCGTTACATTGAGCCTTACGCCGGTACGGGAAAACCCTCTTGATAGCAGGGTAGGATTCCTGGGTCACTGGACCCAGGTTGTGCCGTTTCCACTGACAAAAATCACGGGTTCCTGTGCAATAACCCGGGATTTTCTTGTCAGTGGAAAAGGGGTATGAGAAATATTGAAGGATGGAGAGTGGACCTCAAAAGACTCCTCACACTACTTGAAGTTTGAAATGACCTTAATCTGGGACACTGACTGCAGGTCTAGAGGTACTGTATTAACCAGCAAATAAGAACTCTTGACCCTTGTAACCTGTAAATGACAATATCAAGTTCTGGATCAAATAAGACAGGGATATTCACCATACAGCCCTCCAAGTTTGTGGAACTACACATCACAGCATCAGAGCCAGATTAAGACTATGGGGGGCCTGGGGCACTTCAAACAGTGGGGCCCCTAAAAAAAGAGGCAGGCAGATTATACACAGTGCATCCAGAAACTATTCACAGCGATTCACTTTTTCCACATGTTGTTATGTTACAGCCTTATTCCAAAATGAAATAAATTAATTTTTTCCCTCAAAATTCTACACACAATACCCCATAATGACAACGTGAAAAAAGTTTTTTTATGAGATTTTTACAAATTTCTTAAAAATAAAAAAACAAAGAAATCACATGTATATAAGTATTCACAGCCTTTGCCATGAAGCTCAAAATTAAGCTCAGGTGGGTCCTGTTTCCACTGATCATCCTTGAGATGTTCCTACAGCTTAATTGGAGTCCACCTGTGGTAAATTCAGTTGATTGGACATGATTTGGAAAGGCACACCCCTGTCTATATAAGGATCCACACTTCACAGTGCATGTCTGAGCACAAACCAAGCATGAAGTCAAAGGAATGGTCTGTAGAACGACGAGACAAGATTGTCTCGAGGCACAATTCTAGGGAAGGGTACAGAAAAATATCTGCTGCTTTGAAGGTCCCAATGAGCACAGTGGCCTCAATCATCCATAAATGGAAGAAGTTCGGAACCACCAGGACTCTTCCTAGAGCTGGCCGGCCATCTAAACTGAGCAATCGGGGGAGAAGGGCCCTAGTCAGGGAGGTGACCAAGAACCCGATGGTCACTCTGTCAGAGCTACAGCATTCCTCTGTGGAGAGTGATAAAGCTAAATATTTATCTTATTTAAAACCCTTTAAGAGGTCTAAGAACACTGTACGCTATTGACGTATGGAGTACCGTTAGGGTACGCACGTTGCGTAACAATCGCTCAGCCGTGGTCGAGACGCTCAAGCGTCACGTTCGCTCACGGCCAAGAGATCACAGGCAGGCACGCTATTGGCTGCTGACTAACGTAATGGTTCGCTATAGCAGAGCGGACGCTCGGGACCACGAGGAGATCACCAGCGGCGCAGACGCTCACAATGTTAAACCTTTATATCTAAACCATAAACAATGTAATATGCAATAAAACCTTAGTGTAGTGATAGGGTGTAGATGCAACACAATGTAACCTTATTAACTTAAAAGCTGCTCGAGCGTCACCGACGCTCTGAGAATACTTAACACTATAAGAAATACACAACTACCGGGCTTAGGGTCTAACGCCTTATATGAATGTTATACTTGCAAAAAGAATAATACAGTACAAGTCATACACTACAATATAACATAGACTAACTAACCAGATAACTACACAGGAAATACAATACAATACTATTACGTTTAAGGGAATATAAGAGAGAAAGAGGAGAAGAGAGAGAGAGAGAGAGAGATATGGCTCACAATAACAAGAAAGACAATATGATTGCAGAGAAAAACTTACGCACAAGGGGAAACGATCGCATGCGCCTCGATATCCAGCTCCCGATTATCAGCAATGAGAACCGTTGAAGAGAGTGAGCTGGATATGATCGGCTTGTCTATTTATGCCCCACACACAATACAATTCAATGGTCCCTACAATCTCATTGTTCATTGGACACAGGAATTCGTCTTCGCATTATAACAAGAGGTCATAGGTTGATTCATACAGGTGGGCTGAGACCGTTTCCAACTGCTCAGGTGGGTGGGAAACTAGGTTTCCCGCCGCATGGATAAGTAAGTGCAAATAATAGTAAATGGACATAAACTTCTTATGTCCATAACTATTCGCACGAGCGATTAATTCGCTTCAAACCAACACCGGAATGTTGCTAATTAAATACTCTTCCGATGGATACTAAACACCACTGTATAATCCTTGTCTGACCCATTGTATCAGACAAAGAGGGATCTCTCTGTCCATGAACATGCTATATTAACTAAACTTTCAGAATCTATCAAGGGGACCATGGCCCTCATTCCGAGTTGATCGGTCGCAAGGCGAATTTAGCAGAGTTACACACGCTAAGCCTACGCCTACTGGGAGTGTATCTTAGCTTCTTAAAATTGCGACCGATGTATTCGCAATATTGCGATTACAAACTACTTTGCAGTTTCTGAGTAACTTCAACCTTACTCTGCCTGTGCGATCAGTTCAGTGCTTGTCGTTCCTGGTTTGACGTCACAAACACACCCAGCGTTCGCCCAGCCACTCCTCCGTTTCTCCAGCCACTCCTGCGTTTTTTCCGGAAACGGTAGCGTTTTCATCCACACGCCCATAAAACGCCGTGTTTCCGCCCAGTAACACCCATTTCCTGTCAATCACATTACGATCGCCGGAGCGATGAAAAAGCCGTGAGTAAAAATACTATCTTCATTGTTAAATTACTTGGCGCAGTCGCAGTGCGAATATTGCGCATGCGTACTAAGCGGATTTTCATTGCGATGCGATGACAAATACCGACCGATCAACTCGGAATGAGGGCCCATGATCTATAAAATACATTATATAGTGAAAATATGTAACGTTTGAGTCGCTCGCTACGAACACATAAACTCTACCGTAAATCTGCATATCGTGCGCCTGCGGGTGCACGCGACTGCGTGTATGCGCACGCACGGGAGAGTGTACGCATGCGCAGAGCGGACATGTATGAGGTGCAAATATGGCAGTGTGCATAGTGATATTTTTCTGACTTTGACAGTCCACCCTTTGGCAGTCAACAATAACTGCCACCTTCTAAACATTTCAAAACGAGAAAAATATATGTCAGGGGTTAATACATTTCCATGGTTGGGTAAGGGGGGAGAGAGGAGAAGGTGTGAAGAGGGTATGACCTAGTGAGATAGCAGAAGCATGTGTGTATGAATCCATGTTTGGGGGGTCATGTATCATCGTGCCGTACGTGTTTTAAATCAAGCTTCGAGGTATTGCAAAGTATACATTTGAATTCCTTCTTATCCCGTGGTACGGGTCTGTGGATGGGCTGTCAAACTTTACCGAGCTCTTTTCGGATTTTGGTTGCAACAAAATGGGGAAGCACATTTTAGTTGATGATACATGAATGGGGGAATATGTGATTGCTGATATCTGTGCCTGTATTCCCTATCGACTATGTGTGTCATTACCTGAAGGTTGTAGAGATGAAGATAAAGAACACTTATGGTAAATGCAGTGGTATTCTATGTCAGGTTAATGAACATTTGTCGGTTGAAGTCTTGTTCGGTGTCTGTTGAATGCAGTCTTCTTTGGGCTTTTGCCAATAGGTGTGGGCAAAAAGCTTTGTCAATGTCCATAGACTTACAAAAGTGTTGGGCTAGCGTAATTTTACATTTTCTAGGGAAACTGGGGGTCTATGGCATAGTTCATCAAATATCTGTGTATAAGGTTGTCAAAACTTCTTCTTTAATCCATCAGTTGTCTGTATACAGGATCATCAAATTCCTCGTCCTGGTGGGTCTTTTTACCTTGGAGAAAACGGAAAAACAGGTGAAAGAAACGGACCGTATAATCGCATTTTCATCACATCATTGTTTCTACAGTTGGGTCATAAATCAAATCCATTGGAATTACAATTTCCTCACTCCTTAGACTCATTACCCTGGTACTACGTTTGCACTTCATTAAAGCCTGACCGCATCTAAATATCAAGCCAATGGATATGACAACACCTAAGATACATAGAAGAAACTTCCCAACATCCAATATGACTCCTTGAGCCCATTCTCCTAAACCAGAGAACCAATTTCGCGGGTTCAACCATGACACCCAACCAGTCAGCTCATTACCTACAGCAGCAAGAGTGAGATTGTGTCTCCTGCGAAATTCCCACTTCAACTGGAGAATATCGTCCATCTTTTGGTCTATGACCTCGACCGGATCCTCGGTGCTATTCGTAATATATGTGCAACATTTCACGCCGTACTGTGTTGCCAGTGTGACACAATATCCGCCTGTCACTGCTGTGAGGTAATTGAGAACCATTCTATGCTGTACCAGTTCTGTTTTATAAGCTTGAAGTTCTCTTCCAGTATACCTAAACGTGTCATCATACATTTCAGTGATATTATCTAACAAATTTGCGAGTGCAGATATGTATTTATAATTCAACACTCCTCTGGCGGTGCGAGTGAAATCTAACGCGATTAGAAACTGAATCCCGGTGGATTCATGGATCATGTCAGAGGCCGGATGCTCTGTTCTTTCTATCAGGTGCCGTTTAACTACGTGCTCGTAATGAGTGTGAGTATAAGGAGCTTGGGCAACACGGTGTATATCTTTCATTTTGGCATGTGATACAGTCATTACCTCAGGCAGTACTTTTCCAATATAACACAATCCCTCAGAGTTTGGGGCAAGCCACTTATACGCCTTCCTCCCGCATATGAAATATGCATCATCGGGGAGAACATATGGGACGGAGTAGGACATAACCATATTACACATCCTCCATGTGAAATCTCCTACCCCTAATTCTCCCATCTGTCTAGTACACGTATCAGTTTGTACGATATGTGCACAGTATCCTGGTGATACCTCTCCAACTCTCGTAATCCTACTTCCCAGGGTATACCTATATCGGAAAGATTTTTCTCTACTGGCTATGTGGCGTATAAGCTCTGTATCTGTAGGCATTCTATCTGCTCTATATGAAAAGGTCATGGTTTGGTTACTCCATGACACTTCCCAATTTCCCGGCTTTCGGGGATTGGTAATGTTAAAACATATTAGGGATCTATCCACATGATATTGGTGGAGCTTCAAACTAGGAGGACTGGAGATATTAAACCTCCTGTCCACCGGTCTCCCACCCTTTAGCTCAAGTACCTCCCCTACCGTTAAAGGAAATGGTACTAGCCCTGATTTGCTATGACCTTGAGGTACTTGAGAGCATACCCAACAATCTGTTTGATTTAACACACTACCCACTAAGGAGTGATAGTCACTCAATGGATGCCGGTCCATGTGGATATTAAAACTGGATTGGCATTTCTTAATGCACCCATCCTCAACTACGTTGTCACAGAGCCTACAGATACAGTTTTCTTCAGCTAACAATCCTTCACAATTCCTTCTATTGTCAATGCTATCGGATCGTTTTCTGATACTCGCCTTTACTTGTTGATTATGTTGTTCTTGGAAATCTACGCCTCCATCTTTATCATCAGAACCCATTCCAGAACCTCTCTCGACCTCCATGGTACTCTCGCCGGAACAGACTGCTCTGGTCAACATCATGGTCAACAGGAAAATCCGGATCACAGTCTCTTGGGGCAAGTCCATCTTATAGGAGGAAACGGAGAAGAATGAGAAGGGGGGGAAAAAAAATAATTGAGGGAGAGGGGATGGGAAGTGAGGAAAAACAATAAAAGGGAACAGGGAATCGACAACTGCTTTTGATCTTGTGATCTTCAATGCTCAGGTGCCGCCTCAGTCCTCTTGGAACAGACACTCCAGTGATACAACTTCCTCTACCGTCTGTTCCTTATCCCGGGACCTCTCTGGATCAGCAACCTTCTTACAGTGGGACGAATGAACCCAAGTCTCTCTCTCGGCAACCTTCAATGCTGTAGTGCTAGTCAATAAGACTTGGTATGGTCCTTCCCATCTGTCAATAAGGCAACCTGAGCGTAGAAAATTCCGTATCATTACATAATCCCCAGGTTCAATGTCATGACAATTACTATCTGGTAAATCAGGAATCACCAACTTCAAATTATCATTTTGATTCCTTAGCTGTTTACTCATGTTAACCAGGTACTTTACAGTCACTTCATTGTTACACTTCAAATCATCCTGAGGGTTAATCATAACATGCGGTTGTCGACCAAACAAGATTTCAAAGGGAGACAGATTAAGAGGGGACCTGGGAGTGGTTCTGATGCTGTACAGTACAATGGGTAAAGCTTCTGGCCATGTCAATCCTGTCTCTGCCATAACTTTGCTCAGTTTATTTTTAATAGTGCTGTTCACTCTTTCCACCTTCGCACTCGCCTGTGGACGGTATGGAGTGTGCAGCTTGCTATCAATTCCCATCAACTTACACATTCCTTGAAAGACATCACCTGTAAAATGGGTACCCCTGTCACTTTCGATTATTCTAGGGATACCATATCTACATACAAATTCCTGCACAATTTTCTTAGCAGTAAACATAGCGGTATTTGTGGCCGCAGGAAATGCTTTGACCCAATTTGAGAATACATCTATACAAACAAGTACATATTTCAAATTTCGACAAGGGGGTAATTGAATAAAATCAATCTGTATTACCTGAAAAGGGCCGCCTGTAGGTGGGATATGAGATGGTTCTGTTGGTATTGCCTTTCCGATATTCTTTCTCAAACAGGTAAGGCATGACATTGCTCTCTTACTCGCATGAGATGAAAATCCTGGGGCGCACCAATATGCTCTTACCAACTTGCACATTCCCTCCTTGCCCAGATGAGTCAGCCCGTGAGCTGCCTCAGCTAAACATGGAAGATATGCTCTGGGGGCCACTGGTTTACCTTGTCCATCCGTCCAGAGTCCTGAGGACTCCTGGCCATATCCCTTTGCCTTCCAGACTGCCTTTTCCTGTGTGGAACACAAATTTTGCATTTCACACAACTTCTGTGTGTTGATGGTATTAAATACCATCAGTTGTGTGGTGTCTGTCTGTCTGGGGGTACCAGCTGCTAACTTAGCTGCTTCGTCTGCTCGGCTGTTACCAAGTGATACTGGGTCCTGGCTATATGTGTGTGCTTTACACTTGATAACAGCCACTCTGTCGGGTTCCTGTATCGCTGTTAGAAGCCTTTTAATGTGAGCTGCATGTGCTACCGGTGTACCAGCTGCCGTCATGAAATTTCTGAGGCGCCATAGGGCTCCGAAATCATGGACTACCCCGAATGCGTATCTAGAGTCGGTGTAGATATTGGCTGACTTACCCTTAGCCAATTCACATGCTCTGGTTAGGGCGACCAGTTCAGCAACCTGGGCTGAGTGAGGTGGGCCTAGCGGTTCTGCTTCTATGGTGCCTTGGTCATCTACGACTGCGTATCCAGTACACAAGTCTCCCGAGTCTGACTGTCTATGACAACTACCGTCCGTGTAGAAAGTTAGATCTACATCTTCCAGTGGGTTGTCACTGATGTCAGGCCTTGCGGTAAAATTTTGGGTCAAATATTCCATACAATCATGTGTGTCCTCCTTTGTATTAAATCCTCCTTCCCCACCACTCTCATCCTCCACCCTTTGTGCCTGTCCAGGCACACCTGGGAGATATGTTGCAGGATTTAATGCACTGCATCTCCTTATGGTGATGTTTACGGGGGCCATTAGTGCCAATTCCCATCTTGTAAACCGCGCTGATGAGACGTGCCTGGTTTGGGCAGAATTTAGCAAGGCTGACACTGCATGTGGTGTATGAATTGTGAGGTTGTGCCCTAGCACTATATCTTCGCTTTTCGTTACTAGCAATGCTATCGCAGCAACGCTTCGCAAGCATGTGGGGAGGGATCGCGCTACCGTATCTAGCTGAGCGCTGTAGTATGCTACTGGCCTGCTGGCATCACCGTGCTTTTGGGTTAGGACGCCTGCCGCGCAACCAGCACTTTCTGTTCCGTACAGCTCAAAGGGTTTCCCATAGTCTGGCATACCTAATGCTGGCGCCTGCGTTAGGCACTGTTTAAGTCTCTCAAATGCCATTTCGGACTCGTCTGTATGCGAAATCCGATCAGGCTTGTTTGAGGAGACCATCTCCTGCAAAGGTAACGCTAGAATGGAAAATCCTGGGATCCAGTTACGGCAATACCCACACATTCCTAAAAACGTTCTGATCTGTTGCTGGGTTTGTGGCAGAGTCATGTCTCTAATTGCTTGAATTCTATCAGCGGTCAGGTGTCTCAGTCCTTGTGTTAGACAGTGTCCCAAATATTTTACTTTAGTTTGGCATAATTGTAACTTGTCTTTGGAAACCTTGTGTCCTGTGTCTGAAAGATGAAACAGGAGCTGTTTCGTATCCTTCAGGGATGCTTCCAATGAATCTGAACACAGTAGTAAATCATCCACGTACTGTATCAATATTGATCCACTCCCTGGTTGGAAAGACTGTAAACAATCATGCAAAGCCTGAGAAAATATACTTGGACTATCTATGAAACCTTGTGGTAATCGAGTCCATGTGTATTGGACTCCCCTGTATGTAAATGCGAACAAATATTGGCTGTCAGGGTGCAGAGGTACCGAAAAGAAAGCGGAGCAGAGGTCAATAACAGTGAAAAATTTCGCAGTGGTAAGGATTTGCATAAGGATGACAGCTGGATTTGGCACTACGGGGAACTGACTCTCAACTATTTTGTTAATCCCCCTTAGATCCTGCACTAGCCGATAACCCCTCCCCCCACTCTTTTTCACAGGGAAGATGGGACTATTGGCAGTGCTGGATGTTCTTACCAGAATGCCCTGTTGTAGCAAGCGCTCTATTACGGGATACACTCCTAACTCCACCTCTGGCTTCAGAGGGTACTGTGGGATTTTTGGAGCTATCCTACCATCTTTTACTTGTACAACTACCGGAGCTACGTTTGCCATTAATCCAGTGTCCTGTCCATCTTTAGTCCAAAGTGACTCTGGTATCTGGGATGTCATTTCTTCTACTTGGGATGGAGTCCTATTTGTCATAATGGTATGTGACATTAATTTTGATGGGGAGTCTAACATGTCTCGCACTTCCTGAGCGTGATTCTCAGGTATGTCCAAGAATACACCTTCAGGAGTACAATAAATGACGCACCCCATTTTACACAATAAGTCTCTTCCCAGGAGATTAGTCGGTGCCGATGCAGCCAGCAAAAAGGAATGCTTGGTATGTAAAGGCCCTATTGTAATCTCGGCTGGTTTGCTAACAGGGTAGTGCTGGACTACTCCTGTTACTCCCATGGCTGGAATTGTCTTACCAGTGGTTCTCATGCCCACTGTCGAATTTATCACTGATTTGGCCGCCCCCGTATCTACAAGAAAGTTTAATGTTTTACCAGCTACATTAATTGCAATTTCAGGTTCACTTCCAAGACTTGCAATCAATTTTACTGGCTGCAGATTACAGGTATGGCCACACCCCTAATGGGTATGGTGACCTCCCTGAATCCCGCTGGCAGCAACTACTTGTGACGGAGTTAATTGGGAACTACCAGTGGCTTGCCAGTCTCTGTTCGGGGGGTATCTTTTTGTTTCCCCTGCATGTGGCTCATAACTCCGTTTCTGCGGACCCTGCTCCCAATGTCGTGTCTCGTGTCGTTGTCTAGGGGGTTGGTATGATCTCTGTGAATTTTTCACTCTACAGTCTCGTGCTATGTGTCCCTGTTTAAGACAAGAATAACAAGTAACCACATTTGACTTACCCACAGGGTTTGGTGAATTATACAAAGGCTGCCTTGTGGTCAGGGCCTGTATACTTACGGCCATTAATTTATCACCTTGTTGTTCCCTGTGTTTGGTGATATTCCGGTCATGATCAATAGCAGCCTCTCTCAAAGTAGCCACCGACAGACCTCGCCAACATGGTTGCGTGGTCTGTACCCTGGTCTTTAATGCCTCTTTTAAACCATCCATTAGTACAGATACTGCTACTTCTCGATGGTTTATGTTTGTTTTAATGTCCTCTATGCCTGTGTATTTTGCCATCTCTAATAATGCCCTGTGAAAATATTCTGCAGCTGTTTCTGACTCCTTTTGTTTAATGGAGAATATCTTGTTCCATTTAACTACGGCTGGGAAATACTCCTTTAACTGTAAACTTATTCTTTTTACATTATCTTTGTTGTACACATCTGTAAGAGGTACATCCTGATCTAATCCACAGTCAGCTAAAAATTGAGCTGCGTCGACATTGGAGGGTAAACATGCCCTCAGCAATATCTGCCAATCTTTGTTATTGGGCTCTAAAGTGTTTCCTAGGTCTCTGATGTATTTTTGGCTAGCAACTAAGTCTTTTCTGGGGTCAGGGAATTCAGACACTATGGTCCTTAATTCCATTCGGGAAAACGGGCTGTACATGGCAATGTTCCTAACAGGAGTGACTCCTGAAGTGTCCGTTTTCCCATTTGGCACTGCTATTACCCTAACAGGATTAAGTCTAACAACATCATTCTGTGTAGATTCTACAGCCTGTGGTGAAACAGTTTCAGCATAGTGTATGGTGCCGTACTTACCCGTTGATACGACCTCACCTATCCCTCCACTAGGGGCCTTTGTTACTAATCTCGGGGGTGGAGCTGTGCCTACTGTTGTCTCTGCTATGGTGGCTGCTAGAAAGAGCGCTGATATTGTTGCCGATTCGTCCTCTTGATCACACTCCTGGGGAAAGTTCAAAACAGGGTACAACTTGCACGGGTTAATACTTGCATTGGTTAATTGGTTAACATTATCTTTAACATTTACACAGTTGCTAAGTGTTTGTTTGTCACACCTTAGTGCGTCATTCTCCGCAACCAATTTCTCTCCTGCAATGTATGGTGGCGGCGGTGCCGTGGCTATCAGTTTCTTGATAGGATTAAATCCCGCCGCCAGAGCCAATCCTCTCTGTATTTCACCCTCTTGTTGCCATAACTGCAAATAATCATAATGTTGGATTCGTCTCTTTGTTGATTTAATGAGACATATCCTCCTCCTTAAATTCATTAACACTTCTGGGCTGAAGCTACCTACTCTTGGGAATTTCTCCCCGTCATGTACCGTCATTCTCTCCCATTCATCACATAAAACCTCTGTGTGTGAACCGTATTTTTCACACATCACGTACCTTGCCGACCCGACTGGTCGGTTTACTAAATCAACCCGAACCGAGGTTGATCGCCCCCTACCTGAACAACTGGCCCCCATAACTTGCAGGTGTTGCTTTTCTTCAGCGAACCCTTACAAAAACCAAGATGTCCGGGGCAGGCTGGCGGTGAAGTTTACCGAGTACTCCACTCACTTCTCGCCCACGTTGGCCAGTACTGCAATCACTGTATCCAGAGCTGTTGTACCCAACCTAGGGCCCCTGTGAACCTTTATTTACTGGGGCGTGTTTCCCAGCAAGTATCGGTTGTTGGATAGTTCCTGAGTGACCAGCGAACTTCCCTTAAAATAAAAAAAATTCACAAATCACGTTAAAATGTACAAATAGCGTTTATGACCCCTCTAGTGTACACAAATGGTACTGGGTCAAATTACTAACTAATGCACACAATTACGTGCGGTACAATCGTTCAGCACATAAGCAACTAATCTTATGTGCGGAGCGACCAGTGGAATCGAAAATTACGGCTGCGAATTCCTTCAGCCAGAGCTTAATGGCCTATATGGGTTCCGCACCAACCCTTCCTGGTGTTGTGCTACTCGTCTCTATAGCGGACTTCTTTATCTGCTGTACCTGGACCTCCTGGTCTGTTCTGGACCTCCTGGTCTGTGCTACAGTATGACCTCCTGGTCTGCTATACTCTAATGCTCAAATTTTATGTTTAACAAGGGATGCCTCCCAAGCCACCATGCACGTCACTTACATGTATGTACCTCCACGAGAACTCGATACTTTTCTTGTGGTTCAACCTCAAAATTGTATACAACACAACACACTCACTCACCACATGTACACTTTTGTTTCTATTTCTATTTCTGCGCAGAAATTTTTCTTTAGACCAGATGTGTTGTAAATTTGGAGAAGGATCTGTTAATTTAAATTTCGGATATTAAAATAGATTTGCGCTATTTATCGCATTTTGCGCTATTTATCGCCTGTTGCGCTATTTATCGCCTGTTGCGCTATTTATCGCCTGTTAAAAATCAACACTATCGTGTGACTTGAGTTACGTGGGCGTACCCAGACGCTCCGTTGCGTAGTTTACGCTGCGTGCGTCGGCCTTTGAGTTGCGTACGTGAGTCTCAGTCTTTTGTTAGAGACACGTGTACACAAAGCAAATGTCCACCGCAACACAACTAACACGTTTATCAATGTAGATGATCCTCGATCGTCTACCGAGCACCACACCAATCTCTCCTTGTACCTTTAGGTAGAGTTGCGTATGCGCTTTACAATTTATCCCTTAATATATTACTTTTACACTTTAACTATGAAATAGCGACAAATCTCTTTTAGCACGTTTATCAATTATAAAATGGCAAACAGGAGAGTGATATATGAAAATACACGAGTGAAAAAGAAATGCAGATATATATATATGCGTGCGTGCGTACGCAAGACAGAAATAAACAGTTTTAAAAGACACTAGCGTGTTGTTCTTACCTCCGGTTCCGGATTCCCTCAGCACCCTTTACTAAGCGAAGCAGACGCTTATCCCGTCAGCACTGCGAAGAATATGATCTCCCGCCCTTTGCTGATGGATAATGTCTGCTGAAATTACCTAGCAGAGATATGTGAAGGACTGGACGAGCCGCCAATTGATAAAGCTAAATATTTATCTTATTTAAAACCCTTTAAGAGGTCTAAGAACACTGTACGCTATTGACGTATGGAGTACCGTAAGGGTACGCACGTTGCGTAACAATCGCTCAGCCGTGGTCGAGACGCTCAAGCGTCACGTTCGCTCACGGCCAAGAGATCACAGGCAGGCACGCTATTGGCTGCTGACTAACGTAATGGTTCGCTATAGCGTAGCGGACGCTCGGGACCACGAGGAGATCACCAGCGGCGCAGACGCTCACAATGTTAAACCTTTATATCTAAACCATAAACAATGTAATATGCAATAAAACCTTAGTGTAGTGATAGGGTGTAGATGCAACACAATGTAACCTTATTAACTTAAAAGCTGTTCGAGCGTCACCGATGCTCTGAGAATACTTAACACTATAAGAAATACACAACTACCGGGCTTAGGGTCTAACGCCTTATATGAATGTTATACTTGCAAAAAGAATAATACAGTACAAGTCATACACTACAATATAACATAGACTAACTAACCAGATAACTACACAGGAAATACAATACAATACTATTATGTTTAAGGGAATATAAGAGAGAAAGAGGAGAAGAGAGAGAGAGAGAGAGAGAGATATGGCTCACAATAACAAGAAAGACAATATGATTGCGGAGAAAAACTTACGCACAAGGGGAAACGATCGCATGCGCCTCGATATCCAGCTCCCGATTATCAGCAATGAGAACCGTGGAAGAGAGTGAGCTGGATATGATCGGCTTGTCTATTTATGCCCCACACACAATACAATTCAATGGTCCCTACAATCTCATTGTTCATTGGACACAGGAATTCGTCTTCGCATTATAACAAGAGGTCATAGGTTGATTCATACAGGTGGGCTGAGACCATTTCCAACTGCTCAGGTGGGTGGGAAACTAGGTTTCCCGCCGCATGGATAAGTAAGTGCAAATAATAGTAAATGGACATAAACTTCTTATGTCCATAACTATTCGCACGAGCGATTAATTCGCTTCAAACCAACACCGGAATGTTGCTAATTAAATACTCTTCCGATGGATACTAAACACCACTGTATAATCCTTGTCTGACCCATTGTATCAGACAAAGAGGGATCTCTCTGTCCATGAACATGCTATATTAACTAAACTTTCAGAATCTATCAAGGGGACCATGATCTATAAAATACATTATATAGTGAAAATATGTAACGTTTGAGTCGCTCGCTACGAACACATGAACTCTACCGTAAATCCGCATATCGTGCGCCTGCGGGTGCACGCGACTGCGTGTATGCGCACGCACGGGAGAGTGTACGCATGCGCAGAGCGGACATGTATGAGGTGCAAATATGGCAGTGTGCATAGTGATATTTTTCTGACTTTGACAAGAGGAGAACCTTCCAGAAGGACAACCATCTCTGCAGCAATCCACCAATCAGGACTGTATGGTAGAATGGCCAGACGGAAGCCACTCCTTACTAAAAAGTACATGGCAGCCCATCTGGAGTTTGCCAAAATGCACCTGAAGGACTCTCAGTCCATGAGAAACAAAATTCACTGGTCTGATGAGACAAAGATTCAGCTCTTTGGCATGAATGCCAGGCGTCATGTTTGGAGGAAACCAGGCACTGCTCATCACCAGGCCAATACCATCCATACAGTGAAGCATTGTGGTGGCAGCATCATGCTGTGGGGATGTTTTACAGCGACAGGAACTGGGAGACTAGTCAGGATAGAGGGAAAGATGAATACAGCAATGTAGAGAGACATCCTGGATGAAAACCTGCTCCAGAGCGCTCTTGACCTCAGACTGGGGTGACGGCTCATCTTTCAGCTGTCAAGCCGCAGCACTTACCGTTGCGGCGGTGGGCCCTGGGGTCCGTCCGGGTCCGGTCAGCTGGCTGCGGCGCTGGACTGCGGGGAGTGCGGCGCGGTCGGCGGCGGGAGTGACTGCTTCTGGGAGGCAGGGGGGAGGACCTAGTGGCCAAAGCTTCCCTGTGTGTCTGCAGTATGGGGGCGGCCATGTTGAAGACCAAAGTGCAGCACCAATGAGTGTGATGGGTGAGTGACAGCCAATCCTGATCCCCTGCTGCCTATAAGTAGGCTGGGATTTTTGCATTCTGTGACAGTGCTTTGTTGTAGTTACTCTGTGCCTCAGCTCTGTGCTCCCGCAGCTTGTTCTGTGTATCTCCAGTTAATTGGTCCCGTCTGGCTCTCTGAGTCCTCTGCCGACTCTCGCCGTGCAACGCCCGCCAGCACTTCCGCGTGCGGTCACAGTCGCCCGCTCTCCCACCGGTGCCTTCGGATTCCGCAGGATCCCCATGGTGGTTCGCCAGTGTACAGTTTTCCCAGTTCTTCATCCATATCTTCAAATCATCCAGCATCCAGTTTTCCCAGTTCTTTATCCACATCTTCAAATCATCCAGCATCCAGTTTTCTCAGGTTTTCATCCACGTCTTCAAATCATCAAGCATCCAGTTTTCACAGTTCTTCATCCATGTCTTCAAATCATCCATCATCCAGTTTTCTCAGTTCTTCATCCACGTCTTCATACTCTCTAGCAACCAGCTTTCACAGCTCTTCAACCTTGCCATTGCATCATTCTACTAACTCGTCTTCACAATTCTTCAGCCTCGTCCTTATATCAACCTATGAACATCCTTCACAGTTATACAACCTCGGCTTCCTATCGCTCAGTGACTCGCTTCCCAGCAGTTTCCCAGTCCTGAACTAATTAGCCCCAGCGCCCTGCAGTCTCATTCATATCTGTTGTCCTCAGTAAATAATAGGATTTTGGTACTTACCAGGTAAATCCTTTTCTTTGAATCCATAGGGGGCACTGGAGTACTCTTGGCTATGGACGGCTTCCGCAGGAACAGGGCACTGAATATTCAAATTCAGCAACACTCCTCCCCTCCATACTCCCAGAGTACCTCAGTGTTTTTTACTGAGCCGAACAGGAGCGATAGAGAGGTTGACAATGGAGAATTACCTATAACATCACGGACAACCATAAAGTTGACACATAACGTAACTGACAACGAAACAGTTGACACCATAACCGATAGAACTAGAAAATTTTAACCAGTCGGTGAAAATGTGTTACCATAAGATCCCCTGAGCTTACCACAAACCAGGTAAAACTGCTCTGGGTGGGCGTCCAGTGCCCCCTATGGATTCAAAGAAAAGGATTTACCTGGTAAGTACCAAAATCCTATTTTCTTTTTCATCCACTAGGGGTCACTGGAGTACTCTTGGGACGTACCAAAGCTTCCCCCGTGGGCGGGAGAGCTGTTTGACACCTGTAACACTAGGCGGCCAAAGCTAGATGCTGATGCCGCAAAACGTATCAAACTTGTAAAAGCGCACAAACGTGTGCACTGAAGACCATGTAGCCGCACGGCAAAGCTGCGTCGTAGAAGCTCCACGACCAGCTGCCCATGAAGTTCCCACAGAACGTGTGGAATGAGCTGTTACTGATGTATGCGGCTGTAACCTAGCATTAAGGTAAGCCTGACGTATAGTCAGTTTTATCCATCTGGATAAGGTCTGCTTAGAAACTGGCCAACCCATCTTGGCAGCATCATAGAAAACAAACAACGTATCCGTCTTACGAACTGTAGACGTTCGGGATACATAAACGCGTAATGCGCGTACCACATCCAGAGTTCCAGAATGTGCTGTTAACACAGGAACTACTATTGGCTGATTGATGTGAAAAGATGACACTACATTTGGTAAGAAAGCGGGATTCGTCCGAAGTTCCGCTCTGTCATCATGAAACACCAAATACGGTGGCTTGCATGACAAGGAACCCAAATCTGAAACATGCCTTGCCGAAGCTAAGGCTAGAAGAAAAATTGTTTTCCAAGTGAGAAACTTAATATCCACTTGCTGTAAGGGTTCAAAATATGAAGACTGTAAGAAATCTAAAACCAGATTCAAGTCCCATGGCGCTGTAGGTGGAATGAATGGAGGCTGTACTCTGAGGACACCTTGTAGAAAAGTGTGTACCGACGGCAATAGAGCCAATCGTCTTTGAAAATAAATAAATTGACAACGCAGATACCTGCACCTTTAGTGTAGATAAACGCAGTCCTCCATCTAACCCCGTCTGTAGAAATAACAAAAGACGGGATAACTTGAAAGATGATGTCGGAAACTTCCGAGCTTCACCCCAACCTATATAGGCACGCCAAATTCTGTAATAATGAGCTGCCGTAACCGGCTTCCTAGCTCGTAACATGGTTGGTATAACAGATACTGTAATGCCCTCTCTTCTTAAGTGGGCGGTCTCAACAGCCACCCCGTCAAACGCAGCCGCGCTAAATCGGGGTAAAAGAACGGACCCTGTTGTAACAGGTCTGGACGTAGTAGGAGCGGCCAAGGATCGTCTGCGAGTAGTTCGCGGAGATCCGAGAACCAAGCTCTCCGAGACCAATGAGGCACCACTAGTATGACTGTGACGGACTCTCTTTTGATCCGTTTTAGCAACCGAGAGAGCAGCCGAAACAGTGGAAACAGATACACGAGGCTGTACAGCCACGTGATTGTGAGAGCATCCACCGCCACTGCCCTTGGATCTCTCGTTCTGGACACATACTGGGGCGTTTGGTAATTGTGGCGAGATGCCATCAGGTCCACCTGAGGGTAACCCCACCTGTGGACCAACATTTGAAACACCTCTTGATTTAATGCCCATTCTCCTGGATGAAAATCCCGACGGCTGAGATAATCCGCCTCCCAGTTGTCCACTCCCGGAATGAACCCTGCCGACAATATCACCTGGTGGTATTCTGGCCAATTGAGGATTCGAGCTACTTCCCGCATTGCCATGCGGCTTCTCGTTCCTCCTTGGTTGTTGATGTATGCGACTGCCGTCGCGTTGTCTGACTGCACTTGGACAGTCTGAGAGGGAAGCATGTGTACTGCTTGTCGTAGTGCATTGTAAATTGCGCGGAGTTCCAGGACATTTATAGACAGCAATCTGTCGTGATCCGCCCAGAGACCCTGTCGCTGACAATTTTGAACTACAGCTCCCCAACCTCTGAGACTCACGTTCGCCGTTAGAATTATTCAATTCCAGCCGCCGCCTGCGGTTAAATTGTGTACCTTGAGCCCCAGAGTAGAGACACCCTCGCCCTTGCCGACAACCTCACCCTGTGGGGAATCTGCAGATGCGAGGCCGACCACTGTGCGAGCACATGCTGTTGAAATGGACGCGAGTGAAATCTTCCGAACTGAAGCGCTTCGAAAGCCACCACCATTGTTCCTAATAGGCGAATACACAAATGTACCGAGAGTGTGCGTGGCTTGAGCACTAATTGTACCAGATGGCGAATAATCTGTACTTTCTGTTGTAGTAGGTAAATTCTTTGATTTACCATATCGAGAATCATACCTAGGAATTGAAGTCGTTGAGACGGAATTAGATGCGATTTCTTGAAGTTGACACTCCAACCGTGGTGTACGTTAGCAGCGCATCTCTTGAGACGGAGCTTTTATGAGCAGATCGTCTAAGCACGGAACGATTGTCACTGCCAGGGATCTGAGATGAGCTATCATCACAGACATCAATCTGGTGAATACCCGAGGCGCTGACGAGAGGCCAAACGGTAGAGCCTGTTAATGGTTGTGGCGTATTGCAAAACACAAGAACCTCTGATGAGGTGACCAAATCGGAATGTGTAAGTACGCATCCTTGAGATCAAGCGCAATCATGCAATCTTGTGGCTCCAAATCTGCAATTACTGACTGCAGAAATTCCATCTGCAATCTGTAGTAAGTGACTTACTGATTGAGACTGTGACGGAGCCCTCCGGCTTCGGTACCACAAACAGACGGGAATAATAACCCTGACCTTGTTGGTGTACCAGGGCTGGAATTAAAAACTGCTGAATCCAGCAGAGACTGAATGGCAATCTGCCAAAACGCCTTCTTGTCGTCCGACAGAGGCAGTCCTGTCTTGAAAAAGCGCAGTGGCGGGAGACAGCTTTCTTTTAACACTAAATAGCGGATACATCCATCAGTGGATGTCTGGAATCCCGGCAAATGTAACGTCTGAAGGCGCGCTCCCACAATTGGAAATCCGAGATGGCCTGGGAGCCCGTTAAGCCACTGGCTTGTTGGTGACTTTAGCGCCCTGGCGTTACAAGGCGTGGCTGTTTCTCTACCACAGCCTTGAAAGGACTGAAGCCTAAAGGCTTTGAACGCCGGACCAGAGTATTTCCGTCTTGGTACCGGTGGAGGCAATGGCAGGAAACTAGACTTCCCCCCCCCCTCCCCGCCTTGGCCTGAGAAATGCATTTGTCCAATTTAGGACCAAACAACTTCTGGCCACCGTTCTTTTGACCTCTGACTCCGCTTGCCAAGAACGCAGCCAGAGTACTTGTCGTGCTGTAACTAGCGACGATGAAAAGCGAGAAGCGAGCTAACAGCCGGCAGCAGAAGCTGTACATAGATACTCAGCAGCTTCTCAGATTTGATTAACGATAAGTATAACGTGATCGTCAATGTTCCCATACAAAGAGCGCCTTAGTGACCCAAATCTATCTTACATCTGAAGGGTCTTTATAAGGTTTGACACAGACGAATCCACCAATGGCGGATTCTCCAATGTAGATGTGGAAACGGGTAAGTAGAAGGTATAGAACCGGTTATTCGGTTATTTTGTGTTTCTACTAACATCTTATTAAGATATCCTAAATAAGAACCCCATTGGAGATCCCTGTGGTTTTGTTGGAGGCTCCTTAGTCTCTGTAAACTTCAGAGACTGACGCACTGGTCATTATCAATGTCTGCCAAAGTGAAGTTGGACCTTTGCAACGGCTGAGACTCCTCCGTTAGATTTGGCGGTCTCATCCGAGACTCCGATCTTGCCGCTCGTGTCGAGCGGCGGCCAATTCTAATTGCAACCAAGCCATTACATTTGCGTAACATAGGAATGAAACCGGGTTCCGGAGTGGAAACCTACAAAACATACTGAACATGTGGTAGATTCATGTACAGACATTGCAGTAAAACTTCCTTTTTTTTTTTTTAGTCTTTGCTGGTGCCGTACTCATTATGCAGACAGACAACACAATAAACAAAGACAGACACTTGCACGACTCAGTAAAATTGTTACTAAGGTGTGATAGATAGATATATATATATATATATATATATATATATATATAGCCGCAGTGCAGTGTACGTGGCCAGTACTATATGAAACCTGATATGAAATTCACCCTTACACCCCTGCGCCTCCGGTGGAGTAGAGATGTAGTACAGGAACGTTCTGGAATCATAGGAAGACACAGGAAACATGTTAAAAAAGGCCCACATTCCATGCTTACAGTTAGAATCACAAGGCAGTTTACAATACATGACTCTATAACCTGTACCTGACATTGCCTTTAATATAGGCTTAACAGCCTATTAATATAACCCATGCAGCATATTATAACCCATGCAGCATAATATAACCCATGCAGCATATTATACCCCATGCAGCACACTATACCCCATGCAGCATAGTATTATGTAATATGGCAGGCAGCCATGCAGCCTAGGTAGATGCTAGAATCAAGTGGGCTAAGGGACCTTTTCCGTAAGGGGGAGGAGTTATGACACAAGGGGGAGGAGCTAGGCCAGCGGGATAGTTCCTCTACTATCCACGCCACCAACTATTACCTTTAGTAATTAGGTGGTGAGCGAAGCGTGGCGAGCGTACTTTTCGGGTACCCTGTTCGCCCATAGCTCCTCCCCCTGGTGACGTAGCTCCTCCCCTCAATAAGTCACAAGGTCCCTTCAGCCCCTCCGATATAGAACCAACCATGCAGCCTATGCTTTTCCCTCCTTGCAGCTGTGCTGCCTGTGTGCAGACCTCTCCCCCCTCCCCCTGTGCTCCGTGTAGCGCTGTGTCTCAGCGGGGAGCGGTAGCCGGACCTGTCCGGAGTAAGTGCAGGGAGGCGGGGAGCGCGCTATAAGGAGAGCGGCCGTGCTGGAAGTGTGGCCGGCGAGTGTGCACGGAGTGCGGCGGGCCGGAGCGGCATGGAGCGGCTCTTGGCGGCGGGGCTGTGCTGCGGCGGGCGCTGAGCCCCGACAGCGCGGACGGAGCGGCTGGGGCGGGCGGCCGGGATTAGCGGCGGGTGCGGGCGGCGGTTACAACACGGACCCCACACAGCGGGGCAGCAGCGTGCAACTAAACTTATCATCCACTCACTGGTCATCTCACGACTTGACTACTGCAATGTTCTCCTCACTGGCCTCACTTGCTCCCATCTCGCTCCCCTCCAATCTGTCCTCAACTCCGCAGCTAGGCTCATCTTCCTCTCTCGCCACTCCACATCCGCCACTCCCCTTCAACAAAATCTACACTGGCTCCCATTCCCCTACAGAATCCTCTTCAAACTCCTTACCCTCACATACAAGGCCATCTCTAATTCCACTGCTCGCTACATCTCCAACCTCCTCTCCCTTCATACTCCCTCCAGCCCACTACGGTCAGCCAATGACCGTTGGCTCTCCTCTGCCCTGGTCACTGCTTCCCATGCTTGAGTTCAAGATCTTGACCGTGCTGCACCCCTTCAGTGGAATGCTCTCCCCCGCTCCATTAGACTCTCCCCGACCTTGCAAAGCTTCAAACGGACACTGAAAACTTACCTATTTATAAAAGAGTACCCCTCCGATGCATAACCTAGTCCTTAGGCTGCTCCTCCATCCCCCTGCCCCATGCCTTGAACATCTCTGCTTTGCTTACATACTGCCATCAAGCCTCCTCCCGCTTGCTTGCACCTCATGTCATCTGTCTGTCACCCCTCCCCACTAGATTGTTAGCTCTTCAGAGCAGGGCCCTCTTTCCTCTTGTTGTCAAAGCCCTCTTCTCGACACATTTCACTCGCAGCTCTCTCCTACTCAGCGACCATCTTTAGCCGCTTTTTCTCCTGCTGGTAAAGGCTCATCTCTATCTATCCAGCCCCAAGTACTACAATGATTACTCCCTCGCTACTTACATCTAAGCTGTGTTATGTTTTGAGAATTGTGGTGCTCTTTGTTACCTGTACTCTATTCTGTTATTTATTCACTGTAATGCTAAATTATGTCTCCCTGTACTGTCCTGTGTACGGTGCTGCGAAACACTTGTGGCGCCCTATAAATGTGGAAAAAGTGAAGCGCTATGAATACTTTCGACCTATATCTAGTGGCAACCTATTCACCTATGAGTGTCGACCTAATGGGTGTCGACCTAAGTGGTGTCGACCCAGAGTTCGTATACCCATTTTTGCTGCCTAAAGTTTCTGAGTGCCACTGTTCCTTAGTAAGTCCTGTGTCTATATATATCAGAGGCCACCGGAGCAGGACGCCATGAGCTAGTGGGAGTGCTGGTCCTTGCATTGATACATATATATATATATATATATATATATAGATATATAGATATATATATATGTCTGAGCACACCCCCTGAAATCAAAAACAAGCTTGTTTTTCGTACATTCTGCTACTTGTGCATGAATGGAGTATGATAAAAAAAATAACAAAATATATCATTGTTTTGGGGGAAGGTTATTCTTTGCGGCAAATCCACAAATGGTTGAAGGTATCCGTTGGGGCCGTGCATCGGGCTATTGAACGAAAGTCAAAACGGGTCAAAATGTTACAAGAAAACGAACAAACATACAAAAACAACAACTGTTCGTGAGGACAACTTCATTGTGACTACTAGCAAGCATAACAGACACTTGACCGCTTCGGAAATAGGAATGGAGTCGTGTCCAATAGGACTGTGGCCAGGCACTTGCAGGAATATGGCTTTAGTGGTAGGGTTGCGGTAAGAAAACCACTTCTACGTGCTATAAGCGTAGCAAAAAGGTACGCATGGGCTAAGAAGCATAAATATTGAACTGAGGAACACTGGAAGAGGGTGCTTTGGACCGACGAATCTAAATTTTAACTTTTTGGCTCGCATCGCCGAGGTTTTTCTGCATCATCGTCCAGGTGAGCGCTTTCTCCCAGACTGTGTAGCGCCAACAATTAAGCATGGAGGGCAATGTGATGGTTTGGGGATGTTTCGCAGGTAACCAAGTTGGTGACTTAGGCCCTCATTCCGAGTTGATCGCTCGCTAACTACTTTTTGCAGCCGTGCAAACGCATAGTCGCCGCACATGGGGGAGTGTATTTTTGCTTTGCAAGATGCAAGTGTGCGATCGCATGTGCAGCCTGGGCTGGATAACAAACCAATGAGATTCACCCCGCCGCCGGAGACCGAAGACCGGAGTCCAGACATCATTGAGCACATCGAGGGGCAGGAGAGGTGCTGCACTGCGCTCTCCTCCCCTCACATAGCAGCGGATGCAGCACTGGCCGCCGGGCCGGATGAAGAGGCTGTGCAGGCCTGATCCGGCCCCCTGGCCGGACGTTCCCCACCCCTGATCTACTACAAAGTATAATCAAAATTGGCACTTAGTCAAAATCGTACATAGTCAAAATCGAAAGTACAGATAGTCAAAATCTGTGCTATCTGGGCTCTGAGGGAGTGCAAGAGAAATCGCATAGTCAAAATCGGGCATAGCAAGGATCTCACCGTGTGTGCACACCTTTAGGGATGTCTTGTCCCTGACAAATACTGAATTCAGGAGGTCTTTCATCCTCTGATCTAAGCCATTGATAAGGGACATAGAGTACTATGGGTGATAATGATGGTGACATGGAGGCATCACATATGCAGAGAAGATTTCCACTAAGCAGTATCCCCCCAATCAAGAGGGTAACTTGACACAAATCTGCAGGGGACTTGGAAATTACGGTCCACCCTTGTCCATGTCTTGGTGACCAGCTCCTCCAAGTCCTGTGATGAAAACAATACCAGACTCTTCACCATACACTTAGAAGAGAAAATATCCTTATATTCCCTGAATGTCAGGTTCCAGACATCAAGCACCTGGTGTACAGCTAAAAATAAGGCATCTGCACTCTCCCAATCTGTGGACTCATCTGCACTTTTCTGGGATCTGTTCCCCTAAAGGATACAATTAGGGGGACAGGGTGGCTGACTACATGGCATTTCCTAGACGTGGGAGAGACTTCACTTACCTGTCCACATTAATACTCACCTAAAGGCTGAGGTCCTGTCAGCTTTACTTACCTGGAAGCTGAGCTCCAAACCGTTTTACATACCTCCTTGTAGCCGGCAGCAATACTTACCTAAAGGTAGGCTCCTGTCCATTTTACTTACCTGAGTGTTGGGATCCAAACCGTTTTACTTACCTACTTTTTAGAGCCCAGCAGCCATACTCACCTAAATTTATGGGTCCTGTCTGCTTTATATACCTGAATCCCGATCTCCAAATGTTTTTACTTACCTACTCCTTTGAGCCCGGCAGCAATACTCACCTAAGGCGGGGGTCATGTCCGATTTATATACCTGAAAGCAGAGATGGCCCGTTTACTTACTTATGGGTTGGGATCCAAATGGTTTTATCTACCTACTCTTTGGAACCTGACAGCCATACACACCTAAAGGCATTCATTCTGTCCATTTCATTTACCTAAAGGCTGGGATCAAAACGGATCTATTTACCTCCTTGGAGTCCAGCAGCCATACTCACCTAACTGCGGGGATTTTGTCCACTTCACTTACCCGAAGACTGGGATACAAACAGATTTACTTACCTCCTTGTAGCAGGCAGCCATACTCACCTAAAGGTGGGGGTCCTGTCTGCTTTTATAACCTGAGTAATGGGATCCAAACACTTTTACTTACCACCTTGCAGATAACTGCAATTCTCACCTAAAGGCGGGGGTCTTGTCTGCTTTACTTACCTTGAGGCTGGGAATCAAATAGTTTTACTTACCTTTTAGAGCCCAACAGCCATACTCACCTAAAGGCGGGGAATCCTGTCCGCTTTTCTTACCTGAGTGCAGGGATCCAAACAATTTTTTCGAAGTCGGAAAATATTACAGTACACACATCACATACAAACATCCATCACACAGATGGCCTCCGTGCGCGTTCTTATTCTGCCGTGCGTGCACATATTCGCAAATTGTGTATGATCGCTCATGCGGTCGTGTGTGTTAGCACGAGGTATGAGTAATTACGGAGGCATTTGTACTCGCATGGAAAAGCCACAAAGACGTATCATATATTTATTCCATATAACGCATAAATCACCCACTGTCTGCTCATCCTTCTATTAGCAAGAAGATGGTTCACACAAATTATCCTCCCAGAAACTCTAATACAATGTACTAGATGGCCTTGTTTACGCAAAGCTTTGAAATACTATGAAGAAGGCAAATACCTTTGGTTACTCCTATTGTTCTAGAGTTGTCCAGTATCTGTCGAAGACAATAAATGCTGGATTGTCATTGTCCTATCTGAAGACAGGACAAACAAAAAGACAAATATCCAGGAACCTAGTTTGAAGAGAAACTCAATTTGCAATAGCTGACAAATTACAAACCAGACATTTAGATAGCTAAGGTAATAACTCATGGTCTGAAATGTGTGTGTGTGTCTATATATATATATATATTGAGAGTGCCGCTCAATTCTATTTGTTTATACAGTGGATAACTCTGCAAGAGAAGGCACCAGGTATTATATTCATTTAATCAGGAGTGCCGACCACTTGGACATCTATATATATATGTATATATATAGATATATATCTATATATATATATATAGATATATATATATATATATATAATTATGTATATGTATGTGTGTGTATATATATATATATATATATATATATATGTTCCCTAACAAATTGTAATAACAGGAATATGTTTATATGGATATATGTATATCTTGAGGATGGAAATAGATAATCATATCATGTGTGGGATCATATTGTTCAGAGTCACGTAAACATTAATCTGGTGGGAATAAGAAATATTGTCACATATTATAACAATAAATTATTAATAATACCAGATTTATGTATGATTAATGTGAGGGGTTTAACTGGTCATGGGGCGGGAACTAAGATACAAACAACAGAAATCACATCTCCTTTTGAGCTGACCAATGATCCCCAGTGCACAGGATATGTCCAACCTCGAAACCAATGGAAGAAGAGCACACAGTGTCTATTGTATTATGTTTTGATCAACTGTATAAAAAGCCAACTGCCTAGCCGGTTGGTAATCTCTCTCTCTCTGAAGGGTCATCTTGCCTGATAGACCTGAGCACTGGGACCGCGTGGTGCTGGCGAAACCAAACGTATGTACCATTGTATTGTTGCCATTTTCTTATTGTATTGTATTGTTATTATTGTAACCCCCTGCTAGTAAAGAACCGTTGGTGGGTCAGATCCCAACATAGTCTTTGAAATACAAATTGGTGTTGTGTCTCTCTTTCCCTGCTAGTGTTATATAAATATAATCTAGTCACATGTGTAGCTGCAAAGTGCTCATGGCGTGTCTTTGTGTGTGTGTGCACCGCGTGTACTTTTTACGACCATCGCAGCGTTTGTATGCAAAGTGCGTACATGGTACAGGGCTTTGTACGCAAACTGGGTAATAAGTACGTAAGCTAAGGATTGATTACAGCGGCCACAGCGGCTCCATTTAAAGTATATTGAATGTCTTTTTAAAGTGTTGCTTTTTAGTCCTGTAAGTAAATCAACATTTACAATTGGGAGCTCATCCGGTTTTCACATGCTCACAGGCTAGCAGGTCATAGCAGACTTTAATCTATCAGCAAAGGGTGGAAAGATATCTACGTTAAACCTTTTTCTGGTTGTTGGATGTTCTAAAAACCCTATTTGTGTGCTGTTAGATTGCGTCTGCTCTGTCTGGTCTGCAGAGGTGCTGATAGAACCTGTAGGTAAACAGGAAAAAAGCTATTTAAAAATCTGTGTAATTTTCTTTGGCGCCAAAAGCGTACACAAAGGGCACCGATACTTTGCATACCCTCTCACATATTGTTGCCACAAAGTATAAATTGCTAGACCAGTTTAGATCTGTGTGAAATCGGATACATTTGTTGCTATATAGATAAATTTGAAGTAAATGTATTTAAGGGAGTAATTATAAAAACACAACACGCAGGTCTGGCCCAGTCATAAAGGGTTACACAGAACAAGTGTGGGTTGTGTCTAGTGGGCAATAGTAGTTTTTATTGCTCACATTTATCGAAGTTGTGTGATTTTGTTTTATTGCGTACGCACATCGGTACACGTGGTACGGAACATGAGGACAGCGTACAAAAATGTGCATGTGGCGGAAGGCTGCACACGTGGCATAGAGGTATGCATGGTTGCGAAATTACACAAGTTTGCGTAGGGTTGTGTGCGTATAATAAAACCACACGATAGTTGTTCAATTAACGTGGGATAGTATACTTTAAATACAATAGCACATAACTATCCGATTTCAAAAGCAGATTAGTATAAGACTTTTGTTTAAACTGTATTGCCTCTGGGGAAAAAGCTGCCGATCAGAAAGAGTGGAAATTTTCTGTACAGATAAACCAGATGTATTTGAGTGAGTGAAAGCGGAGTGAGTGGAGCTGAACCCGGGAATTCGGGATCCTGTCGGTGAACACTGGGTTAGTAGAGGCCCGGTGGCGTAGGGTTCGCTACCTTGCGTGATCAGAACTAGGTGGTCTAGGTGATCTGGAGTGGTCTGGGTGTCCCATACAACCAGGTGGTCTAGAGTGGTCTAGGTGTTTCAGGTGGTCTACAGCAATCGTAGGGCATATAGATAACTAGTATCTATAGGCTGTGCGATTGCATCGCATGTCCGTGTGTTGTACACAGCACATCGTGATACCATTGTGTCATATGCACTGTGGAATAGCATACGCAGACGTGATTGTATAGACAAAGGGGTTTTTCTTTGATAACGTCTGGAAATCTCCCTGGTGGGCTTCCACTGGAAAGGGTGAAGGATAGTTATCTAATTTCTCTATTTTGCACCCTACAAAATTCCAGTGGAAAGATACCGAAAAGGAATTTTTCGCTGCCTCTCTCAGGAAAATATTCCAACAGTACCTCCACCGAAAGAAGTTACGGTGCTGTAAGGTCTTATAGGAGCCCTAAGTTGGGTACATTGCGATCCACTATCAACAGTGTATCGTTGTACTGGCCAGCGTGGGCGAGAGCATGTGAAAGGCGCTCGAGTAACTTTCACTGCTTGCATTGAGTATTTTGGTGTTTGTGGGAATTTTTAGTTATTAAAAAGACCCACAAATATGGGAGCCAGTTGCTCAAGTGAGAGACGTTTATGCAAGGTTCAGGCTGGAGAATTGAGGACAAAAGGGTAAGCAAGGTTTATCATGTGTGAGAAATATGGTTCACGCACGGAGGCTTTGTACAATGAGTGGATACGTATGACTGCAGAAGATAGGGTATCATTCCCTAGGGCGGGCAGCTTTGAACCAGAGGTACTGCAGAATGTAGGTAGTAAAATATGTCTGATTAAATCCAGAAAACAAAGGATTAGACATAACAATTGTTTAAACCTGTGGCAACAAGAGGGGGAGGTGCAAAGGGAACAAACTCGCAAAGCAAGTTCGAAACCTAGCAGGAATGAGGGCATGAACACACCATTACCGACACAGGTCGAAGGATAAAAGATGGCTACAGTCAATGGTATATCTGTAAATGATAGAAAAATGCAGGATCAATGTGTTAACCTTAACCCTTGCAAGTTGTATTCTGTTTTGAACTCACTCCAAGGTCATAAGTCAGAGGAAAATGATGCATCCATCCCACTCTCAGCCCTCATCCAGGCAATTGCCTTACAGGAAATGCAGGTGGGCCCTGTCCAACTGGTAAGAGCAGTAACAGTATCCCCCATTGAAAGGACTGGTGAGATCACAGACATCGGTAAGTGTGAGACTGTTCATTACACAGAGACATTAACACCTCACAGTGAGCAGATTAGGAATGGAATGGTAGGATTACATCCTGTCCTGGAAATAGTAACTCCCAATGGGGGAACCGATAGTCAGGGAGTAATCCTCACCAGGAATAATGCAATGTACTGCCCGTGGTCCAGATCAGAACTTCGGTCAATCATTTCTGAATTCCCCGATCCCCGAAAGCATTTAGCCAGATGTCAGAAGTAGGTAAAGGATCTGTGTAATGCATATGAACCGGTAAACAAAGATTGGCGGATACTTTTGAAAGCATGCCTACCCCCTAATATTGACACCCTAAAAAATGTATTACTGATTGTAAATTAGAGTCGGATGGTCCTATGACTGACGAACACAATCAGGAGAATGTGGAACGAATTAACATGCAACTAGAGTTGTATTTCCCCACTACTGTTAAGTGAGAACAGAGAGAAAATGAAATGGCATCTGAATATTTCCATCCGGCTTTGCAAATAATGGATAGATACATTGGGGTATCGGATATAGGGAACGATGCGAATTACAGGGAGGTGGCTGTCTTTGTGCTAATGGACGGGCTCAATAAGACATTAATGGACAGGGTGCAAACATCTTTGCCTAATTGGAGAGGGGTCACAGTAGCTGGTCTTAGAGAGTGCGCAATTGAACACCACAAGAATATTGCTAGGCGAAGAGAACAACAGGAGGAGAAGCTGATGACAGTAAGTCTACAGGCTCTGACAGGAAAGCCCCATCAGCCAAAACCCCAGACCCCTGGTGGTACATCACGAACAAGAATATGTTACATTTGTAGAAATAAAGGACATTTTGCCAGAGATTGTAGGAGTAGTAGGACACATAGTCAATATAGACCCCTAAACAGAGAAAACAAGCCACTTTATTAAACACATAGACGGGATCAAGGGACATATAGTAAGGAATCACGAGCCATATAGAAAACACAGATTCGGTTAATGGGAAGAACGGAATAAATGCAACTTTACCCTTTTGACAAAACTTGCTGGGGTTAAGATGAGGCCTCTAAACTTTTGCTTCTTTCTCTAGCAGAAATGGCCCCTGATTAATGTAACAGGAATTTTGTTAGATATGGTATACATATATCGTGCTCGCGCACAGGAAGTACAAAGTATGTTGGATACCCACGAAGACTAATGTTGCATTTCACTGTTCTAGATTCATGTCCATCACAGGTAGAGGAAATTATCTCGCAGATACCGGGTTCCCTATGAACTTAGAATGGACAGGACACTGGACTGATGGCTGGGATAGTCCCAGTAGAGATACGACACACATAGAATATTTTTTAAGGGGAATAGGCCAAGTAATAGAACCCTATAGTGCCCAATCCAGTTGTCAAATTTTATAAAATCCTCTTTGCCTCTACAAACTTATCTGTTACTAACCTCTATGTGATTTTTCTTCAAAGTTTCCTCCTCATATCTTACGTTCTCCCACAGGAGGGTACAATACATGGACCCGATTACAGTACAAACGTCACATGCCTACTTGGTCCTTCAGAGTTCTGCCCAAATCCAGTATATGTCACCAGAACAAGGACACCAGTATTACTGCAGTGTGCCTGGTCATGCACAAAGGGTGGAGAATGAGAATACTGGTGAAAGGAGACTGTGTACAGACACCGATATGCATGTTGGTGTGACAGCCTGTTGGTGAATGCCAAACCTGACATTTTCTTTTTTTTTTTTACTATTATTCCCCTCTCTTCTCTCATCCAGAGACGGTTTACTTCACACAACTGATAACACACAACAGAAAATTGAAATGCAAAATTTGTGTTCCCTACAGGAAAAGGCGGTCTGGAAGTTAAAGGGGTATGGTCAGGAGTCCTCAGGACAGGTGGACACGGTAAGCCAGTAGCACCCAGAGCATATCTTCCAAGTCTAGCTGAGGCGGCACACGGTCTGACTCATCTGGGCAAAGAGGGTATGTGCAAGCTGATAAGAGCCTACTGGTGTGCGCCAGGATTCTCTTCTCATGCAGGTAAGAGAGCAATGACATGTTTTACTTGCCTGAGGAAGAATATTGGTAAGACAATACCAACAGAGCCATCCCATATCCCTCCTACAGACGGACCTTTTCAGGTAATACAAATTGACTTCATACAGTTACCACCCTGTAGAAATTTGAAATATGTGTTAGTATGTATTGATGTGTTTTCCAACTGGGTAGAAGCGTTCCCTGCTGCCACAAATACTGCTACGTTCACTGCACAGAAAATTGTGCAGAAATTTGTGTGTAGCTATGATATCCCTAGAATGATTGAAAGTGATAGGGGTACCCATTTTACAGGTGAAGTCTTTTAGGTCATGTGCAAACTGATGGGAATTAATAGCAAGCTACATCCTCCGTACCTACCACAGGCGAGTGCGAAGGTAGAGAGAGTGAACAGCACTATTAAGAACAAGCTGAGCAAAGTGATGGCTGAAACTGGATTGCTGTGACCAGAAGCTTTGCCACTAGTGCTGTACAGAATCATAACCACTCCCAGGTCTCCGCTTAACTTATCACCCTTTGAAATTCTTTTTGGTCGACAACCTCATGTAATGATAGACCCCCAGGATGATTTGAAATGCAATAATTAAATAACTGTGAAATATTTGGTTAGGATGAACCAGCAGCTGAGAAATCAACAAAGAAATCTAAAGCTGGTGATTCCTGACCTACCGGACAGTAATTGTCATGACATTGAGCCTGGGGATTATGTGATGATTCAAAATTTCTTACGCTCAGGTTGCCTCATAGACAGGTGGGAAGGACCATATCAAGTCTTGTTAACCAGCACGACAGCACTAAATGTCGCTGAAAGAGAGACTTGGGTCCACTCGTCCCACTGCAAGAAGGTCGCTGACCCGGAGAGAACTGTGTGTTCAAAGAGCAAGGTGAAGAGAACCTCGTATCACTAGAGTGTTTGTTCTGGGAAAGTTGAGAGGCAGGACTGTTGAAAGGCACCTGAGCACGGAGAGCAACAAGACCAAGGCGGTTGTCACACCATCTTCTTTTTTCACCACCCCCCCCCCACCCCCTGCATTTTTCTTTCTTTTCTCATCCTTATTTTTCCTTCTTTCCCCTAAACGAAATGGATCTAACACAAGAGACTGCGTTTCGGGTTCTACTTCTCTGTTTTTGATCAGGACAATTTGTTTTGGTGAGGGTCCCAGAGAGGTCGAGCAGGGATCTGGAATGGGTTCTGATGGCGAGTACGAATTTGTAGGATCTCAGGAGCAGCACATCACTCGAGTAAAGGCTGGTATCAGTAAGCGCTCAGGTAGTCATGGAGCTCGGAGGCAATGTGAAGGGTTATTGTCTGATGAATATTGTATTTGTAGGAATTGTGAGAACATAGTTGAAGATGGGTGCATCCAGAGATGTCAGTCCAACATTAATATCGACATGGACCGACATCCATTGAGTAATTACCACTCATTAGTGGGTAAGGTCTTAAACCAGACAGAATGTTGGGTGTGCTCACAGGTACCTCAAGGACAGAGTAAGTCAGGATTAGTACCATACCCTTTAGCAATAGATGAGGTACTCGAATTACGGGGTGGGGGCCGGTGGACACGAAATTCAATATCTCTAGGCCCCCTAGCTTGAAGCTCCACCAGTACAACGTAGATAGGTCCCTGTTGTGTTTTAATATTTCCAATTACCGAAAACCAGGAAATTGGGAAGTGACGTGGAATAACCAGACAATGACCTTTTCACACAGAGCTGATAGGATTCCTATTGACTCTGAACTTGTACGCCAGATAGCCAACAGTGGGAGGTATTTTCGGTATAGGTATACACGTGGAAGCAAGACCATGTGGGTTGGAAAAGTATTGTCAGGGTAATTTGCCCATATCATCCAGCCCGATACTTGTACTGAGCAAATGAGAGAACTAGGGATTGGTTTCTTTACATGGAAAGTTTGCAATATGGTGATGTTACATTTTGTCCCCTATGTTCTCCCAGATGATGCCTATTTCATATGTGAGAGGAAAGCGTACAAGTGGCTTGCTCCGAGCTCTGAGGGATTGTGTTACATTGGAAGGGTACTGCCAAAGGTCATGACCATAACCAACGACAAAATGAAAGACGTTCACTGCAGTGCTCAGACTCCTTATATTCATACCCACTATGAACACATCATCAAGAGACACCTCATAGATAGGGCAGAGCACGCACCCTCTGATTTGATCCATAAATCCACTGGGATTCAGTTCCTTCTCGCATTAGATATCACCCGTACTGCCAGAGGAACTATAAATTATAGGTACATCCATGCGCTAGTGAACTTGATAGACAATATCACCGAGATGTATGATGACACCTTCAGGTATATGGGAAGGGAGTTACAAGCCTACAAGAAGGAACTGATCCAGCACAGGATGGTCCTTAATTATGTTACAGCCGTGACAGGTGGGTACTGTGTTACTCTGGCAACTCAATATGGTGTGAAGTGTTGTACATATATTAAGAACATCACTGACGACCCCACGGAGATAATCGATCACAAGATGGATGAGATCTTACAGTTGAAGTGGGAGTTCAGGAGAAAGCACAACCTTACCTTAGCAACTGTGGGTAATGAACTGACTGGCTGGGTCTCATGGTTGAACCCACGCAAATGGTTCTCAGGGTTAGAAGAGTGGTCTCAAAATATCATTATGAAAGCGTTTCTCCTTTGTATCCTGGAAGTCATCATAATTATTGGTCTGATATTCAGGTGTGTTCGAATTCTAACGCGGCGCAAGCACAGAACAAATTTGATGAGTCTAAGGAGCGAGAGCGCTGTTACAGCAGCAGATTTAATTTATGACCCCTCAGTAGAAACTGTGATATGATAAGGATTGTAAAAATGAATTTCATGGACTGTTTCTTTCACCCGTTTTTGTTTGTCTCCCCTTCTGCCCAGATACATCCAACCGGAAAAGACGTCAACCCTACCCAAAATGTTTATGTGAATGTATTTTTATGTTTGTGTCTTCATCTCTGCAAGCTCCAGTTAATGGCACACATAGTCGACAGGTGTTATCCACATATACTAGCAATCACATACATTCCCCTTCCATGTATCATCAACTAAATGTGCTCCCCATTTGTTGGTATTAAAAGCAGAAAAGAGCTCGATAGTGTTTGTTTGCCCATTTACAGACCCTTAATCCGGGATGAGAAGGATTTAATGTATACTTTGCAATACCTTGAAGCTTATTTAGAACATATACGGCATGATGATACATGCCCCTCAGACATTGATTCATACAAAAATGCTTTTTTACTATCCCACTAGGTTACACATTTCCCACCTACCACTCTCCCCCAATCATCCAAGCTTTTGTATATATTGTATAGGGAATATTTTTTTGTTTATTGATTAGTTAGTGGCAGTTATTAATGACTGCCAAAGGGTGGACTGTTGAAGTCGGAAAATATTACAGTACACACATCACATACAAACATCACACAGATGGCCTCCATGCGCGTACTTATTCTGCCGTGCGTGCACATATTCGCAAATTGTGTTTGATCGCTCATGCGGTCGTGAGTGTTAGCGCGAGGTATGAGTAATTACGGAGGCATTTGTACTCGCATGGAAAAGCCACAAAGACATATCGTATATTTATTCCATATAATGCATAAATCACCCACTGTCTGCTCATCCTTCTATTAGCAAGAAGATGGTTCACACATAAATTATCCTCCCAGAGACTCTAATACAATGTACTAGACAGCCTTGTTTACGCAAAGCTTTGAAATACTATGAAGAATACCTTTGGTTGCTCCCATTGTTCTAGAGTTGTCCAGTATCTGTCGAAGACAATAAATACTGGATTGTCATTGTCTTATCTGAAGACAGGACAAACAAAAAGACAAATATCCAGGAACCTAGTTTGAAGAGAAACTCAATTTGCTGTAGCTGACAAATTACAAACCAGACATTTAGATAGCTAAGGTAATAACTCATGGTCTGAACTCTTGGAAATGTGTATATATATATATATATATATATATATATATATGTTCCCTAACAAATTGTAATAACAGGAATATGGATATATGGATATATGTATATCTTGAGGATGGTTGTAGTTCCAGTTTCCTGGGGGGCACTCTCCTTCACAAATCATCCAAACGTGTTTTCTTAGATCATAATCGGCTTTATTAGGTCGACGTTTCGGCTCAACAAGCAGAGCCTTTATCAAGACAAGCCATACATATTTTCATATTGCAAAAGGTCATAACCTGTCCAAATAACAGATGCATGGAATAAATAAATGCAATCAGTCTCACGGGCCCAATCAGAAATTCACCACTAAAGTGCAATATGCATAATGAAGAAAGTGCCAGGAATAATACAATCAAGTATATAAATATATATATATATATATATATATATATATATATATAAATCTCTCTCTCTTGAATACCAGGTGAGGTGAAGAAAAGTAAAGTAACCCAACAAGGACCAATCACCAAAAAGGTACTAGTAACATACTTACTAGGATAAAATAACTCAACAGTACAACACTGTGAAAGGACAGACGGCCAAATCGGCATATGGGCCCTATTGGGGAGACAACAAATATATATTACAAGTTCCCAACGTACTGAGAGTCAGGTGTAATACTAGGTAACACCTGAATTCATCAAAGACTTCCACTTACTTCACACATAACTCCTGGGCAATTATCCATACAGTGGCACATCAGTCAATAAACCCTCTGCAATATGAGTAATGCATCATGAGAAATCTCAAAGATAAACCTAACCTGATATCAAGCCAATCAAAACTATATTCATCAGAAGAGGGCAATAGTAACTCTTACAACTGGAGGCAGAAGATGGACGTCCATTCAGTGTGATTGTGTGTTTCCTAATGGGCACAGCATGCCTTATATGAGCACAAGACCGGAAGTGCAATCAACCCAGATACATTGGTAAATCATCCTATTCCCATGCTAAAGAGAGTAATATGCTCAATCCCCCATATATATTCGTATTCACAACGCCCACAGCAATATCGCCAGGTCAAATATAATAAGCCCTGTGAAGGGGAGCTTACCGCCGCCGCTCGGCCGAGCGGCGTGCGTTCCATTACCCGGAAGTCATGCACCGGGTGCGTTCCATAACCCGGAAGTCATGCGCCGGGTGTGTTCCACCAGCCGAGAGGATCCAACAGTCTTAGCGGTCGTTGCATAGCAACGTCGTACCGCGAATCACAATACAGGGAAAATAACCAGCATGGTGTAAGTCACAGTAACATATAATCCCCGCGGTGTGGGCTAAAGGGAACTCACCATAAACAAACTGTACTGGAGGCACCCCCAGACCCTAAACCAGAAACGGGTCCACGGGGCGGGAATAGGGGATAACTCACATAACCAGTCCACAGAATCCTATACATATTTTCAATCATACTATGCATCAGAGGCTGATATGTCAAGGTCTCATACCCAAAGGCTAAAGATTCATATAAGTATACGAACATATATATAGGTGTATCTAATCAGGCCCGTGAGTGTAGACTTACAATCAACATAAACAAATTACAATACAAAACATGAATACATTATACACACAGTTAAAACAATTGATATAATCTGTATCAGAAAACACCCATGAACAATAATACCTTGTGTCCATGCCTGAAAAGAGAAAAATATATATATCATGGACACATCACAGGAAAATGTTCATGGTGTTGTATTCATTAAAGCCCCTCGGGTCAACAGTATCAAGCATACTGATCCAAAAGCTTTCTTTCTTTTTTAAAGCCAATATCCTATCTCCCCCATTGGGTAGGGGGGGAATCCAATCAATAAGCAAACGTTTAAGGTTTGCTACCTGGTGCCTGTTTTCCAAATAATGTCTTGCTACAGGTTTGTCAGAAGATCCAGTTTGGATAGCAGCTCGTATAGTGGTCCTATGATTTGCCATCCGGTCTCTAAAACACCTAGATGTAAGTCCCACATAGTACAAGCCGCAAGGACAGATTAAACAATAGATCACATGGTCTAATTTGCAATGTAGATGGTATTTAATTTTTATATTTTTTCCCGTATGTGGGTGTGTAAAGCTATTCCCAATTCTCATAGCCCTACACGTGGTACAATTCCCACATGAGAAGCAGCCAGGTTTCAAACTCATCATTCGAGAAGTGCTCATTCGCTCATCAGGAGTGAGAGTAGGACGCATGAGTATCTGTCTCAAATTGGCCCCACGTCCATAGACCATCATAGGTGGCCTAGTGTGGGTAAAGGGCAAAGTAGGGTCTGTCGCTAGAATGGGCCAATGTTTGCGTAGAATCTTGTTAGTTTCTGATGCATAACTGTCATATTTGGTAGTATAAATCATTCTGTTGGTATTCTTACGGTATTTAGAAACCTTGTGCAAATATATGTTACGTGCTTTACGCAGACATTTTCCCAAAATGCGTGGAGTATAGCCACGCTGCCTAAATCTGTGCATCATGTCATTCAGTTGGACTTCTCTGACAGTGTCATCAGTATTGTTTCTCATGACTCGAAGTAGTTGTGAGACCGGCAGATTATTCTTTAAGGCAGGAGGATGGAAACTACTAGTTAACAATGTAGTGTTCCTATCTGTGGGTTTCCTAAAGAGAGTGGTAGTGAAAGCCCCCCCAGTGTGTCCAATGGTAATGTCCAAAAAATTGACATATTCAGCTGAAATCTCAAATGTAAATTTAATCGGGCTGTCTAAATTGTTTAACTGATCAATCATAGCAATGAAGGACTCACGTGTGCCAAGCCAAACCACAAGTATATCATCTATAAACCTTTTGTAAATCTTAATATTTTGTCCAAACTCTGACAATATATGTCTTTGTTCAAATACCGTCATATACATATTAGCATAAGAAGGTGCAAGGTTAGACCCCATTGCGGTCCCTGAAACCTTATAGTAGTACTCGTTTTTATACTGGAAGTGATTGAGTCCTAACACAAGATTAGTCAACTCAAGTATATATTCAGTTGGTATTCCCTTAGTGGGTTTAAGGGAAATCAATTCTCTTAATGCCCCCAGGCCTTCGGAATGAGGTATAACGGTGTACAAAGATTGTACATCCATAGTGGCAAGCAATATATTTTCAGGGAGATCCTGATAAGATTTCAGGTGTTCCAATAGGTCACTCGTGTCACGAATGTAACTCAGACTTTTAATGACATATGGTTGTAATAGAGAATCAATAAACTGAGCTATTGGTTGCAGCAGTGATCCTTCAGCCGCTATAATTGGCCGTCCTGGCGGACTATGTAAGGTTTTATGTATTTTGGGTAATGTGTAAATTATTGGGCAACTAGGTTTTTCAACTGTCATATATTCAAATAGATCTACATCAATCCATTGATTGTCTAGACCCTCTTGAGACAAGCGTCAATTTGACTTTTAACCTGTGTCAAAGGGTTGTTCCTAACTCTCCTGTAGGTTAATTCACCTGTAAGTTGACGATTGATCTCTGTGTCATAATCCACCCAGTCCTGTACGACAACTGCTCCACCCTTATCTGCTGGACAAATCACTAGATTCGGATTGGAGCACAATTTTTTAAGTGCTTGTCGCTCATCGGCGGGTAGGTTGTTGTACAGTCTGGGTGGTTTGATGGAACGGGTGTCCTTGGTGACCATTCTAAGAAAGGGTTTTAAACTTGAATTAGTCAAAAGAGGATCGAACCTAGAGTGTTTCTTAAACTGTGTCTTAGGTTTAGTACTATCTTTACCCGCAAAGTACTCTCTGAGGCGTAAATTTCTACCAAATCTATACTGGTCAACAGTAGTCTCAAATGGTTTGTGTGGAAAGAATGGTACAAAGGACAAACCCAGTGCTAATAGACGTATTTCAGCGTGATCTAATACCGTAGAAGAAAGATTGAATACAGAACTCAAGTCCGATTCCTGCGGCCCTGTCATTTTGCAACCGCCCCTCCTCGTGTGTGGGCGGTGCCTCTTGCGGTGCCCACTGGGGGTGTGGTCCTGGAATCGGCCCCTGAATCTAAAAAATGTTAATCACCTGTTTTGCTGTCTGAGAGATCAGTCTCTGATGTAGAGATAGTGGAGCCCTGCTCCCTAGAGAAATATTGGCGTCGCTGCTGTCTATATGGACGTGTTTGTCTATCTGTGGAAAATTGGTTATTATTGCCAAGTAACCAATGATATACCGTATGCGTCTGATAGTCTGTTGTCACTGTAGTTAATTTCTTCCTTTTAAAGGAAGTAAGTTCCTTACGATAGGAATCAACTTGAGTTTGTAGTCTATCAAGCCAACTAGAATTCTTATCCTCCCTATGAGTAGGGATAGACGTGATCTCAAGTTGCTCTATCTCACTTTTAACCTTTTTGAGCTCATTGCTAGCTTCTTCGACTACCAGCACAAGGAGGTCAAGGGAACATTTATTTAATATCCCGCACCATTTAGTGCAAAACACTGGATTACTACGACCCAGTGTCGGGATGTTGTTAATCCTAAATCTTCGAGGAATTAATTTACGACGATGGTATTCGGACAGGAGCCGACCGTGCAACTGGAGGTCAACCTCACGTCGTCTAAGCTTTAACAACCTGTAGAAGACATCAGCAGACGTCTCTGCAGGTAGTGCCTCAAAGTCCACTCTATCAAACAATACCTTCTCAATCTCATCGTCAGTAAACAAAACTGTCCCTTGCTCAGCTTGTGTTAGAAGTCCCTCATCGAACAGACATGTTGCTCCTTGGGCCATAATATAATAAATGACAATCAAAGTGACATGAACATAAACATAAAATCCTGATACAGAAAGTCTCTAGATTGACATTATACATTCACATATAAGAAAAAAAGGCAAAAGTAGGCGACGGGTGTCAGGAAAAGAATGACAGTAAAATACTGGCAGTCCATAATATCCAGGGGAGTCCTGCACTCACATCCGTGTATGATCAACTGCGGGGTGCACCCAGTAGAGTCCACACAGTCACGGTGGATCCACACATATAGTCGTAGTTCCAGTTTCCCTGGGGGCACTCTCCTTCACAAATCATCCAAACGTGTTTTCTTAGATCATAATCGGCTTTATTAGGTCGACGTTTCGGCTCAACAAGCAGAGCCTTTATCAAGACAAGCCATACATATTTTCATATTGCAAAAGGTCATAACCTGTCCAAATAACAGATACATGGAATAAATAAATGCAATCAGTCTCACGGGCCCAATCAGAAATTCACCACTAAAGTGCAATATGCATAATGAAGAAAGTGCCAGGAATAATACAATCAAGTATATAAATATATACTGGTTGTGACTTCAAGCTATTGTAGCTACTGGTTACACACGCATATGAAATTGTGGTAGACCTGTGTATTTGAACTTGTTATCCAAATCCCTGAATCATAAGGTCACATACCTATTTGAACTTGCGTTCAGGCCTATGCGTTTGAACTTGTTATTCAAGCACTTAACCATAAGGCTTAATCTAACTTTCACCTATGTACCCCACCGGTGTGTGGTTTTTTCAAGTATCCAGAATACGTAATTGCCATTTCATTGATGCACTAACAGTATTTATCAAGCACTAGAGACATACCCCTGATGAAGTCTTAGAGTAAGACGAAACGCGTCGGGTTATTTGTTCATAAACATCAAATCTCCGAATTGTCAAAGGAGAAGGAGGAATCTATCAAAGTTATTTCAACTGGTCCTCTGTACTATATGGTGTTATCTGCAAGAAGAGATACTATACCGTTTTGTATCATTGCTTTTATGTTGTAGTAAATTTTACATGGAACATGTTAAATGTGGTTTTATGCTCACGAATTAGGAGTAAATATCTTAGGGAGACTGCTGTTTTTCCCCATTGAATATTGGGTGGAAAAACAACCCAAGTGCGCCCATTCCTCTACTGGCACACACATATATATATATATATATATATATATAAAAATATATATATATATATATATATATATAAATATATCTCTCTTGGATACCAGGTGAGGTGAAGAAAAGTAAAGAAACCCAACAAGGACCAATCACCAAAAAGGTACTAGTAACATACTTACTAGGATAAAATAACTCAACAGTACAACACTGAGAAAGGACAGACGGCCAAATCGGCATATGGGCCCTATTGGGGAGACAACAAATATATATTACAAGTTCCCAACGTACTGAGAGTCAGGTGTAATACTAGGTAACACCTGAATTCATCAAAGACTTCCACTTACTTCACACATAACTCCTGGGCAATTATCCATACAGTGGCACATCAGTCAATAAACCCCCTGCAATATGAGTAATGCATCATGAGAAATCTCAAAGATAAACCTAACCTGATATCAAGCCAAACAATCAAAACTATATTCATCAGAAGAGGGCAATAGTAACTCTTACCACTGGAGGCAGAAGATGGACGTCCATTCAGTGTGATTGTGTGTTTCCTAATGGGCACAGCATGCCTTATATGAGCACAAGACCGGAAGTGCAATCAACCCAGATACATTGGTAAATCACCCTATTCCCATGCTAAAGAGAGTAATATGCTCAATCCCCCATATATATTTGTATTCACATCGCCCACAGCAATATCGCCAGGTCAAATATAATAAGCCCTGTGAAGGGGAGCTTACCGCCGCCGCTCGGCCGAGCGGCGTGCGTTCCATTACCCGGAAGTCATGCGCCGGGTGCGTTCCATTACCCGGAAGTCATGCGCCGGGTGCGTTCCACCAGCCGGAAGGATCCAACAGTCTTAGTGGTCGTTGCATAGCAACGTCGTACCGCGAATCACAATACAGGGAAAATAACCAGCATGATGTAAGTCACAGTAACATATAATCCCCGTGGTGTGGGCTAAAGGGAACTCACCATAAACAAACTGTACTGGGGGCACCCCCAGACCCTATACCAGAAACGTCCAGCAGTGATTCGTCCAGCAGACAAGGGTGGAGTAGTTGTCGTACAGGACTGGGTGGATTATGACACAGAGATCAATCGTCAATTTACAGATGAATTAACCTGCTGGGGGCATATGTGTATTTTGCACTGCTGGGGGCATATAATGTGTATTTGGCACCACTGGGGGCGTATGTGTATCTGGCACTGCACTACTGGGGTCATTATGTGTCTGATACTATACTGGAGACATGTGTAAGGAACACTACTGTGGACGTTATGTGGAATGGGCCCTACACACTGGCCGATTACACTGAAAGATATAAACGATCTTATTCATTAATGAATGAGATATTGGCCCTCATTCCGAGTTGTTCGCTCGTAAGCTGCTTTTAGCAGCTTTGCACACGCTAAGCCGCCGCCTACTGGGAGTGAATCTTAGCTTATCAAAATTGCGAACGAAAGATTAGCAGAATTGCGAATAGACACTTCTTAGCAGTTTCTGAGTAGCTTCACACTTACTCGGCATCTGCGATCAGTTCAGTCAGTTTCGTTCCTGGTTTGACGTCACAAACACACCCAGCGTTCGCCCAGACACTCCCCCGTTTCTCCAGCCACTCCCGCGTTTTTCCCAGAAACTGTAGCGTTTTTTCGCACACACCCATAAAACGGCCTGTTTCCGCCCAGAAACACCCACTTCCTGTCAATCACATTACGATCACCAGAACGAAGAAAAAACCTTGTAATGCCGTGAGTAAAATACCTAACTGCATAGAAAATTTACTTGGCGCAGTCGCACTGCGGACATTGCGCATGCGCATTAGCGACTAATCGCTCTGTTGCAACAAAAAAATAACGAGCGGACAACTCGGAATGACCCCCATTGTTCATATCTTTCAGTGTGTAGGCACCAACAATGAACGATGCGCGGCCCCATGCTTGTTCATCGCTGGTGCCGGCTCGTTTAAACATGCAAGCCAATGTGGACAATCTCATCTATATTAGCATGCACAGCTATGGGGCTGGGTGACGGGGGAAGTGAAGAAACTTTACTCCCTTATCACCCCTTCCCCTGCCACCGGGTCGCCCATTTGCCATATTGGCCGTCGGGCACCTTGGCAAGTGTGTAGGGCCCTTAAGGCTGCTAATTGTGTGTGTGTGTGTGTGTGTGTGTGTGTGTGTGTGTGTGTGTGTGTGTGTGTGTGTGTGTGTACTTTTCCAGGAGCACACGTGCATGGTGGGTGGGTAGGGGCACTTTGGAATTTTCTCGGTCAGGGTGCTAGTAGGCTTGGAGCCGGCCCTGCAGGGGTCTAGGTCTGCCCACACACACTGGCCACCAACCCTTCTCCTCGCAGCGGCATCCTGCAAGGACCCCCTCCCCAATATCACAGCCAGTACACACGGCACCTTATTACATTACAGTATACACCCCCTACAAAAAAAACCTTCTCCCCCAATATTATACCCAGTGTTACATTACAGTATACACAGCCCCCCTGCCCCATATAACCCCCAGTACATACTGCACCCATCTGGCTCTGTTGCTCCTTCCTGTGCAGAGCAGGGAGCTGTCCTGGGACAGTGTGGTGGAGGAAGGCAGCTCAGGCAGCACATGCAGGAACCAGGAAGAGGACGGCTGGGCTGTAACACGAAGGTAGATGCTAGAATCAAGTGGGCTAAGGGACCTTTTTCGTCTGGGGGAGGAGTCACAACACAAGGGGGAGGAGCAAGGCCAGTGGGATAGTTCCTCTACTATCCACGCCACCAACTATTACCTTTAGTAATCAGGTGGCGAGCCACCGATCCCGAAGCGTGGCGAGCGAAGCGAGCCTGCGAGGGTACTTTTCAGGTACCCTGTTCGCCCGTAGCTCCTCCCCCTGGTGACGGGTCTCCTCCCCTAGATACGTCAGAAGGTCCCTTCTCCCACTCAGATATAGAATCAACCGTGACACGAAGCCCACTCTGAGTGTGGTGGGTGGGGCCAGCCACAGGAAAGCAAAGCCCTGGCTGTCATTAGACTGGCTGCTCTGCTGATTATTCCTCTGACCCTGCCTCCGCTCAGACTGCCCAGCTCTGCGGGCACAGCAGGACAGCCACTGCTACCCACAGCCCCACGGTGGCCTCCCCTGTGCAAGCCCCCTGCATTTCCAGTGTCGCACATGCGCAGTCTGGATCTACATTCAAAAAAATGGGAGGGCTGGGACAACAGAGGTTGCCGGAATAACCTACGAATACGAGGTTTACCTGAGGACGTCGCGCCCCAAAATCTTGAATCTGCTCTAACCAAAATATTCAATGAACTTTTGGAGATGGACTCCGAATACCAGATGGTGTTTGACAGAGCACATCGGGCTTTGCGCCCTAGAGGAGCGCCGACGGAACGACCCCGAGACGTTATCTGCAGACTTCACTACTTTCAAGAGAAGGAGGAGATTCTTAGAGCAGCCAGACGGGCACCGGACATTACTTTGGAGGGCCATAGGATACAAATCTTCCCGGACATTTCGTGGTCTACCTTATAGCAGAGGCAGATACTCCGCCCCATCACAGATGAACTCAAAAGCCGTAACATCAAATTCCGGTGGGGTTTTCCAATATCTATCCAAGTGACCTATAAAGGATCCCTTTATGTTCTGCAGGAATATGAGGGCGTTAAGGACTTTTGCTTAGCTCTGGATATCCCGGCCCCGAGCCTCCCTAACTGGCTGGACCCGTTTGAACTTTCACTGGCTCCACCACCCCAAAAGGAACGGTGGCAGAGAGTCCGTAATCCTCGGAGGCGGCGGCGGAATGATACGTCCGGGGAATCTTCATCTGTGCCTGATGCTACAGGTACCACGGATGGCACGGGGTGATGAGGACGGACAGGATCTCCGGCTATGATTTACAAAGACACGTGACTATTGGATATGCTTATTGAGTATACGATATGTTGTTTTCTCTTTTACAATGTCCTTTCAATGCAGGTTGAATAGTCTAATCCGGTGACTACTTCAGTACTCGTTTGCCACTCATGGATGCCTACGTACTGATACCCCCTGCCACATTATGTACTTTGGTTTCTGTATTTGTTTCCTGGTTTCTAGGTTGTCGCTCTTATACTGAATTAACACTCCCTGTTACGTTGTCTTGCCTCCAAGTACCTACTGCCCTGCTTGGTTTTTGCAGCTTACTGATTTAGTTTCTTCTTTACTAGAACTGTTCTATCCACTGAATAATTTTGAATAGTTTTGTTTATACCTCAATGCTACCTGTGGTGATGTGTCCCGGTTCCCCCCAGACCCTCCCTTGCTCTGCTATTCCTTTGTAGATCTTGGGCCGTTTCTGGTCTCCCATGACTAACGATGCAGAGTATTGCTGTTGCATTGACAGCTGTTTTCTTTATCTCTTCTTGTCTCTGTTACTTCCCTCCCTCCCTCTTGTGTTTTCCTACCCCTCTCCCCTTACTCAGATGAGGTGTTCTGGGCGGCTGCTCTTTTAGTAGGGTTGTGTGAGTGCCACAGCGAGTTAGCAATGCTGGTATTCACGAATATTAGATCACTATGGCTAATTTAAAGTTAATATCGTTTAACGTAAAAAGGCCTTAACATCGCCGAGAAGAGGTCCCGGCTCCTACACTCTTTGCACACCGACAAAGCGGACGTGGTGTTCCTTCAGGAGACGCACTTTAAAAGAGGTGCCTCTCCGAAGCTGCACTCCCGTCATTTCCCGCAGGGGTATTATAATGATTTCTCTGGGGCTAAGGCCAATGGAGTTGCAATTTTGTTTGCTAAACATATTAGACTACATGACGTATTAGAAATCCTTATTGGAGATGGGAGGGGCCTGATGGTGAAGGCTACCATCGCTGACCAAATTTTTACATTTGTCAACCTCTATCTCCCTAATCAGGGTCAGATCCGTTTTATGAGGGAGGCTTTGGAGTTGATAGAACAATCTCTGGCAGGGGTATTAGTGATAGGTGGCGACCTTAATTGGGCATTGGAGCCTCTTCTAGATACTTCAACTGGAGCGCCTAGATCCTCTATGAATGATGTTAGACGCTTTAAGTCAATCTTACATGATTTTCAGTTAATGGATACCTGGCGCCTGCTCCTTCCCAAAGATAGGGACTACACGTTTTATTCCCACCCACACAATTGTTACACCCGTATTGGCTATCTCTTTGTGGACCATAACTCCCTCGATTTTCTTGTAGATGCCACAATAGGTCAAATAGTCGGCTCTGACCATGCCCCAACTACTGTTACCCTGTCCTTGCGCTGTCCCCCCCCCCCGCGCGCCAGTGGCGTTGGCGCTTTAACAAGCATTTTCTCAGAGATCCAGACTGTCGGGCCCAATTGGACAGTGCTATTGAGGACTATATAGCTCTTAACATGACTGATGAAGTCTCCCCAGTGACGGTGTAGGAAGCCCATAAATGTGTGATTAGGGGCAAATGCATTCAACTGGGCTCCCTCCTTAAGAAACAAAAAAATGAATGTCGGGAAGCTCTACTTGCTAAAATTAAACGGCTGGAACTCATTCATAAATCCACACTATCCTCAGACGTGTTAGCAGAGCTGCAAGACGCTCGATCTTCTCTTAATGACTTGCTGAATGAAGGCACTCATAGGGCATTCCGCTGCTGTCGACACAAGTTCCATAGATGGGGTAATAAACCCGGGAAACTTCTTGCCCGCGCCCTTCGTGCCCAAAGATCCCTGACTTATATTAGAGAGATTAAGGACTCCTCTGGTGTGCCCCATGCTTCTGACGGTAAGATGGCTGAGATCTTTCATGCGTACTATACGAAACTCTATAATCTGGCGTCACAGCGCTCCCATTGTGAGCAGTCATTACATGGGAAGGTAGTGGAGGATTATTTGGAAGAGATTAAATTCCCGTCCCTCTCCCCTGCTATAATTGAGGCCCTTGACGACCCTTTTACAGCCGACGAATTGCTGTCCGCTCTGAAGTCCTCCCCGTCTGGAAAAAGCCCGGGCCCCGACGGCTTTCCCATATCCTATTACAAAACATTTCAAGATAAACTTCTCCCCCTCCTGCTCCGCGCATGCAACACTGTCTCTCCACAGGCCCCCATCTCAAACCCTGGGGGCTCATGTCACGGTCATCCCTAAAGACGGAAAAGACCTTTCATTGCCATCTAGTTACAGGCCAATCTCCCTCCTTAACGTTGACATAAAATTGTATGCTAAACTCTTGGCAAACCGCCTGTGTCTGTTGCTTCCAACAGTAATACACCCGGATCAGGTTGGTTTCGTGCGTGGTAGAGAAGCAAGAGACAACACCATACGAGTGATTGACTTGATAGCCCATGCGAACTCCGCTAAGGTTCCCATGATGCTTCTCTCCATAGATGCTGAGAAAGCCTTTGACCGCATCGACTGGGTCTTTATGGAAGAGACGCTGCGTCGACTGGGCCTGGGAGAGGTGTTCTTGCAAAAAATCTTGGCACTATGTCGAGCACCCTCGGCACAAGTGCGGGTAAATGGAATACTCTCTGACCCGATAGCCATCTCTAATGGGACTAGACAGGGATGCCCGCTGTCGCCATTAATTTATGTTATCTGCATGGAGGCTCTGGCTAGAGCCATTAGGCAGAACCCTGATGTCACTGGCCTGAGGGTGGGCGGAAACGAACATAAACTTGCATTATTCGCGGACGACCTTTTGGCGGTCGTTACAAACCCTGCTGTTTCCCTGTCTGGTCTTATGAAAGAATTTGCACGCTTTGGAGCATTGTCCAATTTCAAGATTAACTATGCTAAATCGACGGCCCTTAGTATCTCTCTCACCACGGATTTAGTTTCGTCCCTAAAGACTGCATTCCCATTTGCCTGGCACCCCTCACATATTAAATACTTAGGCATTCTGATCCCGTCCTCCCTCTCGGCCACTGTCACTCTGAACCACCTTCCTTTATTGCGCAAGCTGCGTAAGGAAATGTCGCAGTGGCTCCAACAGAAGTTCTCCTGGCTAGGCCGTATGAACATTGTGAAAATGAATATCCTGCCACGGCTGCTTTATCTTTTCCAAACTATCCCCTTAAAGCTCCCCCATCAGTTTTTGGCAAATGCACACAAAGCTATCAGCCACTTTGTTTGGGGCGGCAGAAAACCCAGGTTTAAACATTGCTACCTATTCTTAAGGAAGGCTCAGGGGGGCCAACAGCTACCCATGGTTTCGGCATATTATCAGGCTACAATTTTGAATAAGGTTCTAGATTGGTCACGATCTGGCACCGGCTCTAAACAGTGGGTTGACTTGGAGAAAGGGTCCTCGGGTCTACATTTACAGGCAGTACCCTGGCTTGGAACCATTGGCCGTTCCTCACATCTGACGGTTGTACCCACCTTGGCTCTGTGGAGAACACTGAGATTTAAAATGGGTCTTTCCTCATCAACTTCCCTGCTTCTCCCGCTCCTGGACAACCCGCTGTTTGGACCAGGTATGGGTGGTGGTGTGGCCGCTAGGTGGAGCAGGGCAGGCTTGACTAGAATAACACATTTGCTCTCTGGAGGGAAGATCAAAGCTTTTAATGACCTTAGGGAGGGAACTGATATTCCTGCGACTGACTTCTGGTTCTATCTCCAAACTCGCCATTTTATTTTGTCTCACAGGACAGCTGCTGCATTGACTGGTAGTCTTACCCCTTTTGGAGCAATGTGCTCCCAATCCTCTGAACCCTCGCATGTTGTATCAGGTATCTATAAGATATTGCTACATGGTCGTTTCCCTGGTGACCCCGCTTTCTGTGCGAAATGGGATGCAGATCTCACACCTAGAGGGATACATATTGTCACGATCCGGGTATCTGGACGCCATTACTTACCCTTCAGATGCCTCCTAAGGCTGGCTCAGCGTTCCAGGACCGGATTCCGCTGTTCCTGAGTTTCCACATGCAGAATGTCAGAGTGGTGATTTCATCAGCCGCGGCCTCCGCTGTGCCCGCGTGGTTAAATGTGCGCTTGTCAGTCTGGCGTCTCCTGTCTCCTGTGGCCGGCGTCGCCATTACTGTTTCAATTCTCACATGGATTACAAACCAAACTTCCCTCCAAGTGTCTGCATGGGCGCAGCCATCTTGGATTTTGTCATCTGATTATTTCCACCAATCTGCTGTCTGTATTGTTGATTTGCATAATTGCCTAGCCAACCCCTTCCTTGCTGCAGGTATAAGTATGCTGTGCCTGAGCAAGGAAGGCGTCAGTGCTTTGGTTGTCTAACCTAGTTCCAGTTTGTCTCTCTCCTGTGGTTGTCTTCCAGGTTCCAGCTCCTGTCTCCAGACTTCTGCTATAGAGATCCGCACCAGCATTCCATCTGCGGTGTAGCCTGACTCTCCGATCCATTCTGGACTCACCTGTTTCCAGCTACAACATCACCTGCTTCCAGCTCAGCTTCCAGCAGTGTACAGCTTCTCTTAAAGGGCCGGTGTCCTTTTCTGCAGTTTACCACTCTCCACCGGTATTATTATTTCACCGCTCTCAAACTCCAAACTTCATTATTATTTCATCGCTCTCAAGTTCGTTTATTATTTAACTGGTTCCAGCCAGTATCCACTCCGTACCAACAACAGTCTGGTTCCAGCCAGTATCCACAGCAGCCGTTTTACCTTCAGCAGCCCAGCCTTTCCTGGAACATCAGCTGGTACGATCCTGGGTTCTCTCCATTGCTACAGTCAGGCCTGGTAAGGACTTTCCAACTAGAAGATTATAAGAACTGTCTCACTCTACCAGTGCCTGTGGCCCTTGCCACCCTGTAGTACCCAGGAATTGTATTTATCCTCTGTTGACTTTTATGTTTCCTTTTACTGCTGCTGTGTTACGGAGTTTGTCATAATAAACATCATTGACTTTTATCCTGGTTGTCGTGGTCACGCCTTCGGGCAGTTATTCTACATGTTACTTACATGTCTAGGGGTCTGATACAACCTCCCAGGTTCCGTTACATCTCAGCCCCTACAACTGAGGCTGCCTCCCGTCAGCTCAGGCCCTCAGTTGTGACACATATTAACTTGCAGAAACACTGTGAAGTTATGTCCCGTTGCTCTACAAGCTTAGAAGTTATTGAAACACAGTATAAACTGCTTACTAGATGGTATCGCTGCCCCTCCCTTTTACATAAGTTTTTTCCCTCAGTATCCCCCTTGTGTTGGAGATGTGGAAAGGAGTGTGGCACCCTTATTCATATATGGTGGGACTGTTCCCTGATCGCTACCTTTTGGAGCCAGATAATTCAAATCTCCTCCAAGATCCTAGGGTTTCAGGCTCCTACTGGAATTGACGTCTGGTTGCTCTCCCACTCTACAATTCCACTGGCAAAGTACAAACACTCCCTTCTCAAACACCTCAATAATGCAGCGAGAGCGGTGGTACCAGTCCATTGGAAGTCTCCGGCCCCCCCTCGAATATGGGAATGGTTTCAGCGGATAGAATTTTATAGATCAATGGAGGATATTTTTCATTCGGTCCTTGACTCACGTGCCGATTATGTCGCCACGTCGTTTTCTTGGATGGAATTTAAATCTACCTCTACCTACAAAGACCAGATCCCACTAGACTCAGCATGATGCCGCTTATCTGTGTAACCCGCTTCGCTGTACAGAACCCAAACTAATATCTAGTTAAGATTGATTAGCTCGCTCATTCCCCTTCCCTGATTTTATTCCCATTTCCCCCCTCTAACCTTTGTTTTGTTTTTGTGTAGATTTTGGATGTTTTATATTTTACAGGTATCTTAACCCATGTATTTCTATATTGTACGACTTGTTGTACTCTTGATAACGTTCCTACTTTTTCTGTAAAACCAAAATAAAGAATATATAAAAAAAAAAAAATGGGAGGGCTGGCAAGGTTTGCGAGGCAGCGGGGGCTCATTTAAAAATCCCACTGAATGTCTATGGCACTGCAGACCAGGGCCGTAACTACGTGTGTGCTAGCAGTGCTTTGCCAACAGCCAGGTCCTCTCCTCGAAGAGAAACTAGATGCTACCCTAGTGGAGTCAGCGACTCAGGGCTGCAGCAGTCTTTCCTGTATGAGGCTGCCTCAACTTTCCTATGTGATCTTTCAGTGACTGTAAGATCACTGTAGGATCTGCCTGCAGTAGATCTATACCAGTGCCTGTGGGCATCTATGCAAAAAATAAAATGTACATTTAACTGTACAGCTTTCCTCTCATCATTATAACATTATCAATAATAGTATAATGTGACTGCATGTACTGTACCAAAGCCCCTGATGCACGGCCGTAACTAAGGTAGTGCTAAAGGTGTGCCGTCGCACAGCGCAGAAGCCCTGTTGGCGGAACTGGCCGCCAAATCTTGTGCCCACATGAGAAAATATATGTTCCCACATGTAATCTTCTTAACATCTGCCCCACCATCCGAGTCCGACCCCACACCGTCAGAATAAAATGCTGAGGATGCAGCTCCCTTACATCCTGAGGGTCGCCTCCCTGGTGGCTGCCTACAATCAAGGCGCCAGTGCTCCAGAGATCTGAGGAGTACAGCAGTGAGCCACTACGGGAGAAAATATTGCTCTCCTCACCCCTCCTAAGCACAACATGGACAGTGCGGTGTGCGAGCACTGATGATATGTGGAGGAGCACCCAGGGAGTAATGTGCAGAGTGGGGAGCACCCTCACCTAAAAAGCTTGGAGGCAGGGCCGTAACTAGGTGTGTGCCAGTGGTGCTCATCACCACCGCCGCATTGTGGGGTCCATCCACCCACCCACCTCCCCGGCTGACAGTGAACTCAGCTGCATTGGCACCCTGGCTACCTTTTCTCATATAGGTAGCCGTGCAATGCTGCAACTTGTGTCTCTGTCTCCAGCTCTGCCCCCCGTCTCCCTTTTTCACACACTCCCTACCAGGTCTTCTGGGACAGCCACCCCCAGTGTCCTGCGCTGAGAAGAGCTGCAGCGTTAGGGTGGGAGCGGAGTACAAAGATAGCTGGCTGGAGGACGGACCCAAAGGTAAGTATAACACACACACACACTCTCCCTCCCCCTCCTCCTCGGCAATGTAAAAGGGGCTCTGCCTGGCGTCACACGTAAAAGAGGCTCTGGCGTAATGTGTATAAGGAGGCTTTACCTGGTGTAATATGTATAATGTGCTCTACCTGGCGTAATGTGTATAAGGAGGCTTTACCTGGTGTAATATGTATAATGTGCTCTACCTGGCGTAATGTGTATAAGGAGGCTTTACCTTGTGTAATATGTATAATGTGCTCTACCTGGCGTAATGTATATAAGGAGGCTCTACCTGGGGTAATATGTATAATGTGCTCTACCTGGTGTAATGTGTAAAAGGGAGCTCTACCTGCCAAATGTGTAAAAGGGGGGACTCTGCCAGCCTAATGTGTAAAAGAGGGTACTCTTCTGCCGTAATGTGTAAAAAGGGGGACTCTGCCTGCCGTAATGTGTAAAAGGGGACTCTACTTGCCGTAATGTGTGAAAGGGGTTTCTACCTGCCATAATGTGTAAAAGGGGACTCAACCTGCCATAATGTGTAAAAGAGGATTCTACCTGTCGGAATGTGTAAGAGTGTCTCTACCTGGTGTAATGTGTGTCAGTGGCGCTACTGTGCGGCGTAATTTGAATAATGGAGACTACTGTGCAGCATAATATGAACTGGTATTAGTTTGTGGCCATGCCCATTCCCCATGAAGCCACGCCCCTATATTTTCGTCATGCTCCTGCACTGGCACAATTTTAAATAGGTGATGGGGGTGCTGATACAGTTTCTTGCACACAGCGCTAAAATGTTTATTTACGGCACTGCGGCAGACCCAGATGCTGCTCAATGGTAAACAATCTACGGTTGTCAATGCCTTATTGATAACCGTTGAAGATGAAGTTGTTTTTAAGCAAGAGTTTAGTATCAGAAATGTGTGTGAAAAAAAGTAAAAAATCCCATTTTGCTTAAATCCTGCTATGCCCATCACACCCAGTCTCTGTAATGCTGAGGAGGCAGCTGCTGCTGTATAGAACAGATTAATGACAGACAATCAGACTGGAGCTGCTGCATAGACAGGTGTGCGGTCTGTGCTACCTTTACGGGGTTTTCCCAGCTTGTGATAATGGGGCCAATGTATTAAGCCTGGAGAAGTGATAAAGCAGTGAGAAGTGCAAGGTGATAATGCCAATCAGCTCCAATATGTAAATTGACCGTTAGGAGCTTAATTGCTTTTATTTATACAGATGTGTAACCACCTTACATTAGCACCAATAGAAAACCAAAGCCAACATTCAACACAGTGAAGCCAGACAAAGGGAAACACATGAGGGAGGTGGATGCCTGTTAGGTCCGGGCTTGTGGCTGTATTGGAGGCGTTGCCAGGCCTTGCCTCATTTGAAACCTAAAGTCTGCTTAGTCTCTATTTCACTGGAAGACATTTATTATTAAATAATATATAAGTTTATAATGTGACGACATTGGCTAAGGTAATTGTCCTCAAAGTTGACAGCATGGAAGGATCTTATTAATGATAGGAGTCATGAGCGTTTCAAGTAGACTATTCGCTAGACACTTCCTAATACCACAATATAAAGTCACATTTGTCCCAATCTAGGCATGGCAGTCTCCCTGCTGTGGGTGGGGAGGCTTGTAGATGTGACCTGAGGAGGACAGACCAGCCACGATACGGTACTAAGCTGCAGGGGTATGTATTGCTAACAGGTGTTGAAATGCTCCCTGAACTTCGCCTTTATCAGGAGATCATCCAGATAAGGGACAATATTGACCCCCTGGACCCGGACTTGGGAGTGTGTGAAAAAACGCTACCGCCATCACCTTCGTGAACACCCTCGGAGCTGTGGAAAGACGAAGGGTAGCACCTGGAACGGGTAGTGATCGTTCAACCTCAGGTGAGGTGGCGAAATTGGGATATGGAAATAGGCATCCTATATATCCAGTAAGACCATGAACTCCCGTTCTTCCAGGCCCACAATCACTGCTCGCAAGAATTCCATATTGAACTTGAAAACCTTTAGGTAAGGGTTCAAGGATTTTAGATTCAAAATGGGCCTTATCGAACCATCCGGTTTTGGTACCATGAACAGGTTGGAGTAGTAACCTTTTCCCTGTTGCAGTGGCACTGGAACAATGACTTGGGACTGAACCAATTTTAAGATGGCCTGTTGCAGCGTAACACGCGTATCTTCCAAAGCTGGTAAGGTTGATTTAAAAAATCATTGGGGAGGAGCGCTGTCAAACTCCAGCTTGTAGCCCTGACAATGTCCTTTACCCAGGTATCCTGGCAGGAGTTTTCCCAGATGCTGCTGAAGTGACACAGCCGAGCTCCCACCTCGAGATACCCTCGGGGTGGGTGGGCACCGTCATGCTGAGGCCTGAGTGGAAGCTGAACTGGTGCTCTGGTCCTGAGAACCTGCGGTTGCTGGTTTTCTTGTCTTACCTCTGGTGCCTCTAGCTGCATTGGAGGCACCTCTGGCCCTAGATCTAAATTTGTTAGACCGAAAGGACTGGGCAGACGGCCCCGGGTAGGAACGTCTAGCCTTGCTGCGCTGCAATGTTGGGAGGTATGCAGTGTGTCATATCTGACATGTAGATATAATAATTGGAAAAACTGATACCTAGTGACATTCCTCCCTATTATACAAGAACACAGAATACCTCATAATAAAATGTATCCCTAGTTCTCAGCGTAACCAGTTTATAGTACACATTACTACAGTATATCCTATACGCTATTTTCCCTATCCTTATTTTAATATATTGCTGTCTAATTACTTAACTAGGACTGCGCAAATATATTACCATTAAAAAAATCACTGTCTTATTATATAAAACACATTAGTATTTGTTAATAACAATAAAAAAAACAAGGAAAAACATGCATAGACAAAAGTATATAAAGAATAATGGGGGTAATTCTGAGTTGATCGCAGCAGGAAATATTTTAGCAGTTGGGCAAAACTATGTCCACTGCAGGGGGGACAGATATAACATGTGCAGAGAGAGTTAGATTTGGGTGGGTTATTTTGTTTCTGTGCAGGGTAAATACTGGCTGCTTTATTTTTACACTGCAATTTAGATTGCAGATTGAACACACCACACCCAAATCTATCTCTCTCTGCACATGTTATATCTGCCTCCCTGCAGTGCACATGGTTTTGCCCAATTGCTATCAAAAATCCTGCTGCGATCAACTTGGAATTACCCCCAATATACACACTGCGGCTATTTACACTTGTGTCTATTAACTAGTCCACTACGTAACTGCAGGCCGATAAATGGTGTAGAGTGATCCATCCCAAAAGTTACAGCCGTTAAGTGTCCATCAATCAGCTGAATCATTTGACCTCATATAACAGTAAATAGTAGTGTTATTATTTAACTGGATATGTTTTTATATATCTGCCGAGGGTGCTATAGGTCCAGAATATGCCAGTCTCAATGCCGGGAACAATTACTGTATACCGTACCTTGATGTGTTTTGATGTGATTCTAGGTCCTGGACGGCGGCGCTCCATCAGCTCTGAAACGTAGCTTCTGCAGCCGCAGGGTTTGCAGCAGGTGTCGGATTCAGCCAGTGACTTTTATTACTGTATATTTGAGTCCTCACACTGAGAATAGCAAGTACAACTTGTTTTTAGCATTTACTGCAGACCAGACTGTTCCATGCAATAGCATCCATCTTATGCAAACCAAAAAGCTGCATCTAGATCTCTGTGCGCACTATGGGGGTCATTCCGAGTTGTTCGCTCGCAAGCTGCTTTTAGCAGCTTTGCACACGCTAAGCCGCCGCCTACTGGGAGTGAATCTTAGCTTATCAAAATTGCGAACGAAAGATTCGCAATATTGCGAAAAGACTTCTCTGTGCAGTTTCTGAGTAGCTCGAGACTTACTCTGCCAGTGCGATCAGTTCAGTGCTTGTCGTTCCTGGTTTGACGTCACAAACACACCCAGCGTTCGCCCAGACACTCCCCCGTTTCTCCAGCCACTCCCGCGTTTTTCCCAGAAACGGTAGCGTTTTTTCACACACTCCCATAAAACGGCCAGTTTCCGCCCAGAAACACCCACTTCCTGTCAATCACATTACGATCACCAGAACGAAGAAAAAAACCTCGTAATGCCGTGAGTAAAATTCCTAACTGCATAGCAAATTTACTTGGCGCAGTCGCACTGCGGACATTGCGCATGCGCATTAGCGACTAATTGCTCCGTTGCGAGAAAAAAATAACGAGCGAACAACTCGGAATGACCCCCTATGATGCTCGTGATACTGAATCTCAAAAAACAGGTCTTTTTCCAGCCCTCCACCAACAGTTCAAATGCAACAAAGTAGAAAAACAGTTACACCAACGCAGACAAATAAAATCAAAGATACTTAATCCAATAATGTGGAAGATAGTCAACTTTTCTCTCAATCGAATGTCATATGGATTATAGGAGAAAAAATAAAGATGACATAGTGTGATACAGTTTTTTTAATAAATGACACACATAACAAAAGTTAAAAATATCCCAGCAAGCATAACATTAAAATACATATAAAAACATTTCATAACACTGGACGTGTGTCCTCAAGCAGCTGAATACTAGACGCAATTACCAAGAGGATGGGAGAACTGTTTTACTAGTTCTCAAACAAGCATGCACCAAAAACATTCCGTGTATAACAGCAGCATGTGAGATATATATAGAAGCTGGGATCTCCTGAGCCGATTCGTAAGGTGGATAATTACCAGTTGGTTGTAAAGAACTGGCAACCAGGGGTGTATCTACCCATTGGCCAGGATGGCACTCGCTTGTGACTCGCTTAAACTTCCTGTGATCGTGGATAAAGATACCATGATAGGAGTCGAATATCTACATATTTAGTGAGTTGTGGTACGCATTCTTTTGATGATAGAAAATCCGAAAGATACCTTTATGTATATGTTCCAACTACAAATTGTGTAAGTTGGGGTATGCATCTGACAGATTCAAAGTTCGTAAAAGATACCTTTATATGATTTATCATCATTTCATCATTGTGAGTTTTGGGTACGCTTTCAAGATCTAGGCTCCAATACTTTGAAGAGATTGATTTATCTATTTGAAAGATACCTTTATGGGTTTCCACTCACTTGTCTCTGTGTGAGTGGGGTACGCCCTTTTATTTTCCTGAGTTGTGGAAATAATCAAATTGGTGCAAAAATTGTCCTACACATCTCTCCTTTGATCTTGTTTTTTATGAACACCGGGGACACCGTATGGTTCCACGAGAGGAGGAAGAACTAATCAGAGAAATCCCTGAGTTGCTAATACGAAGGACATGTCGTTTCCTCAATAACAAAAGGGATGTATTCTATTTAATCAATAATCTTTGCGCCCTGTACATAGACAGATACCACCCCTTTCTTTTGAACTGGATCCCTGAGAAACAATTTCTATTGCCCAGGGATCCACCTGTGAGTGAACCCAGATGTGGCTGAAAAGTCGAAGACGTGCCCCCACTGGGGCGGACTCCCTCAGCGGAGCCCCAGCGTCATGCGGTGGATTTTGCAGAGGCTGGGGAGGATTTCTGTTCCTGGGAACTAGCTGTGCTGTGCAGCTTTTTACCTTTGTCGTTACCTCTGGCAAGAAAGGACAATCCACGCACTCTTTTGCTTTTATTTGAACGAAAGGACTGCATTTGATAATGTGGCGCTTTCTTAGGTTGTGAGGGAACATAAGGCAAAAAATTCGATTTACCTGCCGTAGCTGTGGAGACCAGGTCTGAGAGACCTTCCCCAAACAATTCCTCCCCCTTGTAAGGTAAACCCTCCATGTCTTTTTGAGTCGGCATCACCGGTCCACTGCCGGGTCCACAGTACTCTTCTGGCAGAAATCGACATAGCGTTTATTCTAGAACCCAGTAAACTAATGTCTCTTTGAGCATCCCTCATATATAAGACCGCATCCTTTATATGGCCTAGGGTCAATAAAATGGTATCCTTATCTAGGGTCTCAATCTCCGCCGATAAGTAATCTGTCCATGCTGCTACCGCGCTACAAACCCAGGCCGACGCAATTGCCGGTCTGAGTAATGTACCAGAATATGTGTAAATGGATTTCAAGGTAATCTCCTGCTTGCGGTCTGCAGGATCCTTGAGGGTAGCCGTATCTTGTGACGGCAGCGCTATCTTTTTTGACAAGCGTGTCAACGCTTTGTCCACCTTAGGGGAGGATTCCCACCGTACCCTGTCCGTTGACGGGAAAGGATACGCCATAAGAATCCTTTTGGGAATCTGCAGTTTTTTGTCTGGAGATTCACAAGCTTTTTCACATAATTCGTTCAACTCATGCGAGGAGGGAAAAGTTACCTCGGGCTTTTTTCCCTTATACATGTGTACACTCGTGTCAGGGACAGGGGGTTCCTCTGTGATATGCAACACTTCTTTTATTGCAATAATCATATATCGAATACATTTTGCCACTTTCGGCTGTAACTTCTTTTATTGCAATAATCATATATCGAATACATTTTGCCACTTTCGGCTGTAACTTTACATCATCGTAGTCGACACTGGAGTCAGAATCCGTGTCGGTATCAGTGTCTGCTATTTGGGATAGTGGGCGCTTCTGAGACCTTGAAGGTCCCGGCGACATAGGGACAGACACGGGTTCACTCCCTGACTGTTCCTTAGCCTCAGCTTTGTCTAATCTCTTGTGCAATAAGTTCACACTAGCACTTAAAACATTCCACATATCCACCCAGTCAGGTGTCGGCACCGCCGACGGAGACCTCACATTCATACACTCCCCCTCCTCTCTAGGTGAGCCTTCTACCTCAGACATGTCGACACACGCGTACCGACACAACACACACACAGGGAACCTCTTATCTGAAGACAGTTTCCCCACCAGGCCCTTTGGAGACACAGAGAGACAGTATGCCAGCACACACCCCAGCGCTGTATGACCCAGGACAAAAACACAAATAATATTATGTTTACCCAGATAGCGCTGTTTACATATACAATATGCGCCAAATTTGTGCCCCCCCCTCCTCTTTAAAACCCTCTGTCTACCGTGGTATAAGCAGGGGAGAGTCAGGGGAGCTTCCTCTCAGCTGTGCTGTGGAGAAAAAATGGCGCTGGTGAGTGCTGAGGGAGAAGCCCCGCCCCCTCGGCGGCGGGCTTCTGTCCCGCTGAAAATTTCAAAACTTGGCGGGGGCTCTTATATATGTACAGTGCCCAGCTGTACATATACTTATTTTTGCCAAAAGAGGGCTATATGCTGCCCAGGGCGCCCCCCCCTGCGCCCTGCACCCTTACAGTGACTGCCGCGTGTGAGGTGTATGGGAACAATGGCGCACAGCTGCAGTGCTGTGCGTTACCTCAGTGAAGATCATGAAGTCTTCTGCCGCCTCTGAAGTCTTCTTTTCTTCTCATACTCATCCGGCTTCTATCTTCCGGCTCTGCGAGGGGGACGGCGGCGCGGCTCTGGGACGGACGGCGAGGGTGAGACCTGCGTACCAATCCCTCTGGAGCTAATGGTGTCCAGTAGCCTAAGAAGCAGAGCTTGAAACTCACAGAAGTAGGTCTGCTTCTCTCCCCTCAGTCCCTCGATGCAGGGAGTCTGTTGCCAGCATGCTCCCTGAAAATAAAAAACCTAACAAATATACTTTCTGTCAGGAAGCTCAGGAGAGCTCCCTGAAGTGCACCCATCTCCTCTGGGCACAGTATCAAACTGAGGTCTAGAGGAGGGGCATAGAGGGAGGAGCCAGTGCACACCCAGACCTAAAGTCTTTCTTAAAGTGCCCATGTCTCCTGCGGAGCCCGTCTATCCCCATGGCCCTTTCGGAGTCCCCAGCATCATCTAGGACGTTAGAGAAAAATGGCTTGGAGAGTCAGCACTGGAAGACCATTTCCGTAGATGCCATGATTGCTCCCCTGCGGCTATTAAACATTTCATTGGCATTCAGTGGGTTAAGGGACACTGCAGAAAGAGAGACATAGGTGCCCAATTGGCAATAGCCGAAATGAAAAGAATATACGAATTAGGAACGCTAAAACCGAGCGGTCTAAACACCGACTTTGAAGTGAAATGGCTCCTTTAAAGCACTTTGTCACCTTTTCTTCTTTGAAACCCTTTTTTCAAAGCTCTTCTGCTCCATCAGTCTGTGTGTATATATCACTTTAAGTGGTAGCGGGATGTGGTTATTTATATCACACACTATTACTTTAAAATAAGATTCATTGTTGCGGTCTATGTAATAATGACCGAATGTATCACTTTTTATTCAAACAGCTCAGTCCGTTCATTGGTGCGTTACTATGACAACAAGACGCAATTCAAAGGAAACGGATATGATGGTCCTAGCGCAAAGAGTCATGGGACTTATAGTTTCTGCTGTATAGAGACTCACACGCCAGGACCAATTAGAACACAGCAGGAGGTTTATAAACACCTCCAAATGGATATGGACTTATTCATCTCCGAGGCTTACCTTGAAAAAGACCCCGGTGAGGGTTGGAACGCGCGGGTGCTGCTGCTGCTGGGGGACCGGACGGTCGTTAAGGTGGACATGATGAAGGGACTTGGAGCTGCAGCCCAGGACTTTTTCTGATCCTTATGCTTTTAAGAACTGAGCGTTGCCAGTTCTTTACAACCAACTGGTAATTATCCACCTTACGAATCGGCTCAGGAGATCCCAGCTTCTATTTATATCTCACATGCTGCTGTTATACACGGAATGTTTTTGGTGCATGCTTGTTTGAGAACTAGTAAAACAGTTCTCCCATCCTATTGGTAATTGCATCTAGTATTCAGCTGCTTGTGGACACACATCCAGTGTTATGAATTGTTTTTATATGTATTTTAATGTTATCCTTGCTGGGATTTTTTTTAACTTTTGTTGTGTGTGTCATTTATTAAAAAAACTGTATCACACTATGTCATCTTTATTTTCTCTCCTATTATTATTATTATTATCCTTTATTTATATGGCGCCACAAGGGTTCCGAAGCACCCAATTACAGAGTACATAAGCACATAATCAAAACAGGAAAACAGTGACTTACAGTTGAAGACAATATGACAAGTACAGGGTAACTAAGCATAACTACACCAGTGAATGACAGAGATAAGGTCCAGGTGGCCAAAAACTGCGAGATTTGGGCAGTTGAGGATTATTAAAGTAAGAAAAGGATAAGCACATGAGGGAAGAGGGCCCTACTCGTGAGAGCTTACATTCTAAGGGGAGGGGTAGACATACAGAGGTGACACAGATGGGGTACATAGAGAGCGTGGAACAGAGGGTTAGGATGAGATTTGGCTGGGTTTGGTAAAATGGGTCTTAAGAGCCCGTTTGAAGTTTTGTAGAGAGTCTGAGGAGTAGAGGTAAAGAATTCCAGAGGAAGGGAGCAGCACGTGAAAAATCTTGGAGATAGGAGTGGGAGGAAGTAATCAGAAGACAGGAGAGTCGGTGTGCATTAGCAGAGCGAAGAAGACGGGTGGGAGAGTAAAGGGAGATAAGGTCAGAGATGTAACTGGGAGAGGAGTGGGTGAGTGCTTTGTAAGTGATCCATATGACATTCGATTAAGAGAAAAGTTGACAATATCTTCAACGTTATTGGAATAAGTATCTTTGATTTTATTTGTCTGCGCTAGTGTAACTGTTTTTCTACTTTGTTGCATTTGAGCATCCATCTTATACCTCATATGCCACTGGCAACCACCCAGGACACTGACTGGGAGACATTATTTTTCCATTGATCCCCACTACCAGGACTCAAATTTACCACTTTACATATTTGAAAGTTTAACTACTCCTTGGTGCCCGACAGCCATAATCACCTAATGGCTGGGTTCCTGTCCGCTTTACTTACCTTATAGGCCGATATCCATGTGTTTTTTTTTTCTTCCCAAATTCCTGGAGCTCGGCTGCCATATCTGACATATCCTGTCCACTTCACATACCTGAAAGCTACGATGGTCCCTTTACTTACCTATGGGTTGGGATCCAAATGGTTTTACTTACATACTCTTTGGAACCTGACAGCCATACTCACCTAGCGGTGGCTGATTCACTTACCTGGAGGGAGGGATCCAGTTTTACTTACCTACTTCTTGAAGCTTGACACCTCTGTTCCATCTACTCATATACACAGTGGTGCAGCAGCTGCCAGACAATCTAAACAATAATACAAAAAATAAAAAACCTAAAGCTGCAGAAGCAGCAAATAAGTAAAGTCCCCATACTCAATAAGCTCTCTACCCCAAAGTTTCCCAGTGTCAACCAAAGTGAGGACCAAGAAAAAGCAGTATTTATTTTAGTGTTATTTCTCTACCTGTTGACCATCAACCCAGAGTAGAGTTTCCCAGAGGTGGTACTTACTTTTATTCTGTAATACTTGCACTGCTTTAATAGGTACACACTTGGCAAACTGTTCAGCTGACCAACCCATGTGTAAAGTATGCGGCACAGCATACACACTTCCAATCAGCAACCGATTTGTTTGGCCACAGGAATCAGCGGTGACGTTACAGTCAGTGGTTCCTGAGGCCAGCATATGGGATGGTTTCCTTTACACAAAGGCAGATGAGATGTATCTTCTAGAAATGTTGTGTGCATCTTCTGTGATATATCAGTGAAAGATGTGGTTTACAAATATATCGGGTGTACACACCAGCCTATGGCCCACATAATATATCGTTTGTTGGCTGTACAAATGATACTGTGTATTGGAAATGGTGTACCCAGGTGACCATGAAAGCCATATTTGGGAAAAATTGACCAGAGGATTTTATTGCTGCACCCTATATATCTTCCATGACTTGGGATCAATACCATAGCACACTTTCTTAAAAAGTCTACCAACCCTCTTCTTTAACACCACTCACTCTTCTCCTCCCCGCCTTGTCTCCCACGCAGTCCCCTATAGGATATAAGCTTTTGAGTGGGGCCAGCTCTCCCGCTGCATTATCCTTACCACCTCGTGCATGGTGTCTTTTGATTCTGACAAGTTTACTTGCCCATAGTGTACAATCAATTCAGGAACTCCGACAAGCAACAGCAAGTTGCACTACCCTTTTTCCTATGTATGCTTTGTACTTATACGATGGTTCACTGTTTTATTTATGCTATTATTAACTTTTTTTTTTTTTTTTTTAACTACCCCATGTAAACTTACAACCTTATAGTGCCTAATAAAAGATAATTACACTGGGGAACGCAAACATTTTTTGTGTTGCAAGGATGAAAATACCAGATTGTTATAGTATTTTTTTGTGTTGAACTCAAGTACGTTATCCGGAAAGTCCAAATGAACTTTTATTGACATACAGTAGTGCACCACACTGACAGTCACTCACTAATACAAAATAGTTTTCAGCCTTGTGGTTCCTCAAAGTTGGCGCAGACCCTTTAGAATCTATGCCACTCCGCTTTCTCAAAGTCATTCTACTCTCCTTTAAAATTTCTCTGATCTAAGAGCCTACAAAAACACATTTTAAGCTTGCCATCACTTATAGGAGGAACTTTATTTCTCAAGTTTGTGAATCCAGATTGCTTTTAACCAGCACTTTAGGAAAGATTTTTATTGTAAGCTTGCGAGCCGAGCCTTCCTACAGGTTGGGTACGGGATAGCAGCAGTCAAAACTCCGACCCCAGCATCCTGACTGTCATAATCAGGACAGGGGCGCTGAACTAAACTAACCCTTCCCCCACCCCTACATACTTACATCCAGGATTCTAGCATTGGCATTCTGGCAGGTGTCGGGATTCCAGTGCTGGTCTCTTTATCGCCGGCCTCCCATACATCGGGATGCCTATTACATCCCCTTCCTAACGCGGACTGTTCTTACCAAGGTTTGTTTCATCACTGTTGTTTCCAATTGTACCCCACAACAGAATTTACTGCACTATACAAGAAATGGTTAATAAATAAATAAGTCCAAGCTTGATGTGCTGAGACAAAAAGGTACGCTTTATGAGGGTCAACAAGTCAACTGTAGGTTCTCCAACTCACTTCCCAAGACACCCTAACAGTACAGATTTTAAGGATACCCATAGTTGAACACAGATGATTAAATCAAATTGACTGAGGTACTAATGAAGTCACCTGAGCACAAGAATGTGTAGCCTTCAAATCTGAACTGTTAGGGTGCCTTGAGGATAAAGTTGGGGAACTTCTGGTTTACAACATTTCTCTTGCCTGGAACAAGTAAAGGTGGGTACACACCGATAGATCTATCTGCAGATATATCTATGGACGGATCGGGCAGTGTACTGTGCATACACACCGCTCGATCTGTCAGGGACTGACGTCATGAACTGGGCGGGCATGTACACACGCCCGCCCAGTTCAGCTGTCAATCACCGCTGGCTGTCGCAGCATGTGTACGGGCGGTCGGCTGGTCGCCCGTACACACACACAGATATATTGGCCCTCGGCTATGCTGCGGGGCCGATGCGATATGTCTGTGAACGACGGAGTTCACAGACATATCGCCCGTACACACTGGCCGACGGACCCGCAACATATCAGCTGTTCAATAGAATGGCCGATATATCAGCCAGTGTGTACCCACCTTTAGGCATGCTTTGGCCAATCCTACTGAATGAAGTGGATTTGCTTATCCCTATTGTGCCACTCACATGAAACACAACAGTACTTGGCTGTAACCCTAACCAAAGTGCAATGACCTAGAGCTATCCACAGATACTCCTGACACTGGACCTTTTCTAAAAGAACATTCATGTTGTCAAACCACTCTTCCATGTATGCAGTATGTGCAATAGGTATGGAAGGAAAATTAAGTTGTGCTCATGACCAACAGCCCCCATAACCGAATTAACATAATATCCTGCCAGCATCATCAATGAGGAAAATAATAAGAATTTACTTACCGATAATTCTATTTCTCATAGTCCGTAGTGGATGCTGGGACTCCGTCAGGACCATGGGGAATAGCGGGCTCCGCAGGAGACAGGGCACATCTAAATAAAGCTTTTAGGATCACATGGTGCGTACTGGCTCCTCCCCCTATGACCCTCCTCCAAGCCTCAGTTAGGTACTGTGCCCGGACGAGCGTACACAATAAGGAAGGATCTTGAATCCCGGGTAAGACTCATACCAGCCACACCAATCACACCGTACAACTTGTGATCTGAACCCAGTTAACAGTATGATAACAAAAAACGAAGTAGCCTCTGAAAAGATGGCTCACAACAATAGTAATAACCCGATCTTTGTAACAATAACTATGTACAAGTATTGCAGACAATCCGCACTTGGGATGGGCGCCCAGCATCCACTACGGACTATGAGAAATAGAATTATCGGTAAGTAAATTCTTATTTTCTCTAACGTCCTAGTGGATGCTGGGACTCCGTCAGGACCATGGGGATTATACCAAAGCTCCCAAACGGGCGGGAGAGTGCGGATGACTCTGCAGCACCGAATGAGAGAACTCCAGGTCCTCCTTAGCCAGAGTATCAAATTTGTAAATTTTTACAAACGTGTTCTCCCCTGACCACGTAGCTGCTCGGCAAAGTTGTAATGCCGAGACCCCTCGGGCAGCCGCCCAAGATGAGCCCACTTTCCTTGTGGAGTGGGCCTTTACTGAAATATATATTTTTAATGCTCTGACAACGTCCAGTAACTTGGAGTCCTCCAAGTCGCTAGTAGCCGCAGGCACCACAATAGGCTGGTTCAAGTGAAAAGCCGAAACCACCTTAGGGAGAAAATGAGGACGTGTCCGCAGTTCTGCCCTGTCCGAATGGAAAATCAGATATGGGCTTTTGTATGATAAAGCCGCCAACTCTGAAACTCTCCTGGCTGAAGCCAGGGCCAATAGCATGGTTACCTTCCATGTAAGGTATTTTAAATCTACCGATTTTAGAGGCTCAAACCAATGAGATTTGAGAAAATTCAAAACTACGTTCAAATCCCACGGTGCCACTGGAGGCACTATTGGGGGTTGTCTATGTAGTACACCTTTGACAAAAGTTTGTACTTCAGGCACTGATGCCAATTCCTTCTGGAAGAAGATTGATAAGGCCGAAATTTGAACTTTAATGGACCCCAATTTTAGGCCCATAGACAATCCTGCTTGCAGGAAATGTAAGAATCGACCCAATTGAAATTCTTCCGTTGGAGCCTTCTTGGCCTCACACCACGCAACATATTTTCGCCAAATGCGGTGATAATGTTGTACAGTCACTTCCTTTCTAGCCTTAATCAAGGTAGGAATAACTTCCTCTGGAATGCCCTTTTCTTTTAGAATCCGGCGTTCAACCGCCATGCCGTCAAACGCAGACGCGGTAAGTCTTGGAACATACAAGGTCCCTGCTGAAGCAGATCCCTTCTTAGAGGTAGAGGCCATGGATCCTCCGTGAGCATCTCTTGAAGTTCCGGATACCAAGTTCTTCTTGGCCAGTCCGGAGCCACCAGTATTGTTCTTACTCCTCTTTTCCGTATAATTCTCAGTACCTTTGGTATGAGAGGCAGAGGAGGGAACACATACACTGACTGGTACACCCACGGTGTTACCAGAGCGTCCACAGCTATTGCCTGAGGGTCTCTTGACCTGGCGCAATATCTGTCCAATTTTTTGTTGAGGCGAGACGCCATCATGTCCACCTTTGGTCTTTCCCAACGGTTCACAATCATGTGGAAGACTTCTGGATGAAGTCCCCACTCTCCCGGGTGAAGGTCGTGTCTGCTGAGGAAGTCTGCTTCCCAGTTGTCCACTCCCGGGATGAACACTGCTGACAGTGCTATGACATGATTCTCCGCCCAGCGCAGAATCCTTGCAGCTTCTGTCATTGCTCTTCTGCTTCTCGTGCCGCCTTGTCGGTTTACGTGGGCGACTGCCGTGATGTTGTCCGACTGGATCAACACCGGCTGACCCTGAAGCAGCGATTTTGCCAGGCTTAGAGCATTGTAGATCGCTCTTAGCTCCAGTATATTTATGTGAAGGGACGTCTCCAGGTTTGACCACACGCCCTGGAAGTTTCTTCCCTGTGTGACTGCTCCCCAGCCTCGTAGGCTGGCATCCGTAGTCACCAGGACCCAGTCCTGTATGCCGAATCTGCGGCCCTCTAACAGATGGGCACTCTGCAACCACCACAGGAGAGACAACCTTGTTCTTGGTGACAGTGTTATCCGCTGATGCATGTGCAGATGCGATCCGGACCATTTGTCCAGCAGATCCCACTGAAATGTCCGTGCATGGAATCTGCCGAATGGAATCGCTTCGTAAGAAGCCACCATCTTTCCCAGGACTCTTGTGCATTGATGTACTGACACAGTTCCTGGTTTTAGGAGGTTCCTGACAAGTTCGGATAACTCCCTTGCTTTCTCCTCCGGGAGAAACACCTTTTTCTGAACCGTGTCCAGATTCATTCCCAGGAACAGCAGACGAGTTGTCGGGGTCAATTGAGATTTTGGAAGATTCAGAATCCACCCGTGTTGCTGAAGCACTACCTGGGATAGTGCTACACCGACTTCCAGCTGTTCTCTGGACTTTGCCCTTATCAGGAGATCGTCCAAGTAAGGGATAATTAATACGCCTTTTCTTCGTAGAAGAACCATCATTTCGGTCATTACCTTGGTAAAGACCCGAGGGGCCGTGGACAAACCAAACGGCAGCGTTTGAAACTGATAATGACAGTCTTGTATCACGAACCTGAGATACCCTTGGTGTGAGGGGTAAATTGGGACATGCAGATAAGCATCTTTTATGTCCAGGGACACCATGAAGTCCCCTTCTTCCAGATTCGCTATCACTGCTCTGAGTGACTCCATCTTGAACTTGAATTTCTGTATGTACAGGTTCAAGGATTTCAGGTTTAGAATAGGTCTTACCGAACCGTCCGGCTTCGGTACCACAAATAGTGTGGAATAATACCCCTTTCCCTGATGTAGGAGGGGTACCTTGACTATCACCTGCTGAGAATACAGCTTGTGAATGGCTTCCAAAACCGACGTCCTTTCTGAGGGAGACGTTGGTAAAGCAGACTTTAGGAACCGGCGAGGGGGAGACCTTTCGAACTCCAACATGTAACCCTGAGATATTATCTGCAGGATCCACGGGTCCACTTGTGAGCGAGCCCACTGATTGCTGAAAATCTTGAGTCGACCCCCCACCGCTCCTGAGTCCGCTTGTAAAGCCCCAGCGTCATGCTGATGGCTTTGTAGAACCCGGGGCGGGCTTCTGGTCCTGGGCAGGGGCTGCTTGCTGCCCTCTCTTACCCTTTCCTCTGCCTCGCGGCAGATAAGACTGTCCTTTTGGTCGCTTGTTTTTATAGGAGCGAAAGGACTGCGGCTGAAAAGACGGTGTCTTTTTCTGTTGGGAGGGGGTCTGAGGTAAAAAAAGTGGATTTGCCGGCAGTTGCCGTGGCCACCAGGTCCGAAAGACCGACCCCAAATAATTCCTCTCCTTTATATGGCAATACTTCCATATGCCTTTTGGAATCCGCATCACCTGACCACTGTCGCGTCCATAAACTTCTTCTGGCAGATATGGACATCGCGCTTACTCTTGATGCTAGAGTACAAATATCCCTCTGAGCATCTCGCATATAAAGAAAAGCATCCTTTAATTGCTCTAGAGTCAATAAAATACTGTCCCTATCCAGGGTATCAATATTTTCAGTCAGAGAATCCAACCACACTACCCCAGCACTGCACATCCAGGCTGAGGCTACTGCCGGTCGCAGTATAACACCAGTATGTGTGTATATACTCTTCAGTGTAGTTTCCAGCCTCCTATCTGCTGGATCCTTGAGGGCGGCCGTATCAGGAGACGGCAACGCCACTTGCTTTGATAAACGTGAGCGCCTTATCCACCCTAGGGGGTGTTTCCCAGCGCGCCCTAACCTCTGGTGGGAAAGGGTATAATGCCAATAACTTCTTGGAAATTAGCAGTTTTCTATCTGGGTTAACCCACGCTTCGTCACACACGTCATTCAATTCCTCTGATTCTGGAAAAGCTACAGGTAGTTTTTTCACCCCCCACATAATACCCCTCTTTGAGGTACCAGCAGTATCAGAGATCTGCAAAGCCTCCTTCATTGCCGTGATCATATAACGTGTGGCCCTATTGGAAAATACGTTTGTTTCTTCACCGTCGACACTAGATTCATCTGTGTCGGTACCCGTGTCGACTGACTGAGGTAAGGGACGTTTTACAGCCCCTGACGGTGTCTGAGACGCCTGAGCCGGTACTAACTGGTTTTCCGGCCGTCTCATTTCGTCAACTGACTTTTGTAATGTGCTAACATTATCACGTAATTCCATAACTAAAGCCATCCATTCCGGTGTCGACTCCCTAGGGGGTGACATCACCATTACCGGCAATTGCTCTGCCTCCACACCAACATCGTCCTCATACATGTCGACACACATGTACCGACACACAGCAGCCACACAGGGAATGCTCTAATCGAAGACAGGACCCTCTTAGCCCTTTGGGGAGACAGAGGGAGAGTTTGCCAGCACACACCAAAAACGCTATAAATGTATATAAACAACCCTAGGTGGTGTTGTTTTTGATATAAGCGCTTTTAATATATCAATATCGCCAAATTATGCCCCCCTTCTCTTTGTTACCCTGTTTCTGTAGTGCAGTGCAGGGGAGAGTCCTGGGAGCCTTCCTCACCAGCGGAGCTGAGCAGGAAAATGGCGCTGAGTGCCGAGGAGAATAAGCTCCGCCCCTTTTTCGGCGGGCTTTTCTCCCGGGTTTTAAGAAAACTGGCCTGGGTTAAATACATACATATAGCCTTAATGGCTATATGTGATGTATTTATTTTGCCACTAAAGGTATTTAATATTGCTGCCCAGGGCGCCCCCAGCAGCGCCCTGCACCCTCCGTGACTGAATCAGTGAGACGTGTAGCAACAATGGCGCACAGCTGCAGTGCTGTGCGCTACCTTCATGAAGACTGAGGAGTCTTCTGCCGCCTGCTTTCCGGACCTCCGTCTTCAGCGTCTGTAAGGGGGATCGGCGGCGCGGCTCCGGGACGAACCCCAGGAGGACCTGTGTTCCGACTCCCTCTGGAGCTAAGTGTCCAGTAGCCTAAGACTCCAATCCATCCTGCATGCAGGTGAGTTGGAAATCTCTCCCCTAAGTCCCTCGATGCAGTGATCCTGTTGCCAGCAGGATTCACTGAGATTTAAACCTAAAAAAAACTTTTTCTAAGCAGCTCTTTAGGAGAGCCACCTAGATTGCACCCTTCTCGGACGGGCACAAAAACCTAACTGAGGCTTGGAGGAGGGTCATAGGGGGAGGAGCCAGTACGCACCATGTGATCCTAAAAGCTTTATTTAGATGTGCCCTGTCTCCTGCGGAGCCCGCTATTCCCCATGGTCCTGACGGAGTCCCAGCATCCACTAGGACGTTAGAGAAAAACATGGTGCCACAATAAATTTTATGTCATTGCTTATTTGGATTCAGCATAAAAAAAATAAAAAATAAAGTATACCCATCAAAACTTGGGGCAAAACGGTTATTGGTCATCGCCACATACAGTACTGTGCGAAAATTCAGGGCAAAGAGTAAAACAACTGCTCCTCAGATCTCTCTGGGACAGTGAAAGTGATCACTTGCTGTATAGTGTTCATTTACTGCACAAATGTTAAATACTCACTTTCTTTTTAAAAGTATTGCGCAACGTGAAACTACAATATTTAGTGAATGGCAAAAGTATATGGTTAAATAAAAGTATTGTAGCAAAAGTACACTTGCTTGTCGTAGTCCTTTAGACCAGGATGTGGTCAAAATCCTGGTAGTCAGGACCCCAACTGTCAGAAGACAGACAGCAGAATCCGGATGGATACCGGGTTGGGGTGAGACATTAGGGGGCAGAGACGTGCAGTAGGGTGAGGCAGAGCATCTCCTGTTATACTCAAGAGCGTTGACTATAAAAATGATCTGAAAAATACAAAGAATGTATTATAGATATCTTCTTTGTATTATTATAATCATTTTTACAGTGATAACTCTGGAGTAAAAAGTCTATGGCAGGTGAGGCGCCTACCTTTTCTTTCCACTTTTAAAGGATATCCATGATCGAGTCCAGATGGTTAAATCAAATTAGATTAGATAGTAATTAAGTCACCTGTGTGAGAGCAGGGATATCCTTAAAACCTGGTCTGTAATGTTAGCGTTTGGGATACTCTGCTCTGTGATATTTTCTTTACTATAAATACTCCAAAATAAAATAAAAAGATCAACCTGGTATTTTTACTAAGTATCAGGAAAATTGACAGAATGAAACATACACAAAAAAGACGCCAACACCAGACTGTGGAAAACTGTCTATATTTACATGCATTTCCAAAATATTGACTAAAGAATGATTTATATAAAGTTAATAGTAAATCCAAAACGTTGTATCTGGTGAATGGACATGTCCAACGTAGAGATGAAAACTGCACTCAGTATGCTTCAGGCGGCCAGGAAAATGCAGCCAGGCGAGCTGGGGACAGGAGTCACAAGTTACCACATCTGCTCCACCTGCTTCTGTCACAACAGATGGAAGAGAAGACGGATTACAAATTGTTACAAACTGTAAAAATCTATAAATGTTTATTTACACATAATCTGGAGATTTCTCACAGATACACTGGACTGAACATCCTAGGTATGGAAATAGCGTTTCACTTTGACACACGCTTAGACCATGTTTATTTCCCAACTCATTTCTTCTAAGTACTCATCAGGTCATCCTGCTTCTGCAAATGCACTGGTCTACTTAGTATCTTAAGGTGTGTACACACACAGTGAGATTCTTGCTATGTCCGATTTTCTATTTCCCTTGAACTCCCCCAGAGCCCAGTTAGCACAGATAGTCCAAATCTGTACTATCTGTGCTTGAGATTTTGTGTATGCACGATTTTGACTAAGTGCCAATTTTGACTATACTTTATACTAGATAGTACACTAGATAGTCAAGATTGACCTGCCTGCACAGTCTATCTAGCCTTACGATACCGACCCCACGGGAGCGCGCATCGGGATCGAATCTGTATCGCAAGCTGCCTTACACCTCGAGATATGCACTAACATTTCATAAGATTTTGACTGTGTGTACACACCTTTAGTTTTCATAAATTGAAAGACACACACACACACACACACTAAAGGTGCATACACACTTGCCAAGAAAGTAAACAATGACGCTCATTTTCACGCTTCCTGAGCGACGTTGTTTACTTCCACGGCAAGTGTGTATGCCGCCACCAAGCGATAAGTGGCTCCGCGGGTCGTTAACGACCCTCGCTGTCAGCCGTGCATGCAGCTCAATTTGGACTGTCATATTGCTCAGTAGGTACGCACTGCCGCCAACCGCCCGGCCCGGGAGGGGCAAACAGTAGGCAATGTCGCTCATAGAGCACATCGTCTAGTGTGCACCCACCTTTAAATGCTACCTGCAGTATTAGCCATGTGTAGCACAACACGTAGGCTGCAGTACGGACATAGGGGAAAGGCTGGACAGGACGGGGTGACTACTAACAATCGTGGTTGCCCGAGATCGCATTCTAGGGTATGTTTAGTATTTTTTTTCAAACTGGTAGATTTACTAAAGGCAAACAAGGGATTAAATGACAATATAAATTGCAGAACACATCCAAATATGCAAACAGAAATAAATACACCATCAAACCAACTCGGAAATACTTTCAACAGAAAAAAATATATAACAGAAATGTACTGAGAATCGTGTTTTTAAACACAGAGCAAACTCAGGACAAAGCACAGCTCTCAAATAGACGTTCCCCTCTGCAGCGTTAGCAGAAGCCTGCATAGATCAGTGTGATCTGTATAACACTTCTCTATGTAAAAGTAATGAAAGTGTTAAAGACCCCCCCACCTCCCTGACTTTTACTGAAAGCTATCTACTTCGCACGCACAGCCCAGGGGGGCAGGAAATAGGCTGGACCTCAGTCCAGGTCTGGGGTACACCGGAGAAAGGGGAACCCGTTAATGGGGACGGACCCCACTTGGTGGTGGTGGGGGGGTGTATTAATGCTATGGATGTAGTGACTCTGTCAAGTGTATCCCCTGGCTGTGGCATTACCCCCTGCTAGTGGAGCTAGGTACTTTTCTAAAAATATGGAGGACCCCTAGTCATCCCCCACCCCTCTTCCTTGTATTTTTAGAATCAGGGCCGGCTCAAAGAGCTCGGGGCTGGTTATACTTGTGGGGACCACACACTTTTTTTTTTTTACTTCTGATTAACTATTTCTTTACTTTTACACATCGAGAAGCACTGTACAGATCAGACTGAAATAAGCAGGCTTCTCCAAACAAGCTGATCACAGGCTGGGCTATATATATATATAAAACACAAATGAACGCTCACACGAATAAACACGAATGCATACATAACCGTAAAACACAATTTCGTCAAAGATAATTCTTAGTAAATTTGAGTGTTTGATCTTGAAAAACTCTGGCCTACCCCAGCGATGCCAACCATGTTTCTCAGTATATTTACCCCGCTGGCTGCAGTACTGAGAGAAGAGAGACTGGATGTGAGGGCTGCAGTACAGACAGAGGAGAGAGACTGGATGAGAGAGCTGCAGTATGACAGAGGAGAGAGACTGGACGAGAGAGCTGCAGTAGTGACAGAGGAGAGAGACTGGATGTGAGAGCTGCAATACAGACAGAGGAGAGAGACTGGATGTGAGAGCTGCAATACAGACAGAGGAGAGAGACTGGATGTGAGAGCTGCAATACAGACAGAGGAGAGAGACTGGATGAGAGAGCTGCAGTACAGACAGAGGAGAGAGACTGGATGTGAGAGCTGCAGTAGTGACAGAGGAGAGAGACTGGATGTGAGAGCTGCAGTATGACAGAGAAGAGAGACTGGATGTGAGAGCTGCAGTATGACAGAGGAGAGAGACTGGATGTGAGAGCTGCAGTACAGACAGAGGAGAGAGACTGGATGAGAGAGCTGCAGTACAGACAGAGGAGAGAGACTGGATGAGAGAGCTGCAGTACAGACAGAGGAGAGAGACTGGATGTGAGAGCTGCAGTAGTGACAGAGGAGAGAGACTGGATGTGAGAGCTGCAGTATGACAGAGAAGAGAGACTGGATGTGAGGGCTGCAGTATGACAGAGGAGAGAGACTGGATGTGAGAGCTGCAGTACAGACAGAGGAGAGAGACTGGATGAGAGAGCTGCAGTACAGACAGAGGAGAGAGACTGGATGAGAGGGCTGCAGTACAGACAGAGGAGAGAGACTGGATGAGAGAGCTGCAGTACAGACAGAGGAGAGAGACTGGATGTGAGGGCTGCAGTACAGACAGAGGAGAGAGACTGGATGAGAGAGCTGCAGTACAGACAGAGGAGAGAGACTGGATGTGAGGGCTGCAGTACAGACAGAGGAGAGAGACTGGATGAGAGAGCTGCAGTACAGACAGAGGAGAGAGACTGGATGAGAGGGCTGCAGTACAGACAGAGGAGAGAGACTGGATGAGAGAGCTGCAGTATGACAGAGAAGAGAGACTGGATGTGAGAGCTGCAGTACAGACAGAGGAGAGAGACTGGATGAGAGAGCTGCAGTACAGACAGAGGAGAGAGACTGGATGAGAGAGCTGCAGTACAGACAGAGGAGAGAGACTGGATGTGAGAGCTGCAGTACAGACAGAGGAGAGAGACTGGATGTGAGAGCTGCAGTACTGACAGAGGAGAGAGACTGGATGTGAGGGCTGCAGTATGACAGAGAAGAGAGACTGGATGTGAGGGCTGCAGTACAGACAGAGGAGAGAGACTGGATGAGAGAGCTGCAGTACAGACAGAGGAGAGAGACTGGATGAGAGGGCTGCAGTACAGACAGAGGAGAGAGACTGGATGTGAGAGCTGCAGTATGACAGAGGAGAGAGACTGGATGTGAGAGCTGCAGTACAGACAGAGGAGAGAGACTGGATGAGAGAGCTGCAGTATGACAGAGGAGAGAGACTGGATGTGAGAGCTGCAGTACAGACAGAGGAGAGAGACTGGATGTGAGAGCTGCAGTACAGACAGAGGAGAGAGACTGGATGTGAGAGCTGCAGTACAGACAGAGGAGAGAGACTGGATGTGAGAGCTGCAGTACAGACAGAGGAGAGAGACTGGATGTGAGAGCTGCAGTATGACAGAGGAGAGAGACTGGATGAGAGAGCTGCAGTATGACAGAGGAGAGAGACTGGATGTGAGGGCTGCAGTACAGACAGAGGAGAGAGACTGGATGTGAGGGCTACAATATGACAGAGGAGAGAGACTGGATGAGAGAGCTGCAGTATGACAGAGGAGAGAGACTGGTTGTGAGAGCTGCAGTACAGACAGAGGAGAGAGACTGGATGAGAGAGCTGCAGTAGTGACAGAGGAGAGAGACTGGATGAGAGAGCTGCAGTAGTGACAGAGGAGAGAGACTGGATGTGAGAGCTGCAGTACAGACAGAGGAGAGAGACTGGATGTGAGAGCTGCAGTAGTGACAGAGGAGAGAGACTGGATGTGAGAGCTGCAGTATGACAGAGGAGAGAGACTGGATGTGAGAGCTGCAGTATGACAGAGGAGAGAGACTGGATGAGAGAGCTGCAGTATGACAGAGGAGAGAGACTGGATGAGAGAGCTGCAGTATGACAGAGGAGAGAGACTGGATGTGAGAGCTGCAGTACAGACAGAGGAGAGAGACTGGATGCGAGAGCTGTAGTAATGACAGAGGAGAGAGACAGGACAGCAGGGCTGTAGTACAGACAGAGGAGAGAGACTGGATGCGAGAGCTGTAGTAATGACAGAGGAGAGAGACAGGACAGCAGGGCTGTAGTACAGACAGAGGAGAGAAACTGGACATGAAGGCTGCAGTACTGAGTACTAGATAACATGAATTTCTTCTGCCGGGTGTATGGGTGACAAGCTTGCAGGTGATTTCTCTGAGGTTTTTTTTTTTTTTTAAACAAATGTTTGGGTGGATAACGTGTACAAGATTTCTCTCAATCCCTTTATAAATGACCAATCTCTCTGTGCTGAGTGCAACTTAAAAAATATTGAAGAGGTCAAAAAGCAATTAGCAGAACAATTCCGTTGCTTACAATGGAGAGGCTCAGTAGAAAAGAGGTACATGGCACAAAATTACATGGGCCCCTTTCACCTAGATATGTCTTCTATAATACCAGGGATTTGTATTTTCCTGCTGGTGAAAAACAGGCACACGCCACTATCTGCTAAACTCAAAGTTCATGTGGCATATGCCTCTTTCCACTGAGCACATCAACTCTGTACATGGTGTATTGATGCTGAAGGTGCTTAGAAAACAGAATTTCAAAACACACAAAAAAAACCTGCTTTCTTTTTAGTTCGCTTTGTTGCATTTTTAGGAAAAACACACTTTTTTGGCCACTTTGTGTTAAAAAAGGTGATGTACAGTATTAGAAGGAGCAAAAAGACTAATAGTATCTCCTATTAGCCAAGGTCTGTGACTTTGTGACTCATTTGCTAACGCTGGGTGGAGTCACAATTCTGGGCGGAGTCAAGTCACAGATCTGCCCTAATATATAGGAGAATACATAGGAGACTAGTATATATAGATAATAGGAGAATACTAGTATTATATTATATTTTATATATATATATACATATATATATATATATATATATATATATATATATATATACACATATATATATATATATATATATATATACACACACACACACACATACATACATACACACAGTGAGCGCAGGAGACAGCAGCAACGGCAGTAGGTTAAGGCTCCGTCCAAGCCCTGCTCCCCGCCATTGGACAGATGGCCGCGCAGTGATTGGCCGCCCGTGCAGCTAGCAGCGGAATGATTGACTCCTGCTGGGTCCCGCAGCAGCGAAGAGTTCGGTAAGTTCACTGTGCGTCCCCTGACACTGAGCCCCTCCCGGTACCCGGACTCACCCCCCGTCCCAGCTATATGGAGGAAGCTCGGGATGCTCTGTAGCACGCAAACCAAACCGCTCCTCTGCCCCTGCGTGGTCCTGAGCGGTATCACGAACAACCTCTATATATATGCTCCTGAGGAAGCTGGCAGCAACCAAGACCAGCGATACGCGTCGAGCCTTCATTCCCTGACCACTGGCATCCCATCCACTGTCATTCATTCATCTGACAACAATTGGACTCATACACTCCCACAGGATCCTCACAAGTGCCTACCATCTGGACACCCTGGACCGACACCCCTGCTGCTATTGGATCTTGGCCTGCAATTGAGAACCAAGGGGACTGTGTACTAAGAAACCGGGTAATATCCACAATTTAATTGCATTGAGGACATTTTGGAGGAACGAGCCCTAGTCAGAATTAAGCATCATATGCCTTAATGGGGATAGAAGTTGTCCTACTTGATTACTTGAGAGACTCTCAATCTTTTTAATTCCACCGCTCTGAAGCTTTTACTAGCATCAACATATTTAGGTTTAACTTTTTTTAGTTTATTCTGTAATAAATTTCTGAATTATTTTTTTATGAAAACTCCCTTCCGTTCATTATTTGTAACTCAGACGGCGCCAGTATACTTTTACTCACGAACAACCTCTGCCTACTCTACGTGGCCTAAAGCAACAAATACATAACCGGCCGCTATGTGCGAACATTGGAGCGGGGGCAGCAGCAGTAGCAGGCGGATTGAGCCTGAGGACAAGGGGGACACCCTGCGCATCATCCAGAGGCTGGAGTGGCTGCAAAGCCGCATCACCCGTCACATACAGCGTAACTCACCTCCCCACTATCTTATACTGTATATGTACTACTGTATGCTGCCTCTGTATAACATATACACTACACATACCTCCATCCCACCCACAACCGCCCCCGACACCACCCGCAGCGCCTCCGGAACCCCTCCACCATCCACCGCACCTCCCCTACCCACGCAGCCCCAGCACCTCACCCATCCCCCGCACCACCGGACCCCAACACCACCGGTGGCACACCTGCCCCTGCCCCACCCGCAACGCCTCCGGAACCCCTCCTACATGTGAAACAGCCCTGCACCTGCCCATCCCCCACCCCCTCCAACGCTACCCCAGCCGTAGCACCTACCCACCTCCTCCCACTCCCCCGCCCCTACCTCACCCCCTCCCACATCCACTGCCCCCACTCCCCCACCACCTCCCGAACCCCTCTTCCATCCTCACCACCCCCTCCACCCGCAACATCCACAGACACCCTTCCCCCATACGCAGTCACCCCTGCACACGCTACATTAAGGATGTACAGAGGTTACAGGGGCGTAGCCCCTTCCGACAGAGTGAAGAGCGCCTGTAGGGCGCGATGGATCACCTAGTTAAATAAATAACTGTAACGAGTCACTGTGACCAGAAAACGGCATACTGACTGAATGTTTCCTACTGTAGATATGCAGGAAATGTCTACAGTCAGCCAAGCAACGGCATGCAGGAACCACACACACTCAAAATTACCCTGGCGTTCTGAATCTATAGGTCAGTACTCACTGGCAGATGTGGGGAGAGATGGGTGCTGAGCGTGCGGGGGTAGACGGGGGCGCTCATTTCACCCGCTAAATTGGCCTGCGTGCAGTCCAATCTAGCACCAGCGATAGCGATGCGCGGGGCTGCGCATCGCTATTGCTGTGAGGGGTACACACGGACAGATCACTGCTTAAAATCTAAACAAACTAGTCAGATTGCTTAGATTTTAAGCAGCGATCGCTCTGTGAGTACCCCCCTTTAGATATGGCTTCATAAGATATATATGTTAGTGTGCACGAAGGTATGTACAAATATTTACCTGTTCACACAAATGACAATACAAAGCAAATATTGGAAATGGCTTGGTGGTTTCTATGCCAATTTCTTTCTCCTAACACTAGGCCACTGAAATGCTAGAAGTACAGAATCATGCTGCCATCTCCTATGTCCTTATAGAATAACAATTTGTTCCTCGTGTGTCGTCTATTGCAATAACTCATTGCTGGATTTAACATATTTATTATAAATAATAATCTTAACTACAGATTTATGTGATATGGTTAGTAAATGCAGCTCATCGTACCTCATACGTAGTATTTTCTGAGGAAGTAATTTCATATATAGGGTCTTCATTCTCTGTCTTCAGCTCAGGAAGCTCACAGACCTATTTAGCATAACACAAATAAAGTTATATTAGCTAATTAATTAGAAAACAACAGTGTCAGCATTTATGCATTATATAATTCACCTGATCTTACCCGCACTTACACATCACGTCATTCACCCACTCTTACACATCACGTCATTCGCCCGCACTTACACATCACGTCATTCACCCGCACTTGCACATCACGTCATTCACCCGCACTTGCACATCACGTCATTCACCCGCACTTGCACATCACGTCATTCACCCGCACTTGCACATCACGTCATTCACCCGCACTTGCACATCACGTCATTCACCCGCACATCACGTCATTCACCCGCACTTGCACATCACGTCATTCACCCGCACTTGCACATCACGTCATTCACCCGCACTTGCACATCACGTCATTCACCCGCACTTGCACAACACGTCATTCACCCGCACTTGCACATCACGTCATTCACCCGCACTTGCACATCACGTCATTCACCCGCACTTGCACATCACGTCATTCACCCGCACTTGCACATCATGTCATTCACCCACTCTTACACATCATGTCATTCACCTACTCTTACACCATGTCTTTCACCCGATCTTACCCGCACTTGCACATCACGTCATTCACCCGCACTTGCACATCATGTCATTCACCTACTCTTATACATCATGTCATTCACCCACTCTTACACATCATGTCATTCACCCACTCTTACACATCATGTCATTCACCTACTCTTACACATCATGTCTTTCACCCGATCTTACCCGCACTTACACATCATGTCATTCACCTAATATTACCTGCACTTAATATTAAGGGAGCACCAAACCTCTAATAGGGAAAGTATGTTTTGTTAGGACATTTTATAGAAGAAATCTACCATGGACATCTGCCACCTCAACACCAGGCTGCATTGGTGTAGTCAGAGGATATCCCAGTACATAGGAAATCTGGACAAAGAGTAAGTGGGTCTCACAAAGCTAATGAATGGATGAATGACATGGGAAATATATAAGAAATTACACGCACAATGGTGCAGTATGTTTTTAAAATTACAAATTTTAATGAAGGTGAAGCACACTCACATAGGATGTTGTGATGTAGTAAAACATCACAACCTGCACTCAAAGATAAATGAATCCTCCGGTTCTATTGTTTAAGCCAACACCACTGGCGTCCTTCTGTGTTGCAAGCCACGATTCCGGACCTGTGACATCACTACTTCGGCTTCTCAACCAGTCCACTGGTTGTGATATTTTAGTACATCACAACATCCTATGTGAGTATTTCTTTTACTTATTAAATAAAATTTGAGCTTTTAAAAATACGCTGCACCATTGTGCGCCCCCTGCTTTTTTTCTTCATACCAACAGATCTGGATTTGAGATATAGCTAACAAAGGGATCTGCAGTGTGAAAAGGATGCATCCTGGACTACTATTACCTGCATACTGATCTTTGTGCAAATATATAATTATTTATTGTGATATTGTATACATTCAAGGGGTGTGCAATACGTTTCCAGATGTGCAGTGCTTAGGTAGAGTAGACACGATCTGACTATCTGGTTGTTAACTGTAGTCTCTGACTACAGTTCTTGTGAAACGTCTGGGCACAGAACCGTATATAAGCAGCCCTGTACACAGACAGAAGAAGTCACCATGGTCACTTCCTTCACAAACTCACTATGGAGCTCAACAGAGGCCACTGGAGAATCATGGCCTTCTACGACTACAAGAGTTTTCTGCACGTGTTATTTGCTGGTGTGTTTGCAATTCTCACAATTATAAATTTCACACTGGACAGGAGCACTAGCAAAACGGTATGAATCTATTATCTAACTGGCTGACCAAATCAAACTGGCGTTATTGGTCTAAGAATAAGACCCCGCTCATTACTTTTATGAGCAAGTTCGGTTTCATTTATAATGCCTGTTCCAAAAGAACCCTTTGCGCCCTGTTTCAGGCAGTTCTGCAATCTATCATATTTTGATATTATGGAGCATTAAAAACTGAAGCTGTACATCTATCACATTTTATTTACTTTAAAAAAAATCAAACAAAGCACAGAGATACCATAGGGGCAATCCAATCGCGGGCGAAGGGTGCGAGTTGCTGTTGCAACGGTTGTTAAACGCCAGGGACGGAACAGCATCTCACAAGCCCAGGCGAGCAGTCTTGTGTAAAAAGTTCAAACTTCCGTAAAGTGCGTCTGTTGCCATGCTAACTCGCAGGCGTGAGAGCTTTGATCGCAGCTGATCGACCCAGTATTTAAAATAACGGTTAAATAAAGTATTTCCTTTATCTATAATACGATAATAAAAAACAGGATGGAGTTGATTAAAGTCATCTTCTCCATTAAAAATCCTTTTATCTCTCTGCATTCATCACAACCATATTAGCTTTGTGAAACAGTCCTCCCTACTGCTGTATCTATCTAGCAGGAGCAAAGGAGTGTGGTGAGGTTGGCAGCACTACCAGAATGTCGACAATGGGATTTAAAATGTAAACCTAAGCCTAACCCAGACCTAAAATCATGTGTTGACATTCACAATATCGACGTATCTTTCAGACCATGTCAACGTTATAAACGTTGTCATGACGATTGCATACCTTGAGATTCTTAAGATCTCTGGCATGCACTTGATTACTACATTAAAGCTTTAATTAATCCACAAGATAAAAGGAGGACTTGTTTGGAATTACCTGTTGGTCTGATGTCGGTAAAATAGATTTCTCATAGTCACACTCTGCTGCGATGTCGGCATTCTGTAGCTGGACATCAGCAGCGGCAGAGGATTTCCCATTGCCGTCAAGTATCGCACTGAGGCATTGATGCAACGACGACATATAGCCGACTTTCGCCTTGAGGTTTGCGTGATTCAAAGATACCATTTGAAATAGATTTCTTTCAGACTCCTCAGTCCTATTATCCTTTTTAACCCACATTTTTCTGCGTGGATGCCACGTGTCGTAATAATATTGAAATATGTCTTCAGGACAGATAGCTTTTAGGTCATTCAAATATCGCTCATAGACCTTCAGTGAGCAGGTCTGGGAAAGGATATGGAGAAAGGTTTTAATCTGGGCTTCAACCGTAGTATCCAGGAGGGAGATTCGGCAGTAGAACAAGTTTAGAACCAAATGCATACAGTACCTCAGGTTAGCATGTGGAAAATGGGAACTCAGGTTAATCGGCTGCTGGATATCAGGATTGACTGTCACAAGTTTGACCTTGCCGCTTAGTGTGGGGACAATCTCAGCAAGCAAGCCCGTAAAAAAATCAAAGGCGTCATCCACACCTTTCCTGGCAATGCAATAAGCGCAAGGCGTCCACTCTACTTCTCCCTTTGCCTTGCAGTAGGTGGTGTACAAAGCAAAACTTTGACTAAACTCTAACAAAACATCAATAAAGAGATACTCGGGAAAATTTTGGAGGACGTCTCTCATGGCCGAGGTCATTAGAAAAATGTGCTTCACATGTAGCTTGCCTTCGACAAATACCAGTTTGACCTTTGCTGCGGGGTCGGAAAAGAAGAGAGATTGCAGCTCTCCAAGGACTTGAGTGCGGTCTTCAAACGCGCCAGAGCGAAAACGAAGGAGTCTCTTTAAGTCACTTGGCTCCAGAAACTTCTTAGAGATGTTGTTTGCAACTTGTACTGGTAATCCCACTGCAGGTGATGGCTTGTACTTCTTCTCCGGAGGGGCGTCATTGGTCTCTTCTGCCATGTGGGTATGATGCAAATTGCTTTGGGTGACGATAAGCTTGTCTTTCTGGGGACCCAATGTCAGCTCAATAAATGCTGAACAGTTCTTCCTACATAGAAACAGAAGACAAAAAATACCAAACACATGAAACACTGTCCCTTTAAAACACACACACACACACACAGTGCCAGTCAAAAGTTCGGACACCTTCTTATTCAACTGAATGAGGTGGCGTGTCCAAACTTTTGCCTGGTACTGTATATAAATATTACAATAGATTAGATACTGTATGACCACCATGTGTTAAGACTGTTCTAGTTAGAAAAAGCTTGAGCTGGATATAGAGATTTTTGTTTACTTACTGGAAAATCTCTCTCTGATTCCATCTTGGGGACGCTGCACACTTACTGCTGGGTTAGAGTGTGTGGGTAAGGAGTTTGGCACAGAACCTATAGAAAACCAACTCCTCCCCCTTCCAACCCCTCCCATCTCCAGCCTGACCAACAAGTACCTCAGTTAACGTTTAGCCAAACCGAAAGAGACAAAACAGAACCAATAAACCAGACAAATACACGGGAGGGATCGCAGCGTCCCCCAGATGGAATCAGAGAAAGATTTTACAGTAAGTAAGCAAAAATCCCTATTTCTCTGTCATCCATCTGGGGGACGTTGCACACTTACTGCTGGGATTTCCCAAAGCAAGCTAATTAGAGGAGGGAGACACAGACGGCATAGCAGTCTGTAAAATCTGACGCCCAACAGAGGCAGTCTCCAAACCAAAAGTATGAAACCGATTAAACTTTATGAAAGGTATGCACGGTCGACCAGGTCGCTGCTCTACACAACTGCTCAACAGATACACATCCGCGATCAGCCCAAGAGGCTCCAACAGCTCTAGTCGAATGAGCCCTTATTTGTTCAGGAACAGCAACATTAAAAGATACATATGCCTGTCGAATAGCCGAAGTCACCCAACGAGCCACCGTGTTTTTAGAGGCCGGCCAACCCCGCTTGGGTGCGTCAATCAAAACCAACAATGTATCCGTACGACTAATAGATTTGGTACGAGACAAAAATGAGTAAAGCCCTAACCACGTCCCATAAGACCAAATGGTTATTCTCTCCAGAGGAAGATGGAGTAAACGCCAGAAGTACAATGTCCTGGTTTAGGTGGAAAGCCGACACCACCTTTGGAAGAAACGAAGGCTTCGTACGCAAAACCACTCGATCATCATGAAAAACCAACAAAGGCCGCCTGCAAGAAAGGGCCGCCAACTCCGAAACACGTCTGGCCGAAGCAATAGCCAAAAGGAAAACAACCTTGAGTGTGAGGAACCTTAAGTTCACAGATTCCAATGGTTCAAACGGAGAGCCGTGAGAACCAAATTTAAGTCCCATGGCGGAACCGGGGGAACATATGGCAATTGAATTCTAAGTACTCCCTTGAAGGAATGTCTGGACCTCTGGAATGAGAGCCAATCGTTTCTGAAAAAGCACTGACAAAGCGGAAACCTGCCCTTTAAGGGAGGAAAGTCGTAGGCCTTTGGCGAGACCATCCTGAAGGAAAGACAACAGCCGAGGTAGACTAAATAGATCTGGTGTGAATCTGCGTTTCTCACAACAAGCAATGTAAATACGCCACACCCTGTGATAAATTCCAGAAGTCCCTGATTTCCTAGCTTGGTGCATTGTGTTCACGACTGGACGAGACAAACCTTTTGCTCTTAAAATGCTGGATTCAAGAACCATGCCGTCAAAGCCAAACGACTTAAATCTGGGTGGCGACACGGTCCTTGAAGAAGATCTGGTCGCAGAGATAGGAGGTATGTCGCGCAGAAGTGTGTACCACTGGCGACGCGGCCAATCCGAAACCACAGGAATGACTGGCAGGCCTTCTCGGCAGATTCGTTGAAGTAGACGTGGAATTAGAGGAATCCGTGGAAACACATATCCTAGGTGAAACTGCCATGGAGCTGTCAAAGCATCGATGAGTGTTGCCTGGAGGATCCTGTGTACGCGACCCATATTGAGGGATCTTTTTGTTGAGATGAGACGCCATCAGATCTATGTCGGGCATGCCCCACAGAGACACTAGAGCAAGAAACACCTCCTGGTGCAGCTCCCACTCTCCCGGGTGAACTGTGTGACGGCTTAAGAAATCGGCTTCCCAATTTTCGACTCCCAGAATGTGAATCGCGGAGATGGCCAGAACCCAATGCTTCGCCCACCTGAGAATATGAGAGACTTCTTTCATGGCGTGACAGCTTCGAGTTCCGCCTTGTCTGTTTATGTAAGCCACCGCCGTGGCGTTGTCGGACTGAATAAGCACTGGATGACCCTGGACCATGGTCTGTATTTGAATGAGAGAATACCAGATCGCTCTCAATTCCAAAATGTTGATCTGTAACTTACATACCTGACTGCTCCAGAGTCCCTGAAAAAGTGATGGGTTTGAAACACCGTTCCCCAACATGCGAGACTGGCGTCTGTGGTGAGTAACATCGAATACTAAATTGTGAACGGAGCTCCCCTGGTCAGATTGTGGCTGTGAAGAAACCAGTGGAGAGATTGACAAGTCTGTACAGACAACTGCAACAATTGTGATTCCAGGTGAGGTCCCATCAGAGTCCAACAGCTGAGAAGTTGAGCTTGAAGGGATCGGGCATAAAATCTGGCATATGCCACTGCCACGAAGGATGCTACCATTTTTCCTAACACCTGAATGCATCTGAGAACTGAGACTATCGGTGATTGTAACAGTGATCGAATTCTGGACCGTAGGTCCCGAATATTTTCCTGAGGAAGAAACGCTTTCATTCTGACTCCAAGTGTCGAATAACAGTCCTATAAACACCATCTTCTGAGAAGGAAGCAGTGACATTTTGGAAAATTTATTATCCACCCGAAAGACTGCAGGGTGTCTATTGTGAGCAATAAGTGTAGAACAGTCTCTGATGGAGCCTTAATTAGTAGATCGTCCAAGTAAGGAGTAATGTTGACTCCCTGACACCTCAGTACCGACACGACATGGCCCATGATTTTTGTAAAACACCCGAGGGGCCGTGGAGAGTCTGAACGGGAGAGCCTGAAACTGAAAGTGCCAAGGGCCGACTGCAAATCTCAGAGGATATTGGTGACCTGTCCAAATGGGAACATGTAGGTATGCATCCTTTACAGTTTAATGTCTATGGAAGCCAAATATTCCTCCGGTTCCATGGACGCGATAATGGAATGAATGGATTCCATTTTGAATTTCTGGACAGAGAGATATGGATTTAATGATTTGAGATTTAAAATGGGCTGAAACGAACAGACCGGTTTGTTTACGAGAAAAAGACCAGAGTAAAAGCCTTGACCTTTTTGGTGGTTGGGAACTGGAAAAATCAATCCGTTGTGCAAAAGCTTGGCCGTCGCTTGAAGGAGAGCTTGCCGTCTGGAAGGATTGCTTGGGAGAGGAGTGGCGAAAAATCGGTGTGGGACTGGTTCCTTGAGGTCTAATGCTATGTACACATTGTGCGATCCCATACGATACAATATCGTATGATATTGTATAAGATATCAGATCGGATCGTGTGTACACAATACAAACAATGTCAAACGATGTCTAGAAACAGTGTCATCACTTGAGTTCAAAACCACACAATATCGCATGCAACCCGCGGGAGCGCGCACGTCAGATCATGCATACAAATTATGCAATATCATTTAGGACTTAACAATATCGTTCAGATTGTGAACGATATTGCATAGTGTGTATGGGCCATTAGATATATCCTCGGGAGATGACCCACGTCTCCCACTGATCTGGTTTCGACAGGAGCCACACTTCCTTGAACTATAGTAACTGAGCCCCTACCACCAGTGATCCCTCTGGAGACCTCGAAACGTCATGCAGCAAGGCTTCACCTACATAAGTCAAAGCTTCAGAAATGTGTTCCGCCAATTGAATAGCCTCCAATAGGTCGTCAGACTGCATTCCAGCCACCACTTGTGCAAACCAGTCATCCACGGTCCTTAAGAACCCAAGCTCCAGCAAGGATTGGACGAAGAAATACCTGATAGGAAAATAGAGGCAATTTAAAAATATCGGCAAAATGTGAATAGGAAGGGAAGACAGCCACTTGTCTTTTCTGCCTTTTGAAAAAGGCTGTTGAAGTTTCCGCCAGTACCGTATCCTGGAGATTAAGAGTCTAACGAATAGCTTCTATCAGTAATCTAACCCCACTCTAGTTGTACTTGTCACCTGTTTACAGGGACTAAGTACAGTACCTCAGAAAACCAAAGAAAACAACAAAAAACCCTAACTAAAATCTATAGGGAAAGAAACGGTGTCTGTACTCTACAGGCACAAAACTGAGGTACTTGTTGGTCAGGCTGGAGATGGGAGGAGATAGTTTTCTATAGGTTCTGTGCCAAACTACATACCCACACACTCTAACCCAGCAGTAAGTGCGCAGCATTCCCCAGATGGATGACAGAGAAAATACACATGTTGAAAGTTGGGAATCTCATGCCTTAAATCATGTAACTAATCAATATTGGCACTTGTGCAGCTGGATTGTTTCCTGAAGATTCTGCCCTTATGTCATGAGATCTTGCAATAGCTGTGAAATTAGTTGTCCTAATTTAATTAATTAAAATCTTTGGTTTAATTAGAACCAACCCTTGCCCCCTTAGACAATCAAAGGGCAGAGTTCTGCAAAGAAGTGGAACGCTTCATTGGTATTTAATGAAAAACATACAGTACGATAAAATTATCTTTAGATTTAATTGTCATTAGTGCTGGTAGGGTAAACTTGCCGGCACTGTGACAGCCTAAGGAAGGAAATCTCGAATAATCTCACGCCGCTGGGATCGGCTTAGGGCGGCTTGGCATTATCAATAGTGAAGTGCAGTGGTTGAAGGTCTGGGGCAATCTGCTTAAGCCATGTTCTCTGTGACGCATCACACGCTATCTTCTATCCATCTGGGTGTGTATTATTTAGGCACTGTATGGTATTCTTTTAGGCTCCATTCTGCAGACATGTCCAAACATCTTTAACACTTAACTGACATTTTTTCCCCAAAAAAACTCAGAAATTGTCAGGTTTATTGTATAAGTGAATTAGGCGAAGAACATGTATTTAAACTTATCCAACATGATTTGGTTTCTCAAACATCGGCAAACACTGCGTTTTCCCCAGCGGCTGTTCATTTGAGCTGTTGTAACCAGGTATACACTGGGGGGGAGTTTAATTTATGTTTCCTGTGTGTACAAAGCTGGGCAGGGTGCACATTATACATACCTACACAGACAATTTAGAATACAAAATCCAACAGGCTAAGGAGTCTATTTACTAAGAGTTGGATGGAGATAAAGTGGACAGAGATAAAGTACCAGCCAATCAGTGTCTAACTGCCATGTCACAGGTTGGGTCTGAAAAATGACAGTTGGGAGCCGATTGGGTGGGACTTTATCTCCATCCAAGGCTTAGTAAATAGACCCCTTAATCTAGGATTCAACAGGTTCTTTTAAGGAGTCATGGAAGATTTGTATCGCCAGGCTCCCCCAATCACTGTGTTCAGCAGTTATCTGGAGACAGTGGCTGAGACCTGTGTACAGGGGAGCCGGAAGGTCCTTGTGAGACTTGCTGCTGCCGGAAGATAATCTTCCCGCAGTCACACAGAGGGCATTTAGCTGGTCACATCAGATGCGACCATGTCAGGAAAAGCCCAGTCTGGTGTGGTTGCATCTGATGTCACCATGCCAAGCAAGTGGTTAAATGCGGTCTTTTTCTCCAGTGGTCTCTTAGTTTTACTTGCAGGATGTTTCATAGGCACCTCATTTGGAAACGTTCTAGCTTTGCTAGTTTGCTTTTTAGGATTGTCCATGATTCTGATGCATATAAAGTAATATCGTTCTAACCGATGCGGTGAATGCCTTAATTTTTGTGCCAATAGTAATGTCCTGTTAGTTCCAGAGACCTTTTTTCAGAGATGGAAAGACAGCTGTAGCACAACCTATACGACATGATGTCACCTGTAGTGCCTGTTGCCATTATTAGTTGAACCCAGGTATTTAAAAAGGTATCCACTTGTTCAATGAGGTTTCCCATCTAGGTATAGCTGCAGACGTAGTTCCAGTAAAAATGTACCTGTTTTTTTCTGCATTTATTTGTAAGCCAAGTTTTGCTGCATTTGTGCGGAGTTTATTTAGGATGTTTTGGGCCACCATGCATATTTTTGGTTATGAAGACAATACCAGCAGTTATCTGGAGACAGTGGAGGAGACCTGGGTAACAGGGGAGCTGGGAGGTCCTTCTGACTAGATCTGTGAGGCCAATAGCAGTGCCCATTAATTATTTAATGGATACAAATGGGTAAAATTATCAGTGGATACGCTGTTGTAATCAGTATTCCGAGTAGCTAAATAAGCCAGGTGAAAGGCAAGTATCATGGTTGGAACAATGGTTAAAAATACATTGGTTTGAAAGCCAAGGCTGCCCAACAATGATTGGTCAAACTGTCCAGCTACAATGGTACTACAAGTAAGAAAAGTGGACTTCTATCACAAGTATGTATGTGCAGAGAAATTGTTTGATATATAGGACCAGAAGCCCAAATGTACCTTTAAATCTGGTTACTCCACATGGCACTTGTATAGAAGGATGAGTACAATACAGCAGTGGTGTGCCTAAATTATCAGTTTATTTTTTATCTTTAGCAAGCACACACGAGCGACGAAAACAAAAACACACAGTGTTAACAGTGCAGTGTGTCTAATAATTTTACCATGTGACAGACAAAAAGCCATTTTAGACAATCAAAATTAAATGTGGGTTGGATTTAGCAGAACAGTAGTCTTGTACAGACCTTTGGGAATGACGGTTGCAAAATTGGAACTACTGCCAATAAAGTCAAACAATCACCTATATGGTCAATCCAATTACCCGCAAATACATGACTGGTGCAAGCTAGCAAGGCAACAGATGGGAGCCTGAACTGACATAAAAGAGGATTTTGGTACTTACCGATAAATCCATTTCTCTGAATCCTCTAGGGGACACTGGAGTCCTATACAGTAGGGGTGTGAAGCTTGCAACCGGAGGTGTGGCACAATCTAAAATTAGCATTGTGTGCACAGCCGGCTCCTCCCCCTTCACATCCCTCCTCCCTCAGTTTGGAAAATTTGACTGAGAGAATAGGACATGATACTATAGCACCTGGCGAGGAACCGAACCGTACAACATATCAAACAGTATCCAAGAAACAGTTAACCGAAAAACGAACGCTGTTTGTACGAACTGTTCAAACAAGAACTTCGAACACAGCAGGCTGACAGCACCGAGGCGGGCGTCCAGTGTCCCCTAGAGGATTCAGAGAAATGGATTTATCGGTAAGTACCAAAATCCTCTTTTCTCTTTCATCCACTAGGGGACACTGGAGTCCTATACAGTAGGGGACGTCCCAAAGTTATCCCCAAGGGAGGGAGTGCTGTCGGTGGCCTGCAAAACTAAACGTCCGAACTTAAGAGTCTCCGGACGCAAAGTAATCAAACCTGCAATAATTCGTGAACGTGTGGGCTAAAGACCACGTTGCCACTCTGCAAAGTTGAGTAGTGGAAGCACCTCTGGCATCCGCCCATGAGGCCCCACTGAGCGGGTGGTAGGAGCACCCGCCTGAACCGAAACCTGTGTTACAGGAAATATAAGCTTGCCGAATGGCAAGTCAAATCCGTCTAGACAAAGACTGCATAGGTGCAGGCCAAAACTTCCGTGGCCCATCTAAAACCAAAACAAATGGTCCGACCTTTGGAAAAGTCGATGTAACCTACACGTATACCCCTAAAAACTCGGACAACATGCAAAGACACGTCCCCATCTGCAAGACCCTAGGAAGAGGGGACCATGCATGGCTGGTTTACGTGAACCCCCGAAACAAACTTAGGAAGGAAATCTGTTCCTGTACAGAATTCCGTCCTATCCGCATGAAAATTGAAAAAGGGACGTCTACCCTGTAAGGCTCCCAACTCATGAACCCGCCTGGCCGAAACCAAGGCAAGCAATAATGTGATCTCCCAAGAGAGATATTTCTGGTCTTTCTTGCAAACGGCTCAAAAGGTGGAGTTCTCAAAAAAACTCCAACTCCAAAATTAAGTCCCCCGGCTCAGTGGGAGGACGAAAAGGGGAACGTATGCTCAGAACCCCCAGTAAAAAGGTTTGACTTCTGGCAAGGATGCCAACCGCCGTAGAATATAGGATGGAGAGAGCTGAAAATTGAACCTTCAGAACGCCCAGTATCAGTTTTACCTCTAGACCGGCCTGAAGGAATATAGAAGTCTGGATAAGTGGAAGTTCGTCGAATTCCACCCACGTACTTGACACCAGGCCATATATCTCTTCCAATCTATGTAGTAGTACATGATTATGACCAGCTATTTAGCGATAAACATCGTAGAAATGGCCGTTCTTGGTATCTCTGTCTCTTAAGATCCGGGTTTCAAGAGCCACGCCGTTAAACTCGACCTGTGCAGGACTGGTGTTGAAACGGTCCCCGATATAACAGGTCCTCCCTCCGAGGCCACCGCCAAGGATCTTCCCCTAGTAATCCTGGCAGTTCTGTGTACAACTGTGGGACCAGTCTGGTGCGATCAGGAGCGCCCACATTCGTTCTCTTTTCAACCCTTTCGGAAACCTGGGTATGAGTGGGAAAGGAGGAAAACTGTAAACCCTCCTGCAACACCAAGGAAGCGTTAATGCGTCCACTCCGTCTGCTGCTGGATCCCTTGTCCTGGACACATATCTGGGCAGATGATGGTTTTGTCAAGACGTCATTAGGTCCACTTGACGTAGAACCCATCTGCATACCACCATGTCGAACATCCGTGTAGGCACCACTCTCCCGGATGCATGTCCTGGTGACATGAGAGAATCTGCTTTCCCAGTATTCATCCCCTGGAATGAACACCGTCAAGAGGATGATGCATCGCCTTTCTGCCAACAACAAGAAACTTGTGTCAGCCCTTGGCGCCTTCATGCTCATTGTTCCTCCTTGACAGTTTAAGCAAGCCGTCGTCATGCCATTGTCCGACCGTATCCCGACGTGTTGACCCATGACTAGGTCTTCGGCTAAGTACACCGCTCTCAGTTCGAGAATGTACATGGGCAGGCTGCTCTCCAGTAACGTCCATCTGCCCTGAAACTGATGTTCCTCTAAGACGACACCCAAACTTCTGAAACTGTCGTCTGTTATCAGGATCCTCTAATCCCAAATGCCGAATCTCTAGCCAGCTGCGAGATTCCTATGTAACTACCACCAAATTAAGGAGGTTCGTATGCGCGGTGGAAACCGGATTCTTCGATATAGAAACCAGTGCGAACTTGCTCCCTAAGCAATGAGGTTTATCTGGAATTGTTGAAAATGAAGTCTGCCGTATTGGAGAGCCTCGAACGATTCCACCATTGTTCCGAGAAGATGCACACAGAGGTGTAGCGAAACCGTGTGTGTGTCCGCAGTTCCTGAGCCACTATGCTCTGCAGGACCGGGACCTTGCACTCTGGTAAGAACACTCCCAAGTGTACCGTGTCCAAGAGGAGACTGAGGAATTGAATCTGTTGAGTTGGCATGAGGATGGGTTTCTGGAAATTTACAATCCACCCATGTTGCATGAGAAATAGATGAGAACTCTGAACATCCTTGATCAACTGTTCCCATGCCTTGATCCGGAGATCGTCTAGAGACGGTACAAACGTGACACTCAACAAACTCAATCCTGCAACCATGAGTGCCATGGGCTTCGTAAAGATTTGTTTTGATGATAGACCTAATGGCAAGGCCCAGAATTGGCAGCGATCCATCACCAGTGCGAACCCTACTCAGCCTGGTGAGGAGCCCAGATTTGGATATGCAGACATGCATCCTGTATGCTTTCTGAGGGCAGTGGGGCAATCCCGTTGTAAACAAACTGACGGAGTTCTTTGTGAAAATCCAGTTTGTTGGGAGATTATGTTGTTTATGTAAAGGTCTGGTGAGGTTGTGGCCCAGATGTCCATAAAACCTTCCAGACGTGAGCCCACCAACGGGGACCCCAGGTGAGCTGTTAGGCTGTCATGCCACGGTTTTGTCAGCAGGTTTATCCTGCTTTCTGGTTGCTGCCTGTGAGCGGCCTCTCCTCTGCCCCCACGTACTTGTGTACCGAAACCTCTTCCCCGGGTTCAAAAAGGACAGCGATCTAAATGAAATGAAAAACTGGTCCCAAAGAACCTCTCCGAACCTGTGGAGTGGTTCTTGTATAAGGCGCAGGCATAAAGGTGGACTTTCCTGCAGTAGCCTGCAAAATCCACTTATCCAACTGTAGACCGAAAAGCATTTCACCCCCAAAGGGGGTGGATTCTACCGCCTTCATGGTGTTAGAGTCTCCCTGCCATTCTCCGAGCCATAAAATCCATCTAACCAATATGGGAGATGCGCGATGCTATCCTGCTAATATCCTTTGAGGCTTGACACAAGCATGAAACAGATTCATGACTGTGTTCCGCCCGTTGGGTAATCTTTCCTAAGCTATTTTTCCTAAATAGCCTGTACAATACGTCCAGACCATGCTCCCATGGCCCTGTAGACCCAAGTTCAGATGATCGCAGGTTTCTGTGTTGCACCTGCTGCTACCAATACTTTGCCGTGCAAAATCGTCACGTTAAGTATTGGTAAGATTGTCTTCTTCGACAACCTTCCTAGGGAAGCATCCACTACTGGTGGGTTCTCCCACTTAACCATTACACCCATAGGCAGGGGGATAAGTGACTTGAGACCACTTTTTTTTTTTTTTCCCGGAAATTTAAAATGTTTGTCAGGGGATTAACAAGCCTCTTCCATTTGAGATTGGAGGGATTTAGGAATGGCAAATACTACTGAACGCGGCTTTTGGGATTCGAACAATTCGAATTCTTCTTCCATTACCGCTTCAAATAAAGACTCAAGACCTGAGATTGCCGTGTCCTTTTCTGGAAAATCGGCGCTTTAGGTTAGATTCAATGAACTCACCTTCCTCTGCATTAATGAGAAGACCCTCTTCCTCATTCCGGTATAATAGGAAGAGGTCTCTTAACTGCCTTGCGCACATTCGTTTCTGTATGTGTGGGTGGCATTAACCTGATGAGAAATTCCTCCACCAATCTTAGTCTTATTCTATTTGCAAAGTTGAGCGTGTTCCCTTCCTTCAAGCTTTCTGCAACCGCAATCTGGTTTAGCGTGCTTGGCTGGTGTTTTTGACTGAAACAGCAGACACACACATATAGAATATTCAGCGGTACTTTCACCCTTTTAATTAGGTAGAGAAAGACCGTAGGGATGATGCAAACGATAGCCTTTACCTGGCCGGCTGTGTCTCCAGAATTAAACTATTATTATTATCTTCCATATAACAGCCGTCTTACAACCCTTGCACCTCCAACTGTGAATCAGCTTTTATGAGCGGGGTTGATGTTCAGTTGCATCCCTTTATTTTCACAGGATCTTTTAAATAGAAGTCCTTGAAAATATAAAGCATAAGATGTATGATTAATATACAGGAAGGATCCTTTGCAGCAGCGACCACTATTCACCAGAAGAGGGAGCCAAATCCTCTGTATTTTTAACAGGCCAGATTTCTCATAAGTAGAGGGAGCACTCATATTTTAATATAAGACCCCACCCCTTATTCTGACTGGCCAGACCTCATGTCCCCACGAAGAGGGGCGTGTTCTTGCTAACAGTGACGTTTGGCGCCTCTTAGTCCCGAAAAATGGCCGCATTTGAAAATTTGGTGACACCTCAAGTACATCTAGAAAGGTACCCTGTGGCCGCCGGAGCCCCTAATGTCCCAGCGCTAGTTGTTTACCTGCTCCACGTTAGGAAACGATGGAGCCCCTAGTCTGCCGTGGCCTCCCGTCCTCGCAGCGCGTCCCATAGCGAGACGCCTCTGCTGCATGAGTCACCCTCCACCGTCTCTCCCGCTCTCCTCCCCATGCTGCACCGCGGAGTAACCTCGCCGCGTGTGCAGCGTAGGAGCGGGAAGGGACGGCTGCAGCCGGCCGGGGGGCTGGTAGACTGTGACAGTGTCTCTGTGAGGCGGCGGCGTGAGGTGCCACGTTATTACGTCCGCTCACTCCTGCTACGGCTACACTGATCTCCCCACTGCTTTAACCTCGGAGATCAGTGTGTAAAAAAAAAAAAATTGACGCAGCGCTCACTGAAGAGGGGACGCAGGGAGAGCTGGCTGGAGGTACTGGATAAAGCTGTGGAGGGAGGGAGGGAGAGCGGGGGACGCCGCGCTGCTATTGTTGTAATAAATAGTCAGATGGCAGCAGCGTGGTGTGGGGTTAAGAAACTGGGGCTTCTGTTACTACCAGTACTCACGACACCTCTGAGTCCTCCTCCCGTTGAGAGATCTATATCCCTTTAGCTGGGATCCTCGTCTCTCCACACTGCAGACACTTGTCCTCCTTTTACTAGGTGGACGGAGTCCTTTATTCTGTTAGTTAAGCCTGCACCCTCCTTCCATTTAGGTGGGATTGGGCATCGTCTCTTTTTTCCTGTGCTCAAGCCTGCACCCTCCTTCCATTTAGGTGGGATTGGGCAGCTTTCCTTAGGAAAAAAGCCTGCACCCTCCTTTTAGTTAGGAGGGATTGGGCCAGTATAAAACAATAAAAATTAAAAATATAAATAAATAAAATAAGTAAATTGTCTTCATGGAGCAGGAGCTCCCATCTTGTGCTTCCTCCTCCTGGCACAATTTTCCAAACTGAGGGAGGAGGGATGTGAAGGGGGAGGAGCCGGCTGTGCACACAATGCTAATTTTAGATTGTGCCACACCTCCGGTTGCAAGCTTCACAGCCCTACTGTATAGGACTCCAGTGTCCCCTAGTGGATGAAAGAGAAAAGTGCTCGCAGTCACTCCCTGGCCTTCCCCAGCTGAAGAGGAGACCTGCAGCCAGACACAGCTCTCACTGTGGAGGAACTAGTTGAACTCCCTGTACTATCCCCCTGCCCACTTTTTCCTCCATTAAGTTAAATCTTCTCCACTGTGGCAGACTCGGTGGAATAAATGCATGTCCTGGATTCATATGACTTGCCTGTGGAAGTCCTGCCAATACCTCTTTCATGTAGCTACGGAGAACAGTGGCAAGCTACCACACATTAAAATATAAGAAATGAAAGCATAAGGATTGGCATACCAGCTGCAAGAAAGCTGCGCCCAGCTGTACTTCAAGACCTCGGCCATGTTTGATGTAGCAAGGACTTCATCCACTTCCTCTTCACTGAGCGACGAAGACAAATTAAGTAAGTATTTCTCTTGAGTCCATCCTTGCAAGTAGATGCAAAAGTCGTCCCAACTCTGAAATTCTTTCCCAATTAGCTGCATTTTTAATGTATCGTCACAATCCTGCGGGGAAAAGAAAGTATATTAGTCTTCAGTGATGACATGATGCGTTAAGGTAAAGATTACGTATTCATTCCACTTTTACAATAACCTATACAAAAACCAAGACAAGCTTAGAGCACATCCAAAAGTGATCCTAGGTCACTTCTGACACAAAGACCCGTGGATATCTTTACACCAGAGGTTCCCAAACTCTGCCATTACAATCCAGACGGTTAAATAAAATTGACTGAGATACTAAGTAAGTCCGCTGTGCTCAAATATGGATATCCTTAAAACCTGGTCTGTAATGGCAGAGTTTGGTAGAAATTTGCTGTACACAGATCACCAGACATATCTGATAGCTAAAACTCGGACATACACGATTTAGCTTAGCATCCCATAACACAAACGTCAGATAATGTAACTTTCAATGGAGCTTTAACACTCTCAAATGACAGAAAGGCTTACGTTACCCATGAGACACGCCAAGTGCAATACTCTATTGCAGCATTAAAGATGAATGCTACACTCTGGTGCACTACCTCTTTTCAGAGGAAGAGAGGGATTTCTGCATTCCTGGTCTATTGCTATATCTTGAGTTAGTAACCAAAGCTGTTCCAGCAGAGATTTATAGCAAGGAGCTTGATGCACTAACGTCATGTTAACAATCAATATTACCATACACGCACACCCTACCTTTGCCACAGGTCTTCCTCCTTCCAAAATCAGCTCTGCGGAAAGCGACTGCCCAAGGGAAAGAAAGCAGGAAAGAGTAAAAAAAATAAGAATTTACTCACCGGTGATTCTATTTCTCGTAGTCCGTAGTGGATGCTGGGTACTCCGTAAGGACCATGGGGAATAGACTGGCTCCGCAGGAGACTGGGCACTCTTTAAAGAAAGATTAGGTACTACATCTGGTGTGCACTGGCTCCTCCCTCTATGCCCCTCCTCCAGACCTCAGTTAGGGAAACTGTACCCGGAAGAGCTGACATTACTAGGAAAGGATTTGGAATCCAGGGTAAGACTCATACCAGCCACACCAATCACACCGTACAACTTGTGATAACTATACCCAGTTAACAGTATGAACAGCTGAGCCTCATTCAACAGATGGCTCAGAACAATAACCCTATAGTTAAGCAATAACTATATACAAGTATTGCAGAAGTCCGCACTTGGGACGGGCTCCCAGCATCCACTACGGACTACGAGAAATAGAATTACCGGTGAGTAAATTCTTATTTTCTCTGACGTCCTAGTGGATGCTGGGTACTCCGTAAGGACCATGGGGATTATACCAAAGCTCCCAAATTGGCGGGAGAGTACGGATGACTCTGCAGCACGAATGAGCAAACTCAAGGTCCTCCTCAGCCAGGGTATCAAACTTGTAGAATTTTGCAAACGTGTTTGATCTCGACCAGGTAGCAGCTCGGCAAAGTTGTAAAGCCGAGACCCCTCGGGCAGCCGCCCAAGAAGAGCCCACCTTCCTTGTGGAATGGGCTTTTACTGATTTAGGATGCGGCAGTCCAGCCGCAGAATGAGCTTGCTGAATCGTGCTACAGATCCAGCGAGCAATAGTCTGCTTAGAAGCAGGAGCACCCAGCTTGTTGGGTGCATGCAGGATAAACAGCGAGTCAGTTTTTCTGACCCAAGCCGTCCTGGAAACATAGATTTTCAGGGCCCTGACTACGTCCAGCAACTTGGAATCCTCCAAGTCCCGAGTAGCCGCAGGCACCACAATAGGTTGGTTCAAATGAAACGCTGATACCACCTTAGGGAGAAATTGGGGACGAGTCCTCAATTCTGCCCTGTCCATATGGAAGATCAGATAGGGGCTTTTACATAACAAAGCCGCCAATTCTGACACACGCCTAGCCGAAGCTAAGGCCAATAGCATGACCACTTTCCACGTGAGATATTTTAGCTCCACGGTCTGAAGTGGCTCAAACCAATGTGATTTTAGGAAATCCAACACAACGTTGAGATCCCAAGGTGCCACTGGAGGCACAAAAGGGGGCTGAATATGCAGCACTCCCTTGACAAACGTCTGAACTTCAGGCAGTGAAGCCAGTTCTTTTTGAAAGAAAATAGACAGGGCCGAAATCTGGACTTTTATGGATCCCAATTTTAGGCCCATAGTCACTCCTGACTGTAGGAAGTGCAGAAATCAACCCAGCTGAAATTCCTCTGTTGGGGCCTTCATAGCCTCACACCAAGCAACATATTTTCGACATATGCGGTGATAATGTTTTGCTGTCACATCCTTCCTAGCTTTTATCAGCGTAGGAATGACTTCAACCGGAATGCCCTTTTCCATCAGGATCCGGCGTTCAACCGCCATGCCGTCAAACGCAGCCGCGGTAAGTCTTGAAACAGACAGGGCCCCTGCTGCAGCAGGTCCTGTCGGAGCGGCAGAGGCCAAGGGTCCTCTGAGATCATTTCTTGTAGTTCCGGGTACCAAGTTCTTCTTGGCCAATCCGGAACGATGAGTATAGTTCTTACTCCTCTCCTTCTTATTATCCTCAGTACCTTTGGTATGAGAGGAAGAGGAGGGAACACATAAACCGATTGGTACACCCACGGTGTCACTAGAGCGTCCACAGCTATCGCCTGAGGGTCCCTTGACCTGGAGCAATATCTTTTTAGCTTTTTGTTGAGGCGGGACGCCATCATGTCCACCTGTGGCCTTTCCCAACGACTTACAATCAGCTGGAAGACTTCCGGATGAAGTCCCCACTCTCCCTGGTGGAGGTCGTGCCTGCTGAGGAAGTCTGCTTCCCAGTTGTCCACTCCCGGAATGAACACTGCTGACAGTGCTATCACGTGATTCTCCGCCCATCGGAGAATCCTTGTGGCTTCTGCCATTGCCATCCTGCTTCTTGTGCCGCTTTGTCGGTTTACATGGGCGACCGCCGTGATGTTGTCTGACTGAATCAGCACCGGCTGGTTTTGAAGCAGGGGTTTTGCTTGACTTAGGGCATTGTAAATGGCCCTTAGTTCCAGAATATTTATGTGTAGGGAAGTCTCCTGACTCGACCATTGTCCTTGGAAGTTTCTTCCCTGAGTGACTGTCCCCCAACCTCTGAGGCTTGCATCCGTGGTCACCAGGACCCAGTCCTGTATGCCGAATCTGCTGCCCTCGAGAAGATGAGCACTCTGCAGCCACCACAGCAGAGACACCCTGGCCCTCGGGGACAGGGTGATCAGCCGATGCATCTGAAGATGCGATCCGGACCACTTGTCTAACAGATCCCACTGAAAGATCCTTGCATGGAACCTGCCGAAGGGAATTGCTTCGTAAGAAGCTACCATCTTTCCCAGGACTCGCGTGCAGTGATGCACCGACACCTGTTTTGGTTTTAGGAGGTCTCTGACCAGAGATGACAACTCCTTGGCCTTCTCCTCCGGGAGAAACACCTTCTTCTGTTCTGTGTCCAGAATCATACCCAAGAACAGCAGACGCGTCGTAGGAACCAGCTGCGACTTTGGGATATTTAGAATCCAGCCGTGCTGTTGTAGCACTTCCTGAGATAGTGCTACTCCGACCAACAACTGCTCCATGGACCTCGCCTTTATAAGGAGATCGACCAAGTACGGGATAATTATAACTCCCTTCTTTCGAAGGAGTATCATCATTTCGGCCATTACCTTGGTAAATACCCTCAGTGCCGTGGACAGACCAAACGGCAACGTCTGGAATTGGTAATGGCAGTCCTGTACCACAAATCGGAGGTACTCCTGGTGAGGTGGGTAAATGGGGACATGTAGGTAAGCATCCTTGATGTCCAGTGATACCATATAATCCCCCTCTTCCAGGCTTGCAATAACCGCCCTGAGCGATTCCATTTTGAACTTGAACTTCCTTATATAAAAGTGTTCAAGGATTTCAAATTTAGAATGGGTCTCACCGAACCGTCTGGTTTCGGTACCACAAACATTGTGGAATAGTAACCCCGTCCCTGTTGAAGGAGGGGAACTTTGATTATCACCTGCTGGAGGTACAGCTTGTGAATTGCCGCCAGTACTACCTCCCTGTCCTTGGGAGTAGCTGGCAAGGCTGATTTGAGGTAACGGCGAGGGGGAGACGTCTCGAACTCCAGCTTGTATCCCTGAGATACCACTTGTAGAACCCAGAGATCCACCTGTGAGCGAACCCACTGGTCGCTGAAGTTCCGGAGACGGGCCCCCACCGCTCCTGGCTCCACCTGTGGAGCCCCAGCGTTATGCGGTGGACTTAGTGGAAGCAGGGGAGGATTTTTGTTCCTGGGAACTGGCTGTCTGGGGCAGCTTTTTCCCTCTACCCCTGCCTCTGGGCAGAAAGGACGCACCTCTGACCCGCTTGCCTTTCTGAGGCCGAAAGGACTGTACTTGATAATATGGTGCTTTCTTAGACTGTGAGGGAACCGGAGGTGAAAAAGTCGACTTCCCAGCTGTTGCTCTGGATACGAGGTCCGAGAGACCATCCCCAAACAATTCCTCACCCTTATAAGGCAAAACCTCCATGTGCCTTTTAGAATCAGCATCACCTGTCCACTGCCGAGTCCATAATACTCTCCTGGCAGAAATGGACATTGCATTAATTCTAGATGCCAGCCGACAAATGTCCCTCTGTGCATCCCTCATATATAAGACTACGTCTTTAATATGCTCTATGGTTAGCAAAATAGTGTCCCTGTCAAGGGAATCAATGTTATCTGACAGGGAATCAGACCATGCTGCTGCAGCACTACACATCCATGCTGAAGCAATAGCAGGTCTCAGTATAGTACCTGAGTGTGTATACACAGACTTCAGGATAGCTTCCTGCTTTCTATCTGCAGGCTCCTTTAAGGCGGCCGTATCCTGAGACGGCCGTGCCACCTTTTTTGATAAGCGTGTGAGCGCCTTGTCCACCCTAGGGGATGTCTCCCAGCGAAACCTATCCGTTGGCGGGAAAGGGTACGCCATTAGTAACCGCTTAGAAATCACTAGTTTCTTATCTGGGGAACCCCACGCTTCTTCAAACAATTCATTTAACTCATCAGATAGGGGAAAAGTCACTGGCTGCTTTTTCTCCCCAAACATAATACCCTTTTTTGTGGTAACCGGGTTAATGTCAGAAATGTGCAACACATTTTTCATTGCCGTAATCATGCATCGGATGGCCCTTGTGGATTGTACATTTGTCTCATCCTCGTCGACACTGGAGTCAGACTCCGTGTCGACATCTGTGTCTGCCATCTGAGGTAGCGGGCGTTTTTGAGCCACTGATGGCCTCCGAGATGCCTGGGCAGGCGCGGGCTGAGATGCCGGCTGTCCTAAAGCTGAGTCATCAAACCTTTTATGCAAGGAGTTGACACTGTCGGTTAATACCTTCCACATATCCATCCACTCTGGTGTCGGCCCCGCAGGGGGCGACATCACACTTATCGGCACCTGCTCCGCCTCCACGTAAGCGTCCTCATCAAACATGTCGACACAGCCGTACCGACACACCGCACACACACACAGGGAATGCTCTGACTGAGGACAGGACCCCACAAAGTCCTTTGGGGAGACAGAGAGAGAGTATGCCAGCACACACCAGAGCGCTATATAACAGAGGGATTTACACTATACACAAAGTGAATTTTCCCCCAATAGCTGCTTATATCACAATTTGCGCCTAAATTTATGTGCCCCCCCCCTCTCTTTTTTACCCTTTCCGTAGTGTATACTGCAGGGGAGAGCCTGGGGAGTGTCCTTCCAGCGGAGCTGTGAAGAGAAAATGGCGCTGGCTGTGCTGAGGAAGATAGCCCCACCCCTTCAGCGGCGGGCTTCTCCCGCTTTTTTAATAAAAATTATGGCGGGGGATTAGGCACATATACAGTTTAGAACTGTATTATGTGCATTTTGCCACTTAAGGTATACTAATTGCAGCCCAGGGCGCCCCCCCCCCCCCAGCCCCCTGCACCCACCAGTGACCGGAGCGTGTGGTGTGCTGTGGGAGCAATGGCGCACAGCTGCAGTGCTGTGCGCTACCTTATTGAAGACCGGAGTCTTCAGCCGCCGATTTTCTCCGGAATCTTCCGTCTTCTGGCTCTGCAAGGGGGACGGCGGCGCGGCTCCGGGAACGGACGATCGAGGTCGGGCCCTGTGTTCGATCCCTCTGGAGCTAATGGTGTCCAGTAGCCTAAGAAGCACAAGCTAGCTGCAAGCAGGTAGGTTTGCTTCTCTCCCCTAAGTCCCACGTAGCAGTGAGTCTGTTGCCAGCAGATCTCACTGAAAATAAAAAACCTAACAAATACTTTCTTTTTAGTGAACTCAGGAGAGCCCACTAAGTGCATCCAGCTCTGGCCGGGCACAGATTCTAACTGAGGTCTGGGGGAGGGGCATAGAGGGAGGAGCCAGTGCACACCAGATGTAGTACCTAATCTTTCTTTAAAGAGTGCCCAGTCTCCTGCGGAGCCCGTCTATTCCCCATGGTCCTTACGGAGTACCCAGCTTCCACTAGCACGTCAGAGAAAAATAAAATAAAAAAAATTAAAAAAAGCTTCCCTTTCTTCCATATTTGCCTTGATACAAATGACCCCAAGCTGCTTCTTACTTTACTTTGTATTAAGCTACAAGAAAGAGACAGATGACCGTATAAGGTAAAAGATATGGAGAGGATATAGCTAGTAGGCAGTGTACCTAAAAAAGGACTGCTGGCAATTAACTTTTGGGTGTCCTTTGTATTATTGACTTCAGTGGTTGCACAACCTCTCTGGCTCCTTAAAAGTTCTGCTGGCTCCCCTAATGTAGTGGAAAAAGTAAATTATCAATTGATTCAAAGTCTGCCCAACTACTAGAAGACCACCCACTTCACAAAATGTAGGGAAATGAGGCCTGCAACCCATCTGCTTGCTCTGTTACATTTTAAGCCTTTTCTGGCCATATCCATAATGACGTGACATATTCCTGCTCCTTTGGTTATACCCAAAACATTCCAGTCTGACAAAAGAGCTCTAGGAGGAGGGATTTTTGGTGGGAAAAAGCAGAATGTAACTACTCAATGGTGAACTCTGCAAACAGGCTTATAAGCACAATCATAGAAAGTACAGAAAGTGCAAAAATTACCTTATTCAATTCACCAGTAGCGACAATCTCTTCCCCAGCACTGTCTTGGCTCTCGTCAATCTTCTCAAGTGAAGTGTCTAAGTCATAGCTAGAAGCACTTTGGTCTGTCACGCAAGTATTACTGGATTCCGATGGCTCTTGACCATGGCCTTGCTCTTCCACCAGTACGGCATGCAGACATTGGCTCAAAGAGGACAATGACCCCAGGTGTGCTCTTAATTCTTGATGCTTCAGTTTGACATAATTATAAATAGAGTTCTCCACATCGTTTGTTCTACTATCCTTCCCAGACCATAAATTCCAATATGGATGCAAGGTGCCAAAATAGTATTGGAAAATTTCAGCTGGACAAGCAGCCTTTAATTCATTAAGGTACTGCGTATATAGGTCCATAGATGACGCCTGAGCAAGACGGACCAGTAACTCTTTGATTTGGGACTGTTCCATCTGACTCAAGAATGAAATTTTACAATGCATAACATCCAACACAAGGGGTAAGCACAGCTTAATCGTGGCATTGGGAAGCAGCACCTGTATATCCAAAGGATTCTTGGTGTCTGGGCTCAGGGTCAAATGCTTTATTTGCTTATCCAAATCAGGTTGCACTTGCAAAACAGAAAGCATAAGGAACCTTAGGGTCTCTGTGGACAGTTTTCTTGCAAAGCACTGGGCGCACACTTTCCAACTAAAAGTCTCATCCTGGCAAAGCACAGAGTACAGATCAAATTCTTGATTAAGGCCTTGATGGAAAGCAACAAATATGTGTTCTGGAAAATGGTGAAGTAAGGTCTGCATGGCAGACGTCATCAAAAATATATTTTTCACTGTAAACTTATCGTCTATGTAAAGGAGTTTCAATTTTACACCAGGATCAGTATTAAAAAGAGATTCCAATTCATCCAGAAACTGTGACTCCCTGCCAAATGGGAAGTGTAAACGCAGGAGCTTTGTCAAATCTGTTCTATCAATGAATTTGTCAGACACATCAGGAGACACCTTAGCTGGGACATCCACAAAGGGTTCTGGGTTTCTTGTAAAACGAGAAGGAAGGTCAATCTCTGAATCGTGGCTGTGATTGAGGTCGGCCTTTGTGATTATGAGTTTGTCCATTTCTGGGCCCAGTCGCAGCTGAATTGTAGCTGGACAACGCCTCCTGTTAATTAAAAAAATAAAAAAAGTTCTAAAAGGAATTACAGAGAATCCTCTTAAGTCAGTAGCCTGTAAATATATACATAATATATACTTTTTTTGGACAGATGTTTTTAAAACTACACTGCTACCTAAGTAAGCAAACATTTATATTTGCTGCTTTAAACTGGTTGCAAAAGGGAAGCGTAGAAGACCAAGTGGAAGCTTCCGATTGCTACTACCTGAACCTTCTGCAGGCTATCACTAGAGATGAGCGGATTCGGTTTTACTCGGTTTTACTCGGTTCTCAAAACCGAATCTTATTGGCTCACGGATGTCACGTGTTTTGGATAGCCAATAAGATTCGGTTTTGAGAACCGAGTAAAACCGAGTAAAACCGAATCCGCTCATCTCTAGCTATCACAGGTCTGGTTTTCGGCTGGAGCTGGGAGAGTAATAACCAGACCAAGAAGAGCAGCTACATAGAGCAGGTATGGGTCATACAATACAAGATCGACAAACTGTATAATTCTGCTTCCACATTGGTACAGTCTAGTTATACACAAGTATACTTCAAAATGCCTGTAAACCTTTCCAGATGGTAAAAGTAAAGTTACATTATCAGCCATATAGTACTGAGCAGAACCCCAGTAAAAAGATTATTATTTATCAGCTTTTTGTAGGTTTGGAACTAATGCTGAAGCGAGATCATTTTGGCATGATGGTCATTGCCATGTAAGCAGAAATACGCGAACTAATGCGGTTTTTATGACAAATTGTAGCCGACAACCCCCCCCCCCCCCCCCCCAAGGTATTATTTGTATTTACAAATTACGGATATAAATGTTAAAATGCAACCAGCACCCAAATACTGCTAAGAGACTCAGTACAGGGGTGAGAAAGGCCTCAGCAGCGAAAGGTAAAGTGGACCTCTGCCATTAATGGCAGAGCAGATTTTGTTAACAAGCTAGGATGGCTGATCAACTTTGGGCATAGACTCCAAATTAGTGTTCTCAGCCTATAGAAACTGAAACATGTCCTTTTCTCCAACTAATTCCTTACCCAGTAGATCGTTAACCTTCACCTTACCCTTCAGACCTTTAACCTTCAGCATACGTACTATAAATACTGTTCTTCTGTAAAAAGCTCATCCTGGGAGTTGGCTGTAGGTGGTGGATGTGGATTATTAGATCTACACTAAAACGTCTACAGCGAATTGGTCAACCACTAATGGTCGACATGCATTCCGTCAACAGGATCAAAAGGTCGACATGGAATAGGTAGACCGTAGAAGAGGTCGACAGGGTCAAAAGGTCAACTGAGTGTTCTGTCAATTTTCTGCCACAAACAGGCCCCATTACTGTACAGCTTCACACGCCATGCTTCGGGCAAGGTGCCTCGCTCCGCTACCGCTGTGTTCAGCGCGTGTAACTATTCACCAATCGTAGTCCACGTGGATGATAAAGTATGAAAAAATATATTAAAAACTTGTGTCGACCTTTTGACCATGTCAACTTAATGTATATCGACCATTAGTCTATTGACTGTAGACCTTTTTAGTGTAGATCTATAGACCGGATACCACAGGTGGTGTACCTTTCTGTACATTAGCCAGCTCTGAGATCCGGTCTCTAGGTAGACAGTAACTAGGTCAACAGGGTCTTTAGGTCGACACGTCAAAATGTTGACATGAGTTTTTCCTAATTTTTTTTTCTTTTTTTTTTTGAACCTTTTCATACTCAACGATCCACGTGGACTACGATTGGAATGGTAATCTGTGCCGAGCGAAGCAAGGCACCTTGCCCATGCGAGGGGACACGGTGCACTAATTGGGGTTCCCGGTCACTCTACGAAGAAAACGACACCAAAAAAAACATTAAAAACTCATGTCGGCCTTTTGACCTGTCGACCTAGACCATGTCGACCTAGTTACTGTTGACCAATAGTGGTCGACCTAGTTACTATCTACCTTCCATACCATACCACACCCGCCAGCTCTATAGCTACATGTGATCTCATCCTAGTATATTCAGCTATACGCAGTTCCTTCTTGGATACAAAGTCCAGTTTATTATTTGTATTCTTCTGCAGGTTGCACTTGCCTATTCTTCTTAGTAATAGAGCCTATAGGTAATGCTTGTCTGTAATCATTAGGACGTCAATCCTTATCACAAGTTCCAGAGATGTGCCTTGCTACCCCCTCCCCTTAGCTAGAACAGGTTTGCTCCAACAGAATACCAATGCATCCCACCCCCACCTTGCTTAAAATGTATCAATAGATTACTTAACTCAGTAACATTCCAAGCAGGAAAGCAAAACCAGTAATATAGGATTTTAAAGTACCTACCGGTAAATCCTTTTCTCGTAGTCCGTAGAGGATACTGGGATCCATTTAGTACCATGGGGTATAGACGGGTCCACTAGGAGCCATAGGCACTTTAAGAATTGGATAGTGTGGGATGGCTCCTCCCTCTATGCCCCTCCTACCAGACTCAGTCTAGAAACTGTGCCCGAGGAGACGGACATACTTCGAGAGAAGGATAGATAAGTATAGTGGTGAGATTCCGAACCAGCACACACAAGAGGAAAGCCAAGCTAACCAAACTTGAAACAGGAACATCAACGGCTGAACCAACATTACTTAACCAAGTAACAGTGCAGGAAAAACGAAGCACTGGGCGGGCCCCCAGTATCCTCTACGGACTACGAGAAAAGGATTTACCGGTAGGTAATTAAAATCCTATTTCCTCTTATGTCCTAGAGGATACTGGGGTCCATTTAGTACCATGGGGATGTACCAAAGTTCCCAAACCGGGTGGGAGAGTGCAGAGGTTCCTGCAGAACTGATTGACCAAACTGAAGGTCCTCAGAGGCCAAAGTATCGAACTTGTAGAACTTAGCAAACGTGTTCGAACCTGACCAAGTAGCTGCTCGGCAAAGCTGCAAAGCAGAGTCACCGCGGGAAGCCGTCAAGGAAGAACCCACCGACCTAGTAGAGTGGGCCTGTAGAGATTTCGGACACGGCAAACTTACCGTGGACTAAGCATGCTGGATAGTAAGTCTGATCCAGCAATTGTCTGCTCTGAAGCAGGACACCCAATCTTATTGGGATCACAAAGAACAAATAGTGAGTCCGTCTTTCTGTGACGAGCTATTCTGTTCACATACACCTTCAAAGCCCTCACAACATCCAAAGACTTTGAAGTAGCAGAGGTGTCAGTGACAACCGGAACCACAATAGGTTGGTTGATGTGAAATGCGGACACCACTTTAGAAAGAAATTGCTGACGAATTCAGCTCTGTCCTTATGGAAAATTAAATAGGGACTTTTGAGAGACAAGGCCCTCAGCTCCGACACACGTCTTGCTGAAGCCAAGGCCAACAGTGTGACGTTCATCCAGGCAAGATATTTTACGTCCACCTCCTGTAAAGGCTCATACCAGTCCGATTGGAGGAACTGCAGCACCAAATTGAGATCCCAAGGTGCCGAGGGAGGCACAAAGGGAGGTCGGATGTGCAGAACACCTTTCAAGAAAGTCTGAACCTCAGGGAGAGAAGCCAATTGTTTCTGAAAGAAAATAGACAAGGCCGACATCTGGACTTTTATGGAGCCCAGACACAGGCCCACATCCACGCCTGCCTGCAGAGAAAGCAGGAAACGTCCCAGATGAAATTCCACCGCAGAATAATTTGTGCTCTCACACCAAGAGACGTATTCCTTCCAAAATACGATGGTAATGCTTAGACGTTACCCCCTTCCTGGCTTGGATCATAGTCGGGATAACCTTGTTAGAGATCCCTCTCCTGGCTAGAATCAGCCGTTCAACTTCCTAACTGTCAAACGTAGCCGCAGTAAGTCCTGATAGACGAACATGCCTTGTTGCAGAAGATTCTCGCGAAGAGGTAGAGGCCACGGATCTTTGAGGAGCATCTCCAGAAGGTCCGCGTATCAGGCCCTTCTTGGCCAGTCCGGAGCAATGAGTATTGCTTGAACCTTTTCCGTTTTTTATTCATTTTAGAATTCTTGGGATCAGAGGAAGTGGAGGAAACATGTACACCATCTGATAAACCCATGGAGTTGTTAGGGCGCCTATCGCCACCTCCAGAATGTTGAGTGGAAGGATGACTTCCTGACTTGACCATCTTCGCTGAAATTGTACCCCCTGAGTGACTGCTCCCCAACCACTGTGGCTTGCTTCTGTGACTAACAGACTCCTGTTCTGAATTCCGAACCTCCGTCCTGCGACGAGGCGAGAAGACTGTAGCCACCACAGAAGGAAGATTCTGGCCTCCTGCTACAGACAGATCCTCTGGTGCATGAGAAGATGTGATCCGTACCATTTGTCCAACAGATCAAACTGGAAGGGTCTTGCGTGAAACCATCCGTATTGAAGTGCCTCATAAGAGGCCACCATTTTCCCCAGAATGCGAATGCACAGACACCCAGGTTGGCTTCAGGACATCCCGAACCATCGACTGGATTACCAATGCCTTTCCCAAACACCCTTTGAGACTCCGTGTCCAGTATCATTCCCAGGAATGGGAGCCTCCGTGTTGGCTCTAGGTGAGATTTCTGAAGGTTCAGAATCCACCCGTGATCCTGGAGGAGTTTGGTTGAGAGAGCAATGCTGTCCAGCAACCTTTCCCTGGATGGCGCCTTTATCTGGAGATCGTCCGGGTACGAATTATGTTCACTCCCTGTTTGCGGAGTAGAAACATAATCTCTGCCATCCCCTTGGTGAACACCCTCGGTGCCGTAGAGAAACCAAATGGCAGGGCCTGGAACTGGTACTGACAGTCCTGCAGTGCAAACCAGAGATAAGCCTGATGAGGAGGACAGATAGTAATATGAAGGTACACATCGTTGATATCCAGAGACACTAGGAATTCCCCCTCCTCCAGACCTGAGATCACCACTCTCAGAGACTCCACCTTGAATTTGAACACTCGTAAGTACGGGTTCAAATACTCGAGGTTCAGAAGTGGTCTTACCGAACCGTCCAGCTTCGGTACTACAAACAAGTTGGAATAATATCCCTTGTTTTGTAGATGAGGTGGAACTGGAACAATGACCTGAGTCTGAACCTGTTTTTGGATGGCATGCTGTAAAGTTATACTTGCCTCTTATGAAACTGGCAAGCCTGATTTGAAGAATCTGTGAGGTGGGAGCCTTTGGAAGTCCAGTCTGTAGCTCTGGGAAATAAGATCTATGACCCAGGGATCCTGGTACGAATTTGACCAGATCTGACTGAAGAATTGTAGTTAAGCTCCCACCGGACAGCCTTCCATGCATTGCGGTCCACAGTCATGCTGAAGAATTTGAGGAAACAGAGCCTGATCTCTGTTCCTGAGCACTTGCTGTTGCTGGTATGCGTGGTTTACCTCTTGCGCCGCTGGAGGACGTAGAAGCACCTCTGGATTTACCCTTGAACTTGGCCGTCCGAAAGGACTGAAACGTAGAAGCTAAATAAGTCTTCTTGGTTGAGGGGGCTGTGGAAGGAAGATACGTAGACTTACCCGCAGTAGCTGTGGAGATCCATTTGTCTAATTCATCTCCAAACAAGGCCTCTCCTGTGGATGGTAGGCCTTCCACGCCTTTCCTGGAGTCCACGTCAGCAGTTCACTGGCGTAGCCACAAGCCACTGCGTGCAGACACTGTCATTGCATAACATAGTTGTTACTAAAAAAGGCTACTTAAGGTGGGTAAACACTAGTAGATATATCTGCCGATCAACTGATCAGCAGATATATCTATGGACGGATCGGGCAGTGTGTTGTCTGGGACTGACGTCATGAACCGGGCGGGTGTGTACACACGCCCGCCCAGTTCAGCTGTCAATCACCGCCGGCTGCCGCAGCATGTGTACGGGCGGTCGGCTGACCGCCTGTACACACACAGCGACGCGCCAATATATCGGTAGATATATTGGCCGTTGGCTGTGCTGCGGGGCAGACGCGATACGTCTGTGAACGACGGAGTACACAGACGTATCGGCTGTACACACTTGCCGACGGACCAGCAATATATCGGCCGTTCAAGAGAACGGCCGATATATTGGCCAACCTTTAGGTTGTATGCAGTAATAACGCTCTGCAGGGAGCAGCTTTAAAAACAGGCTTTTTTCCGAGATCACAATCTCGTTGTGAGAGGATCTCAAAAATTTGATAAACAAAACCTGTGTTTAAATTACTTTTATACTTCACTTGCTTATATCAATTATTGCTCTACCCATATATAGGTAGTGCTGGTATATAAATTTTATATCTTTCATTAATTTTGTGTCTTTCCAGACTGGCAATCAATTGCCTTATGTCATGCCTACTGAAAAATCTATCTTAAATAAAAATAATCAAAGTTATGTTTTAATTTATTCATGAAACATAAACAAAAAGGAGTGTGCCACATATTAAGCCTTCTTTAGATATAAACCCACTAGCGATCTTTTCTAAACCCCCTGACCAGTCACTGCAATCTGCTTAATGGCGCACCTCCAACCAAATTAGCTAATCTTTGGTATTAACATTTTAGGATTATTCGGTTGGTTCATATATAGAAAAATCATAAAATTATAATTTGGGCCTGTGCATAGTCCCTCAGACTTAACGGCTTCTGTGTAAATACTTACCCTCAATTAGGTTACCTGACCATTTAGCAATGGCTTTTGTGATCCACGTACATGCAGTAGTGGGTCTTTGTGCCACCCCAGCAGCTGTGTACAATGATTTGAGTGTAGTCTCAATTTGACGCTCAGCCGTGTCTTTCAGGGAGGCTGCACCAGGAACAGGCAAAACTATTTTACGTGACAGCCTAGAGACTGATGCATCCACTATCGGTGGATTTTCCCATTTTTTCCTATCCCCCAGAGGAAAAGGAAATTATGAGAGCAACCTTTTAGGGATCTGAAACTTCTTATCAGGATATTCAATTCCTTTGACACAGGAAAAGTGACTGAGGACTTCTTTTTTACATTAAAATAAGATTCCTCACTCTCCTCTGACACCTTAACAGGAATGTGCAGAACATCTCTGACAGCCTCTATAAGAGCCTCTATTCCATGTGACAGAGCTGCATCCCCCCCTCTGAGTCCACCTCCCCCCCTCCACGTTTGACCTGTCAGCGTCACGAGTTAGACTGCAGGATATGGGTCAGAGATCGCTTTTGTGGACAAATGGGAGGGGAGTGAGACGCTGTTTTGTGGAATGAGTCTCTGTTCATAAACTCATCCACAGTTTGTTTTAAGTATTGCGTCTCTTTCTCATTGTGGGACAATTTTGTAGAAAGAGTTAAGAGAATTAACCCATTCCGGTTCAGCCCCGCTAGTCTGTGAACCCCGAGTACCCAGTAGTGAGGCCCCTGGTGAAGAGGAACACTCTGTGGTACAAGAGACACTCTTTGCCTGACATAATGTAAATGTGACAACACACACACACACAGGAAAGGTTAAGCACAATTAACCCACAAAGAGCCCTTCAGGAAAACAGAGTTGTTTGGAGCCAGCCCCCACCGCGGCCTTACCGCTAATGCCAAGCTTACTCGCAGACTAAGTACCCTGATAGGGGACTTGGTACACTAATATTCGCTGCCCCCCTGCTATGAACACCTGGTACCGCTGAGGTAATCTGGAGTCACACTGGAGAAGCTGCACGTCCCTGTTCACTGCAGAGGGAAAATGGCGCTGGTGAGCTGCTGGATCCTCTCATAGCGAAGCCTCGTCTCTTCAATGGCACGCGGTCTTCCCGCTTTTTTTTTTAATGCTGGCTGAGGAATCTGGTGCTTAAAATGGAGAAAACCGTTTTAAGGCTGTTGTGCCAGTGTGGGTACTGTGTACGGGGACGCAGTTGTGTACCGCGTCCGGAGACGCATTCCACTCTGTGTAGAAGCCGTGCGTCTCCGTACCCTCATGCTGCCATAATGGCTGGCGCCCCGCTAGCCAGGACGCCGGCTTAGTACTCACCAGTCTTCTTTCTTCTGGCTCTGTTAGGGGTGGCGGCGTGCTGCGGGAATGTACGCTTGCCGTGGTGGGGTTTGCGAATAGTTCCCTCAGGAGCTCAGTGTCCTGTCAGCGGGGAACGGGACCATTAACC